>NW_024884697.1:6819155-6903289 GCF_019232065.1 Centrocercus urophasianus | reverse complement strand
AAGAAAGAAAGAAAGAAAGAAAGAAAGAAAGAAAGAAAGAAAGAAAGTCAGGAAAGTAACAACTTTGTTTAAAAGACATGTATGTAATTCAGATCAAATCAAATTAGTTGAGCCTTCTGTCTCTTTTTTTAATTAAAAAATATCAGTGTACTTCATAGACTGATGAACATTGGCAATTCACTCATTTAAGTTATTACTGTTAATAGCAATATCTTTCCTTCACAAATCATTATTGAATGTGCCTGGGGATCTTGAGACCAACTGTGTAGCTGGAGGGAAGGATCCAGTCCTGGCTGCACTCATGCTGATAGCTGGAGGTGTCCCTCATGCAGGACGTGCTTTCTGAGGCGAGGAATGTCAATGCAGGAATGGCAAGAGTTGTGAGTCATCCCAACCTTGGGAGTCTAAGGCCAAAGCTGTCAGACTCACACAGAAGAAAAACGAAATCAGAATTTAAAAAACAAAAACAAAAACAAAACTTTAGAAATGTGATATTACAATGAAGGTGATCAAAGTATTGTTAGCATTTGTACTCTGGACAAGGGACAATTCAGATTTCGCACAACTTGACATTATTGAAAACTGTATTAGTCCCAAATTACAGATGTCATTTTAATTCAAGTATTGGTGAATTCACAACTAAATAATACTATGATTTTGGCTCATCAGTTCAGAAGGAATACTAATTCAAACTTGCTGAATGCCCTTTTAAACCTTACCTGCAGTGTCATGCAGTTTTACAGCACTTTTCCCCTTTCAGAACTGACTTGTAAAATTTAAATTGGAAAATAGTTTTATTTTTCGTATAGTATTCTATATGAACAATTCTGTGTTGAGAAAATGAGAATGACATGGAATGTTGACCTTTATTAGGGAAAAACTGCTTTTGTGGTATATTTCAGAGGTACTCATGTAGCTCTTCTTTTAGCAGACTGTTGACTGTTAGCTGGTGGGAATTAATGGCTAAGAAAGCAAAGAATAGAACATCTGAAATAGCAATTCAAATACTAGCCACTTGATTTGATACTTCTCCTAATTCTATACCACATTGGGCAACACTGGTGTTAGGTGGATGATTGGACTGGATGATCTTAGAGGTCTTTTCCAACCTTAATGATTCTATTATTCTATGAAAACAAAATCTCAATTCTACCAGCCAAACAATATCATAAATTGTATCAGGATCTCATAACATAAAATGAACATTTTTCTTACGACCATGTTTTGGATGTTGTACATCCTAGAGTGTGGTGCTCTTCTGAAACTTGCTCTGTGAACATCTAAACTCCACTTATACCAGGAATGAATGTAATCTGCATTGACATTAAATGAAATTTAAGGACGTCTGTAGAAGAAATGTTTCATATTGTCATGGTTCTGTGATTTTTGTCTTTCGGTATTCCACATCATAACATCATGTGGGGCACTGGAACTTTAACTGTCAATGCTCAAGTCCTGGGTACCTGCCCTGAAGAGAAGAAGAACTACATTCCCCAGGGGACTTTGCGGTCAGGGAGAGGAGGTTTAACTCCTGGCAAGGTCGCCTGATTTCTCTTTCTCGCCTGCCCTTGGTCGTGGGTGCTGCTCCCGTCTCCCTGCTGCTCAACTGGACTGCGCATCTCACCTCAGCGTTGTGGTGAGGCCTATCCACCCTTTCGGACATTCTCTCTCTCATTATATTTGATTTATTAGCTTCAATTCTGATTATATTGTATTATAGTGTGCTATCTTGCTTTCCGATAGTATACTTAGTAAATTAGTTTGTTTCTCCTCAGATCGGTGCCGCTGTTTTAATTATTTTGGGGTCCCCTGTTTCTTTTTTTCCGGAGGCACAGATCTGTGGATTCCTCCGCCCCACTCGTCACGGAACCGGGCCGAACCAGCCTGTAAACCGTTGACACATATATGACCTTTGCTGTGTTAAACAGGAAGGTTCTGATGTAAACCTTTCTAAAGAGATTAGTCAGTTGCAAGAGTTACTTCAGTTGTGCTGGAATTTTCCTGTTACCTGCTAATTGGTATTATGAAAATCAGTGTATCTCTACTGACCTTTCATTAAAAAGTTACAAAAATATACCTGCTTGTTTCCACAGAGTAATATAGACCACAGCTGCCTTTTAATTCTAATTTTCATTGAGATTTTAAAATGGTACTGGAGAGGGGATGGTTAGGTGCTAATTTCACAGTTGTCTTTGTAGGTCTAATTAACTCACTGACTTTTGAACAGAAATGCTAGCTAAGTTAAGTAGACATATCATCTAATTTAAAACTTAATTATCATTTCGTTCAATTAGACCAGTTAACAAGAACTATTTAATAAGTAATTTAATCATGTGTGATCAGGTTCTGGAAATATCCTTTATATGAATTTATCTATTTTTTTCTCAGGAAGCTCTGTTACTATGGGACCAGTTAATCTGCATTTATTCGGCGCTGAGCCTTACACTGGGTGATAAAAAATAAGCCAAAAAAATCATCTATCACTTTTGAAAGACAAGAACATGTGACTTCAAACTGTAATATAGTTGTCTGGAAAAAATCATTTCTAGTACCCCATACCAGGAAGTCTGTGCTAATTAATAAGTTTAATAGTAGGAAAGATTAGGAGAAGCACAACTGAAGATCAGTGCTTCAGTTTAGAATCATAGAATCATAGAATCCTTAGAGTTGGAAGGGACCCCTAGAGATCGTCTAGTCCAGCTCCCCTACAATAAACAGGGACATGCACAGGTAGATCAGGTTTGCCCAGGCCTTGATCAAGCCTTGCCTTGAAAGTCTCTGGGGATGAGGCATCAACCACACCTCTGGGCAACTTGTTCCAGTTTAATCATGCACAGTTGTAAGAAGTCATTGTGGACAAAAGAAAGATGAGAAAAACTGGAAAAAGAAAATCAGTTGTTTCATGAAGACCAAAGAGCTGGGGAGCTGAGGTAAATAAACAGTGTATTACAGCAGCTCATTTCATTTCATCTATATAGGCTGTATTGTGAGAAGCAGGCTTCAGTTCCCATTTGAGAAAAGAACCAGGAATATTATTGCAGCTTTGGAGTCCTGTTGTAGGGATGAACATCTCTGTAAGCATAATTTTTAACCATTGACCCTGAATGCTTAGATATTTAGTATTCAAGGTCAAAATAGTATTTGCTAAGGAAATCCTATTGCAAGTGCAGCAGAGATCTCAGCTTTGCAGAACTTGTGATATGTCTCTTCTCCAAGAAGTATGGTGTCCAGGGAATGAAAACCAACCTGGAGATGTCTTTTAGACGTGATGAATACCATGAAGAATGGTGTATTAATAAAAAGTATTGCCTCCACATGAGTCAGTTAGCATCATTACAAACACACTGTGATTGCCTGATATCCTGCTCATAGCAAAAAGTTCTCACCTAAATCAGCCTCTGTTTATTACGTTTCTGCTGGTTGATAGACTTTGATGAAAAAGCTTTTTAATAGCTTGAAAAAAAGAAACCATAGTAGAACTCAAAAACAACTTATAAATAAGATACTAAAATACCTAGGAACTATCAAAAGCTAACTTAATTAAAGTTCAGTGAGCAAAATAAAATTAGGTTTCGGTTAAAAAAAAGTTAAACCTCTTCTGTCCATATGGTTTGACATATCTTCTATCTAGGCTTGTTCAAAATGTGTCAAGAAATACTATTGTGGGCATATTATACAACTTGGCTGTTATGTTTTTAACCTTAGGAGAAGACAAGAAGACTTTCTGGGTATGAAAAGTGAGCAAAAGTTTCACATCTTTTTGAGATGCATCGCAAGAAATTTGAGAACTTATCCTCAAATCCTCCTCTCCTCACAAAAAAAAAAAAAAAAAAAAAAAAAAAAAAGTTATTACTTTGAGAAGTCCAACTGTCATTATCTAGAAAGCACCAAAATGAGAAGTAACTTCCTTGTATAGTGAGTACCTTTGTAAAATATACGTATTACTGGCTCCAGTCGGAGAGATGGGAGCCCATCAGTAACGTTTCAGGATGCTCACTGTGCTGAACCACACAGAATTGAAGTTTAGACCTCTGCTCTGCGCTACATCTTGTGCAAAAAAACAAAGATGTCTCTGGCAATTACTTCATCTTGTCCCAGGTTCTCACAAGAAAAGATGGTTAAACATACCAGAAGTTTGGTGCAATTCTTCCCAAACTTCTAAAACAGTGTCTGCTGAAATGATGAACTCCCAACAAATACAAAATCCATTAGCAGGTACTCTGAGATATATTTTCACCTCAATTCATTCTTGTCTTCGAACATGGTGGAGAGAAGGCTTCTTTTGGCAGACCAGCATCTACATCTGTCCTATCCAAGGAGTCTGAGACACCCTAATTAACTCACCTCAGTGTCTTCAAGGTAATTTTTCCAAAAGTTCATAGTTTCTCAGCTGCAGTCTCTACTATGTTTGCAGTGCAGCATGGACACATCTGACATAACCTGGGACCTGTTCAAGCTGCAGGTCTCTGATCTACGTGGGGGCTACAGAAGTAAGCACCAAACTTTCCAAACAAGACTAGTACCTGAAATATGTTGAGATCTGCGATATAGCAACAGCAGCTCTTTGCAGAAGAGCTAGCTAATTTAAAACTTGCTCAGATAAAACTGTGATGCAGTTACTTATGTAAAATTCATGAGTTATGAATAACCAGCTTTGGTAAGCTTCTCCTGTGACTGCAATATAGGCATACTTTGACACGTCAGTAATTCTCCTGCTTACTGTTCCACACCATCTATCCCAGTCTGGTACTATTTCTGATCTTCAGTCACCATCAAAAGGATAGTATCAAAATTCATCAAAACACAGGTCTTGCTAGTGAGACCAAAGAAGGACCATTACGTTTTTGTGTCTTCTTTCTATATTACTTTCTATATAATATCTAATAATTAGAAAATAAGGAATGTAATTTATGCACATAGATTCCCATGGACTCATCTAATCCCTGAATGGTATAATAACCCTACCTCCAACTGAGTGAGCAAAGACCACTGCACCCACCTCAGAGCTACATGAAACAAAGTCCCTGCAGTATTATAGCTCTCCTTATAAGAAAGTAGTACTAGCTTAATCTAGTTCCAGTTTTCAAAACATGGTGCAAAATATAAACAGAACACTTACAGTACGTGGTCTGATATAGTGAGGACCAATATCTATTTTAGACTCTTTGCATTCTCCTACTTATTATTTTCTGGCCTCAGTAAGGAATATTTTCCTGAATTCAAGGCCTCCTTTACTGTGACAAATTAAGAAGTGCTGGATAAATTACATATTGAGAAGTGGGAGTGTGTCTGTACAGATGTGACAAGTGCATAAAAAGCTTGAAGGAAGATTAGTGTACACTGGTTTTATGGTCTACCTTTTCATTTAAATGAAGCTTTAAGTGTGACCCACTGACCTCAAGCACTGACTGCTTTGGAGAAAACCTGGCAGTAACTTATTCTGCATAAACTGCAGCTAAGTATACGGAGGAATAATTCACTTATAAATAAAGTTATATTGTGGTAGTGATGAATCTGTTGCCATGCCACCAGCCTTAAAGTAGTCAAGCAATTTTGTTATAAAACCAGTGACAGTTAAAGGAATATTTCATTCTGTAGCTGGTGCACTTGCACAAAAAGTTATTTTAACAGCTCAGTCCATGGATTTTCTACTGGTTTACCAATTAAAATGTTAATTACCTCAATCTTTGACGATGCTTTATTTAATAGCTAACACTTCATATGATTATCCCCAGAGAATTCTAAAAACTATTGTTAGAATCCTAGTTTAATTTATAGAAATTTCACCTACTATTCTAATCTCTATCTAGTTTTCATGCTCTGATTTGTATCAACATTTCATACACATATTTCTTTTTCTTTAGTAACTGCCATATGTAAGATATTTCCTTTAAAATCTGATGTACAATTAACTCTTTTCTTTATAGGAGTTATATCATAGAGTCATTCTGTGCCTTTTAGAGTTTCTTACGCCTCTTACTTCTCACATAAGTTTTCTCTCCTGCATAGTTTGTTCAGAATTGTCACTGGCAAATGCAAAGACTGGGAAAAATCTTTTATCAAACCCAGCAGAAGTTATCAGCTTATTTTGGCCAATAAACTGAAAACGTGCTAAGGTGTGTGTCAGGGTGGTTCATAGACTACTAATGACTTGAAAGTTTTGTGAGCAGCAAGCACCAGAAATTTGGATGTAGCATGTTCAGCATGCTCAGCCACGAGTTTAACAGTGGTTGGTTGGTTGCGCTTCAAAAATTATGTAAGAAACTAAGATTTATTTTTTCTGCATCGCCAAATTTTCCACTGAAACTTTGTTATGTTTTTTTTTTGTTTGTTTTTGTTTGTTTGTTGGTTTGTTTTGTTTTGTTTTGTTTTAATTTTTTCACATGCATCTTGATCCCAGTCTCCTTTTTGGACAATGTTGTCCATTTCAATTTCTGGAAGACACAGTCTTCCTTTTCTGAAAATTTTGACTGAAGAAAGTACCAAGGGGATATATTATCTCAGCAAGAGTCAGTTTTTCTAAGCCATTACACTCACTGTAGTACCTCACAGTTCTCTGTGTATTATCATCCATCATAGGTTTTATGGTAATGAATAAGTGATTATCAAATATTATGACACTTCATTTCTCTAAGAGTTGCCTAAAATATAAATATAATGATTGCAAAGAAGGCATCTCTTGAGTACAGCCTCTAATAGCTACAGCTGACAATATTCTATGACATGTCAATGGAATTTTATGCTGTGCAAAACAATTATCCAAGGAAAATGCATTGAAAATGCAATTTCATGGCAGAGAGAAACTGAAATATTGTAAGCAGTGTTCAGTAATGGTATAAAATATGTACATGGCTCACTAACTGTCTCAGACATGGGCTGTTTCTACTGTCAGGCATACAGATTTCTGGATCCTTAAATATTACTTAAATATCTAAGTTAGAATTTAACTTAGTAAGGCAACTGCTTCCCAGATGATCGTTTTAGAATCCTAAAATAAATTGAAAAGCAACTTCGTTTTCTCTTAATAACCTTCTGTAAAGGTGCATTTTATACAGTGTTACTCCTTATGCAAGCATCTTTTTATTTGTCTATTTAGATTACAATGTAATGCAGCTGTGGGATACTCTATATGATTCTTATTATACAAAATGTAAAGGTTTGGAAATTTGACCTGTTAAGAAAGTATCTACCTGGTTCCTTAGGCTGTAATTTCAGCTAGTGTCAGTAGAGACCAAAAAATCTGTTCAGATCTTCTTCATTTTTTTGCATTAAGTAGAATACAGTAAGAAAAAGAGGATAATTTAAACAGAGAAAGACGGCTGTAAATGTGATGCTCTGTATTTAAGCAGTAACAATTATTACTAAATGTAAGATTTGAATATGAAAAATGACCTAAATATGCCTCTGGAATGTACTTCTAAGAGTTTATACAAAACTACCATACCATTTTTATGTTAATGCTAGAAGTTTAAGGCTCTTATTAATCATTAAAAAAGTGTAACTTGAAAGCTATTTGCATATGAAACCCCATTTGAATAAGGACACTTTCATTATCTTTTTTATTTTATCCACCCTAAAAAGATTTACCTAATGTATTTATTTAATCTGGAATGTTGTACTGAGTAGCTATGTTACCTTGAACTTTCCTTTGGATGCAATTAGAGGATTGAAGGACAGAGGTGCTTCTTGAAGTGCTAGTAGAAGCAATTTACATTGACTTAACCACACAAATTCAAGTAAGGAAAATAGATTATAAAGACATAACTGTACGCATATGTAGTTTTGGAGTGGCAGTGAAGAACAGCACAGAAAAGGAGAATGATTGCATAATTTAAATTATGCTAATACAACTCTTTCTGGGACTGATTATACTAAACTCATTCTCCTTCTGCTTTGCACAATGCTGGGCTTGCTGCTTTATGGTCAGATTCAGAGTTATTCTCCTGAAACAGCTCTGGAGATGGGTGAAGTTCCTCACCTCATATTTCTTGAGGAAAATAAAAAAGCAGCAGCTAGTGTTCATCAGTGCTGAAACGTATAGAGTGTATGTTATACAGAAACTTGAACTTTCCAAAATATAATATATCCCATTTTACAATTCATAAGCTTACACTTAAAAAGCATGCATGGAAAATATTTTAATTTGATTTTGAAAACGAAAAATCAACTTGTTATCCTGCTTCCCCATTACTGTTATCATTCTTGCCCCTAAGTTCTCTTGTATTTTGCTGCTCATTTATACACATTGCTTTGCATTTAGCATATAAGGTGAAAAGCTGTGAGAAGAAGCTGTGAATGCCCCATCTAAAACTAACTGGATGTGCAAAGTTCTCAAGATTTAGATCAGCACTCTGAGAAAGAACAGTATCAAAGCAGCTCCTGGACATTTTATTCCATAACATTTTCCAGAAGAAACTCAGTTTCAACAAAATTAGCTTCATCTTCATTAGATATACCCAAGTCAGTGAAGAAAGTCCATCAAATACAGTATTTTCATACTGGAGTTCAATTTACTGTTTTCTGGTTCTGTCACCTCCCAAATTCTGTGCCCACTTAGAACCCTTCACTGCTAGGACAGTGAAGCTAGTACAAGAAGCTGAAAACCTGAAATGTCCTTGTCTCTGTACAGTATTGCTCAGCAACAACTAGAAACATGATTTGTTATCAATTTTTTTTTTTTTCTCCAGAAGACATAAAGTAGCATCATTCCAGACACTATGAAGAAAAAAGGAAAATCAACTCCCAGCTGAAACAGGATGGAATGATTAAAATTAAATGTTTGAAAAACAGGAAAGCAGAAACAGAATGCTATCATGCTGTGTACTACAGATAGTCTCTGAGTTACATGATGCTGGAAACCGGGAGAATACAGAAGGGATATCTGACCCTACACTGCTCTCTGAAACACATTCTGCTAGCACTGAATTGTCATGTTGCAACTTCTTGCTTTTTGTCTGTATGACTTGATGACTTTTCTTGGTGTGACTTTTTTCTCTTCAATCCCAGAGTTGTTACCTGCATCTGTTAACAACCTTCTGCTTACAGTTTTGCCCTGCTTTTCATACCTGACTCTGCTTTCTGAGCTTTCTCAATGCTCTTTCAACAATATCCTCCAAAGTGTGATGTCCAGTGGTGCTGAGCAGTGTCATGGAGAAGTGGCAGGGAGCCAGGATCCCCATGGGTTACATATTGTGAAGAATACAGTAAACTGAGAATGTGACCAACATATAGAAAAGCATTCTTCAAGAATAGGGAAAATAGATGTCTTATATTTTTAGAGAATTGAAAGTAGTAACAAGCTTTCTCCACTTTCTTTTTCCTTCAAATTACTTCTATGATTCTATACTTCTTTTATTAATCCACTGACTATAAAGATCAATTTGCCTGACTTAAGAAATCAGTTCACACTGGGTTTCTACAACTGAATAGCATCAGTGACATAAGATACACAGCTCGCAGACTTTTCTATGTATTTCTCACTTCAGTTGTACACTAGCTACAGTATATATATAAAATCTAGTAGAGTAGAATTGTGATTTTTGGGGGGTTTCACAATACAGTAAACCAATATTACAATAAGTGTGAAGCTTCTCAATGAAGTATAAAAGTCCTAGTAACTTCTAAAAAAAATGTGAATTGAAGTATTGAGAATAGATACTTTTGTAGTACATTCCAAGGTAGTACACTGTTCTCACCCAACAATTCTCAATGATAAAGCACATCTGGAAAATATCGTCATGGAAAAAAAAAAAAAAAAAAAAAAGCTGAAAAATTAGTATTGAACTTGTATAAATTTATTTTTTATTAATGTAGATTTATCTAAAAAAAAAAAAAAAAAAGGAACCAAATTTAAAAACAAACAAAAAAAACCAACAAAAAACAAACCACCACCAAACTCAGTGCTTCTGGCACAGTAATTTCCAGAATTTTCTTTATAAACATGGGTAATTTAGTTCTATTTTGCACATCAGTCTTCGATTGTGGGGCACAAGTGTGTTTCACAAGCGCATAGTAGCTCTGCATGTCCCATTACATCAGAAGTCCTGCAGCAACCTGGAGTTTTAACATCATTTCCCTTGCTGACTTCGTTGTTTCCATCAAGATCTTCTTCCATGAAAAGAGAAGGAACCTCAAAGAAAAGGAGCTAAATTAAAAGAGGAATACACTTTTGCTATTTCTCAAAAAAAAAAGTATAAGAATGTGACTACATTGAATAATGCTCAATTTGTTCATAAGGCTGAGCATACTGTTGGAAAAGTTTGCAAAATGTCTGTTAATTCCTTTGGCTTGCCTTTCTGTGTATTTCCCGTGATTTGTCTGCCACCTGCCTGATGTTCTTACAAGACTGTGGAATCACTGAACAACTGAGGTTGGCAGAGACCTCAGGGTCCACCTGGTCCAACCCCTGCTCAAGCGGGGACATCCTGAGCTAGGTGCCCAGAGCCACGTCCACGTGGCTTCTGAAGATCTCCAAGCAGGGAACTCCACAGTCTCCCTGGGCAATCTGTGCCAGTGCACTATTCCACCTGATATTCAGATGGAACATCTTATGCCCACTGCCTCTTGTTCTGACACTAGGAACCACAGAAAAGATCCTGGCTCTGCCCTCATTGCACCTTCCTTTCAAGTATTTATAGATGATGAGATCCCCCCAAGCCTCCTCTCCTTTAGACTAGTCCTCTTCTGCAGAGCTGCTTTCCAGATGTGTGGTCTTCAACATCTACTAGTGCCTGGGTTGTTCCTCCCCAGGTATAGAATTTCACATTTCTCCTCATTGAACTTCATGAGCTTCTTGTCCATCAGCCCATCTCTCCTGACTGTCAAGGTCTGTAAGGACCTTGTTCAGAGATAGTGGCACTGTAATAGTGCACAAAATTTAATTTGTCTATAGTTCAAAACATTAGCCTATTTTTTTCAAATGACTGAGATTTCTTGAAAATGAAAAGTACGTGTTAGGGATTGTTTCTTTTATTCATCTGAGGAGTGTCTGAATCCCAAATCTAATTACCTAGACTGATATTCGACTATACCTCTGTTTAAAAACCATTTATTTTAAATTACCTTAATAAAAGATTTCCAGAATAATTCACTGAAAATGGCACCTGACAGTCTGTGGTATTCAATGTCACATAGCTAATTTTATCTCCTAGCTTTGTAGTCTCTTGTCACAAGGAATGAACACTTTCTAAACCCATGATTTAACATACAGTCCTCAGTCATGTAGTTCTCTTGACTCAGACACTGTTCCACGTGCCCACAGTTTCAATACTGGTACCATAAGGACAAATGCATGCTAGATTTTACTGGTCATGTACTTGTTTAAATATAGTAGAGCAGATGCAGTTCCACAGTACAGCCACTGTTCATGTCCAAAGGGATTGCTTTTGCAAATCTCCACTTCTGTAAGTGATATATCACTGAAATGGGCTACATGGCAGGATACTCAAATTTAGAAAGCCTAACGGAGTGGGAAAGGCAATCTATTTCAGTAATGTAAAAGTTAAAAGAACAGATCTCATGATTTTCTGCAGATATCCACACAAGACGAAAGCTTATTTTGGTGGAGCTCTCTAATCTAACAGATGAGACTGGATAGTGACTAGGAGTAAATCATGCATTTTAAGACTGCAGTGATGAATCACTGGCACAACCTGCCTTGGGGAAGAGGAAATCTTACCTCAAAATATGAAGGACTGAATGAACATGTGCAATTTAAAATAAATAAATAAATAAATAAAAATAGCATAAATTCTGGGTTTAAAGTATTTTCATTTAAAGTCTGAAGCATGAGCTAATTTACCTTGCTATTAGGAATAGATCAGTTTTTCTTGTAGAGTCAACGGAGCCATTAAAATGATGTGCAACAACTGCTTGTTTTCTTTCATTTTCTATGTTTCTTATCTTTATCCTTATTCTTAAGTAAAAATGATCATCCATATTCCAGTTAATGTGCTACGCTCCCATCACATGAAACTTTTCAACCAAATCTGTTTATCTTTCCAAAAGAGATGCCTTAATACTAATACATATCTTGAGGTTGATATGGTAGTCTACGGGCATCTTTTGAAGGAAGATGTATTGACTTAGCCAGTTGGTCAAATCTAATCTGACAGCTTTTCCTGCCTCTTCTCTCAAGCAAAGCATTACGTGTCACTGAAAGATTATTCTTCTGTTAACAGTTTAAGTATTTGATAGGATTCCCATCCTCTCAATTCTCTTCACCATTGTAAACTCAATATAGCCTTATTAATACACACCTATTCACACTTCATTTATAAAATTGAATGTATCTGATATATCATTAAGTAAAAAATGAAACATCTAAGATGAATGCTCTCAGAGATATTATCTGATTTTTAGGTGATGTTATGTGGAGCCAGTAGTTGGACTCAATGATCCTTATGGGTCTTTTCCAAATCAGGATATTCTATGATTAATACCATTCTGAATGATAATACCCAACATACTTTAATATCAAGCATTAAACAAAAGTCTCAAAAGTTTATCTACTTTATGTACCCTGAGAAATTATTGATGTTTTGTCTTCAAACAGTTGTAGCTTAATGTGTTCTAAAGAAATAACTGTCATGGTTATTTTTCAAATATTCCTTTTAAACTGCAGTTTCAGATCTGCCACTGAAATAGTGAAAATTCTTCATTGCAAAAACAAGAGAATGCAGTAATTATTTTTTATTATCTAAGGCTTGTTTTGTGACAGAATGACAAGGTTACTTTTGTGATCTCATTGAAAATTAATTTGTCATAGCTTTGCAGCAGAAGATGGAAAAGCTGTAGATGACAGGAAGATGCAAGAGTAATCTCCTGTGCTTGAGATATGACAGAGAAAAGGCTGTTTGCTTACAAATTAAACAAAAAAACTATCAATAAAGAGCATATAGAATGATAATAAGTCTGCAATATTTAAATGAAGTTGAATGCTTTCAAGATTTCTGGTAACTGTTCCTACTAACTTCTATTTAATGTGTAAGTGGTGTGATGCTTATCACATTCTTCAGCGTTGCTGAGAAGAAAAAAATACCATTTCAAGTTCAATGCTCCTCCACACTTCAATCTCCATAACAGAACAAATAAGCTGCAGTTTTGTAGGTTGTTTTGTTGATGTAACTGCTACTCAAAATTTCAATAGTGGAGCAAATTCAGGTCAGATCATCAGTGAAAGTCACTAAAACAGCCTTTGAGTATTAAGCATATCATTAGTTTTGCTTCTTTACCTAACCCATATATCTCTGTATATGCAACTGTTATAGCACAAAGTACTGGCTCCCAGCCGTAGAAAAATGAAATATTATTATTAGTATTGTAAACAAAATCTTTTATCTATCTATTTAGTAATGCACATTTTGAATTCCCCATAATGTAGGCCCAGTGATACTATGCCTTCAGTCCATTGAATTTCATACACATATGTAAATAATACTAAAAAGTTATATATATATGATTTGCACATTATATAAATAGTAAAAGTACATATATTTTTATGTGTGTGTGTATGTGTGTATTTATAGATTGCTATAAAGTCTGTGCATCCATAGTATATCATAAAGATATACATAGTATATTATTCAGTTCCAAACATGCAGTAAATTGTCACTCACAAAGAAGGGCATTACACATGGGAATAATTATCTCATAAACCAGAGTCTATGCTTGGAAAACACTGAAGTCATCTCCATTTCATGCACTAGCTTTGCTGTCAGGGTTGTGCCCAAGAGAACCTTTCTCCTGCAGTGTCTCCTGCTGACTTCTGTGACACAGATCCTCCAGAGCAGGCTCAGCATGGGGTAAGTGTTCAGAAGAGTTTTCTGACAGAAAGAAAGTGTTTGGACCTTGGTATGTATTGTTTTCTTCTTTCTCATCATCCGCTTGTTTTCAGACCTGACCTGATTCTTATTTTTTAATGGTCCCTTATTCTGTCATTCCCTTTTCTTACATTCTAGACAGATCATCTCATTGGGATTCTTTTATTTATTCTGAAAGATATTGAAAGAAACTCAAAATCCTCTTTATCATATCTGTGCTCTTCAGTCTAAGCTGTCCCTTGCTGTCCAGTGTCAGCTTCTCAGCAATGGACATCATTACATTATTTTTTTTTTTACTCCTTAAGGTCTGCAAATGAGGAAGAATAAGATCATAGGTCTAGCAGCCAACGGATCTTCTTCCCATAGTGTAAACAAAACTCCTGGCAGTATATTTACTTATAGAAACAAAACAACAACAACAAAATCAGTTTTCAAATTAATTTAATATCCAGAAAGAAGTATAAATGATCTGTCACCACGACTCAATAAGAACTTTGCCCCAACATAGTTATGATAAAGATAACAAGAGGTTGGAAATGTCTGCTCAGTTGAAAGACCATATAGCAAATGCACTGATTATGAGAGTTTGTATAAATAACAGTAAGAATTTTTCCGCTTTTCACAAAAAAAGAGGAGAGGATTTCTAACACCTTTATTATGGATGATCAGAGCCTGAAGGAGAGAATAAGAGCGTGACAATGTGGGGAAAGAAGAGGAGTGTAGACCTCTACATCAGTTCTTCAACAATGACCACATATTACACTCCAATGTTAAGAAGTGCTCAATTCCTTGTGTTGTATTCTTTTGGCCCCCATCTGAATAATTTCTCAACAAACATGCAAACTGAATGCAGGTGTTCAATACTATGGCAGAGGCTATTAAAAATAATGTTCTCTTATTCAAGTAATAATATGAATGCAATTATCTATCATTTGGACAGTACTTTGAAATTATTTTGTTATTCTCTGAGTGTTTAAAGAGTTGTTTAATAAAACACTGCTTCTAGGCGATTTCTGTACTGCACCTCTCACCTCATTAGGCCATGACTAAGCACATATGAGTAAATACGCATAATATTCTTCTCCTATTCTCCATATGAAGAATGAGAAAGAGCAAATTGGATGGAGTCTTATTTCTGCTTTAAAAGTTTTAAGGAGGCACTAGGCTTGGATGGATATCAAACAGTCTCTCAGGAATGCATGAGAAATCAGCACAAGCTGAACATATATCTGCATTACTAACTCCTCACAATGCCTTATTTTCAAGCCTAGAGCAAACTACCATTTTTTCTTGGGAGAACAACTGCAATATGAAACTGGTAGGAGGTCTTTCTCCTTCTGGACAGTCTGGCCACTTTAAGGATGACAGCAATTTTGCTGAAAAATAAACCCATTTGATCTTAAATCTCAGACTCAGGATAGATTTTTACTGAGCTATAGGAATTGGGATACTGTCTTTATCCATACAGGACGAACACCTTACATACAAGCTGTGGAGGAACGTGCCATGAGCAGGTGACTCCTCTCTCCATCAGCAGCATTTGCAGCATTGGCAGCAAAAGTGGGACCAGGTGGAGCAGTGAAGCCCAGTGTTGTCAGATGGCTGACAAAAAGAAAAGGAAAAAATACATGGGAGTTTATAAACAAGTATGATATCAGTACTGCCTTTTTTCTGCTGGGCAGAGAGTAGCTCAGGTGTCTGCAAGAAATCTTGTCTGCTCCACTTTCCTTTCTCCTTACCTTTCTTCAAACATCCTTCTGTTATTGTATAGAGTTGCAGTGACAGACAGATAAATGCCTAACTTACTTAAGACAGCAGAGCAGCAGAGTAGAGAGACAAGGATTCATTCAGACCCTGGCTCTCATGATGATCATCTGCCTCCCTGTACAGAAGTGCAGCTGGGTTGCTGCTCTTTTGCCTCACTCATGGGAGAGCTTATTCTTACCAACCCTCATGGTGCCTTGTAGAAATCTGTTATCTCTCCTAATCTGAATTAGAGCCACATCTGTCTTCAAAATCCTTTAGCTACATGCTGACATTTCCAAGGTAAATTTCTCACTTTTTTTTTTTTTTTTTTTTTTAATTTTTTAATAACCCATCTATATTATGTACAGAGTGGAGGGAATCCCTCCTTGACACTCCAAGACAAGGGAACAGTCAATAGTTTAATGGTAGTGAAAATGTGGACAGTGTTCACATTTCTTTGAGGGAGGAAACTAAGGAGCTCAGCTGCTCAGACAGAAGAACAGCTGCTTCAGCTGTCTGTGTATTTCACACACACTACATCAAAGTACTTTGTCATAGCAGCTGTCACCAGTCAATCCCTCACCAGTCAATCACTGTGTCACTTTGATGGAAATCATGCTATCTTACATTGTGAACTGTACATTGGAAATCTCACATGATATTGAGACTAACATACACCTGATACATTGGAGCTCCAGACTGCACTGCAAATCTTCAGGAAAGAAAAAATGTACCAAAGAGGTATGGACCCTTTTGAAAAAGTGCTCTCATTCTTCTTGGAATGAGCTTTCCTTCTCCTTCCCCTTATCTATATTCCTCAGCAGTGGTCCTAGAACATTATTTTTCTTCATCTTAGATTTTGCATAACTATTCAGTGTGCAGTCAGTGGCTATACAGAAACAGCCAAAGTCATGCAGCAGATTTGTCTAGGCCATCTCAGCATGGTTCAGGATATGCCTTCAAGAAGAAACCACTCTTTCAGTCTTTCTTCCCTCAATCTCCTACCTTTTGTCTCAGGTCATATTCCCAAATTCACCTCTCAGTCAAGCAAGGAGGAGCAGAAAGCTTTTCACTAGAATGTTTGTGATTGGATCCACGGCAAGCGAAAGGGTGATCCCAGGGGTGCGTAGTTTTCAGATCAGTTTCAGAAAGTTGTCTCTCTGCTCTTTGGAAAAGGATATTATCTGTATGAATGACAAAATAATTACAAATGTTTAAAACAGGGAATAAGTCTTCATTTCACAGCCATAAAGAGTTTTCATTTTCTCAAAGCAGGAAGAGTACAAACAGTTTTGTTGTATTTTACAAGCTCAAAAAATCTGAACAGTAAAATGAAGGAGAAGCTTGAGCCTTGCAGTCCAGGGCACTGCGTGCTACAGAGCAGTACTGCCCAAACACTGAACAGACAGTATAACAACTCTTCAAACTCTTTGTGGTAAATGCCATCTTATTTGAATACACATTGCTTTTTTAGAAAAACTTGAAAAAGTATCCCTATCTTTGTTCTCACAGATGAATTCTGAGCATTAGCACAGATCGTGTCACTATCCTGACAAACTGAAGAGCAACCGAAGTTTTCCATTTCCTTTGCTTTAATTCTGTTGAATAAATGCTAAATAAAATATATTTCAAATAGCTCTTGAAAGCATAGGCTCAAATGTTCTACAAAAGGAGTTCCTGATTTCTCCATTAGTATATAAAGAATGTGTATATTTGCATATAACGGTAGGAGATATAGCTCACATTCCTTATCATGTAGAGTTATAAATAAAGTATTCAGTTAATCATAGGAATCCCAACAAGATATTTATGTTTCAAAGTGTGTTTTCTTCACTGACATGCTGAGAGAAATAAGTTGCAGAGGTATTAACGATTTGTATTTAATTTAAGTTTTCTAGCTTTATTTTTCCATGTTTCTTATAGCTCAAACCATCATCAGTGTTTTGTTTGGGATAGAACCGATAGGATAAACGCAGCTGAAACTGATCAGAGACTTATAGCACACTCTAACGTGTCTCATCTAAATGAAATGTTCACAGATTAAATGGCACAGGCGTTATGATGAAGGATTGTCTGAACTTCTTTTGGTAGATGCTCTTTCATTTGATTTATGTGTTATCATGTGAAAAGCTGTGTTCATAATCCATCTGATGAAAAGGGGCTCCTTTGAATGTTATGATCAATCAAAAGGACTTAAGCTAAGGCAACTTTGATAAAGCTCCCACAGCATGTTAACTTATTGTTTGATTCTGATTTTAATGGTTGCGAATTTTCTCTGATTTAATCTGCATTAAAAGAAAAAAAATAATCTACAAGATCTTTCTGTGCAGAGAGTTTTGCTTAGAATTTTTTTATAGCATTATTAACAGACTGACTGAAATGCAGTACAAATTTTGCTATTGGGATTGTCAAAAAAACTCCATCTAATTTAGCTTTTCAAGATAGAAGGCAAAATGACAGAAAAATTGATTTTCTTTTCTGTACTATGTCAATTAGCTTGAGACAATCAGCAAATCATGCTAGATCTATCTTGTACCATCTAAAAGTATTTTTCCATTATATTTCACAAATATCATCTTGAAAAGAGTTATTGAGTTGACAGCGGAAATGCCAGTTGTGTGTCCCAGGTTTGATAAACAATGTCTGCCAGAGAAGAGGAAATTGCTATTTAACCTTTTATCAGGGTTCATCTATTCAGGATAGATTGTCCACCAATCTTGTTATTTTCAGGACAGTGAAAAGGATTGCTTGTGTAGTAGATTTTCCAATTACTGGGGAAGAGGAAAGAGACTGAAGTCAGATGGCATTACACCATGAGCAAGAAGGCAAAAGGTACATAGACTGCTACATCTGTTATTTCTTCCTAAGCTATAAAGATCTCTCAGTTACTTAGGGAAAAAAGGTGAAGAAATATTCTTCAACTTCCTTTTTAGAAGCAGAGAATCATAGAATCATAGAATGGCCTGGGATTCAAAAGGAGCACAATGATCAACTGGTTTCAACCCCCCTGCTATGTGTGGGAATTCCAACCACCAGACCAGGCTGCCCAGAGCCACATCCAGAGCCTTGAATGCCTCCAGGGATGGGGTATCCACAACCTCTCTGGGCAACCTGTTCCAGTGTGTCACCACCCTCACAAACAGCCGCTTCTTTTTCCTATTTAAATGCTCCCTTTAAGTACTAGAAGACCACAATGAGGTCTCCCCAGATCCTTCTCTTCTCCAAGTTAAACAAGCCCAGTTTCCTCAACCTTTCTTCACAGGGGAGGTGCTCCAGCCCTCTGATCATCTTAGTGCCCTCCTCTGGACCTGCTCCAAGAGCTCCACATCCTTCCTGTACTGGGGGCCCCAGGCCTGGACTCAGTGCTGCAGATGGGGCCTCACAAGAGCTGAGTAGAGGGGGACAATCACCTCCCTCTCCCTGCTGGCCACCCCTTTTTTAATGCAGCCCAGAACACAGTTGGCCTTCCGGGCTGCAAGCGCACACTGCTGGCTCATGTCCAGCTTCTCGTCCATCAAAACCCCCAAATCCTTCTCCGTAGGTCTGCTCTCAAGGAGATCTTCCGCCAGTTTGTATTAATGCTTGAGATTGCCCCAACGCAAATGCAGCACCCTGCACTTGGCCTTATGAACCTCATTGGGTTTTCGTGGGCCATTAGCTTTTCATGGGCATTCTGTTTTCATGTAAGGTGTTTTTAAGATTTGCATGCTTGCCATTCAATTCAAACAAGTATCTTGAAGGAAATAAAGCTTTTTGATGAAAACTCTTGAACTGAAACGAGCTGCTTTGCTGATGTTAGAACATTTAGCAAAGATATATTATTGCTGATAATACATTTTGCATTGAAAGTGATTTTGAGTTTTCTAGATTCATTTCCTACTGATAAAGAAGATAGAGGGGTGCTGAGAGAAGGAAAGGGATAAAGCAAAAAACAAACCCCAAAGTTATCATTCCAGAAATCAGCTATTTTGGTACAATTCAGATGTGCTTGTTAAAGACTTCAAGCTTTAACACAGGAAAGAGGAAAATTAAATAAATAAACAAATAAATAGGATGTCCCTTTCATAGAAAAATAGAATAGAATAAAATCACCATTCAGTAAAACCATTCTAATAACACCATGTTTTACTGGGTAGGTAGAATTCTGTGATGAATTTTGTAAGCAGCCACATTCAACATTGTTTCTTAAATAATTATGATGAAAAAAGTGACATCTTCATTGGACCCATGACCTCTGTTTTTCCAGCTATCTTATAAAGAGCAGGAGTCATGCAGTTTTATGCTTTTGTTTCGTGTGTAGGGAATAATAACAATATGTCAGACATTTGGAATTTATACCGAACTGCTCTTTCAATAAATTCTTTATTTCTTAGACGTAAATGTGAATGAACATTGGATATAAATGTTGACCTTCAGTCTGGTGTTATTTATAGACCTGGCTTTTCACCGTATCAGGTGTTGAGGGAATGAAATCACTCTATCATGCTTCAACCTGAAAACATTCAAGTAAATACAGCAGATTTTTTACCTGAATGATCTTTCAGTTTGGATTTGTTTTAGTTTTGGCTTACTTTTCCAGTGAATTCTGACCTTGGTGTCTCTATTAACACCAGTGATAAATACCTCCTGAGTTCAAATCGCTGTTGATCATAAACTTCTCTGAACAATTTTGGACAGAGAACTGAAGTACAATTCTCAACAACATCTTTTTCCAGTTGAACATTTACAGCAGTAGAATTCCTAAGTGTAATGTGTAATGCAAGATGTCAGAGCACTTTGAACAATCCAAGGGCAGTGCAGTACTAGTCATCACCTAGGGTTATACCACTCCTGAAAATTTAAACAGAGTAAGAGCCCTCCTCCAGTTTAGGCAATGTGGTAACAGACAATTGTTGCCCTAAAACTTCCCTTTAAATCTTTTCTAGATCTCATACCACATTGCTATGGTCCTATGATGTAATTAATATTTGTTGCATCATTTTTTTTCAGTCAAAAAGCCTGTAATAATATGAAGGCAATGTTGAGCTTCCGAAACAAGAAAATGGAGTTGCTGCATCAAAGGCTGAAAAACTTGATGTGCTAAATCTTGTTAAGATGTTTAGAACAGCATTAATTGAAGGGAGACAAACTCAATGAAATTTTATACCTGTCGGAAAAGGCTCTGGTGCATGAGTTTCCCTGCAATATACCCAAGAATTGCAAGGAGAGTGATAATTGGCACAAGAGCTTATTAACAATTAAATGTTAATGTTTGAATTGACATCTTCATTCACCCCAAAAGGTCTTTCTTGTGATACTCCAGCCATTTGTCACCACTTTCCCTATCACAGTTATGTTCAATTTTTTTTTTTCATAAAGGTGGCAATCAGTGGATGCCAAAACATAGAATAGTTTTGTCTGTTTATATCTGTTTCCTTCCCTTTTCCAACAGTGTATATGAATGTCTTCCTTTCAGTTGTGCATTGGAAACAATATTAACAGACTCTTACCCATCTTGATTTGTGCTGTTCCATTAAATATTTCTGTGCTTTAAGAAAGAGAATCACATGTTGGATTCTAACTTGGCAACTTTTATTATTTAGACATCATTTTCTACCATCGTTTGCTGATGAATGTGTCTTCTTGGCAGAAAAATCTGAACAACAAATAGCTCAGAGATATTAGCACTGCAGTAGATGGATTTTCTTATGCTGTTGTTACAAAATTGATCCCTTTCCTCTCAATTTCTAAATTAATTATGCATGCTTCTCCAGTGAAAATAACTGCAGATTTTCAACAAATGTTTAATTAATGAGCCCTTCTCTATCATGACGTTCTGGTTTAATGGCTGTTTAAAGATGATTCTCAGTCTGCTTACTTCCTGACTCTGCCTTTTCCTCCTTACCAGTCTGCATCAGATAAAAAGAGGCATTCCAAAATCTGCTTCTCTCTGTACAACAAAGGTAGGTCCTAAAGACAGCAAAGGATATGGTCATGCTTCATTATCAACTTTGCAAGTTTTAGTGAGTCCTTTCAAAGTGGTGGTTTTATTGTCCCTTATTCACAGTGTAAGGATAGCAAAAGCTAACTACAGTAGACTAGTGGTAAACTGAAAATACTCTTTCCATGTCAATCAGCCACTTTGAGGTCTTTGTATTTTACAGTGAAGACAAAGTTTTACTGTTAAATAAATAACAAATAATGGCAGAGGTACTTGTTGTTTTTCTGTTTGTTTGTTTTGCTTTGATTTGATTCAATCTGCTTTGATTTGTTTTCCATCACTTGAAGAGATCTCAATCTATGAGAACTCCAGATTTGTGTTAATTTCAAGTTGGATTAGCCCCACATTGTATTTCGTCATTCTATCAAACCCTTGCTATCAAACTCTTGCTAAACTCCTCAGACCTAACATAAATTTCCCTGTGCTGCAGTAGCTGTTTCATAATCTGAAAAGGAAATTCTGCCCTATTATAAAGATTGCTACAACAAAAAGGTATTACAGCACAAAGCCTGTTCTTACAGAAATGCTGCCTCCAAAATATATAGTGTTCAAGAAAGATGTAAATGGGTGCCTGCAGCATTAGATCCCATTAAATCTTACAACCCTGGAACAAAGGCACTGAGGAGGAAGACAAGAATAGGGAAAGGCTTTTTAGTTACAAATACTGCGCAGTGAGGACGGAACAGATTTTTCTAAGTCTAAACTATTTGAAGACAGATATGATATTAGGAGACAATAAGATGCAGTGAAGATGACATTCTGATCTAAACATTAGGTATCACATGTGATCTAACGTAATAGTAAATTGGAGGCTGGTTTCTAATATCCCACATTATTGCAATGAGAAGCCCATATAGGAAAAAATAAATATATTTGCAGTTTATACAAGACACTTCAAGAGAGCCAGAAGTAAAGTCCACTGGAACCTAAGGACAGACAGAAAACCAACTGCTGACAGCACTCTAGATAACAGATGTTGCTTTTCTAAACAGACTACAAACAACTCTTATGGAGTCTAGATTCACAAATCTTAATTTTTATATACCTTCATGAAATGTTAAACATTAGTTGAAGCTGATTAGTTCAGTCCTAGATATTTTTTTTCTTTTCTAATCTGCCCATTTTTAAACAGTAACAACAAAAAACTTGGGCAGTAAAAATAAGAAGATTTCAGTCTTGTAGCTGTGATGTGACGTGATCAAGGAGTTTAAAAGTAAGGTCCTGCCTTGTGCTGATATCTGTTGAAAAAATTCTCGAGGAAGAAAATTTTTGATTGCAACAGTGAATGTCTCCCCTTCTTCCAACTATATGTACTGTGAGCAAGGCTTCAGAAGCTGCAATAGGTTGACATAAGTTCTTGGATTCCATTCTTGTGACTAGCAGGGCGGAGGGATTTCACAAAATCCACTCCTCTGGCAAAGGGAAACAGGGGACTCCAAAATAATTAAATACAGTGGCAAACAATAATTATTAACCAATAATCATAAAACTATGACAAATAACCACATTGAATGTCATGGTTACTCAAAGCTGTGCTCGTGCTAATATAACTGAAGTTTCCTTCAAAAACTGTTTTTACATGTCATTATGTAAGAGCAGTCTGCCAAAGTAAATCTATATAGGAACATCAGAGTCTGGAAAGTTAGGCCCAGATAATATGAAGAAACAAATTTAATCTCAAAAATATCCATATCATACTTAACAGTAGCAGAATAATGGTTGTCAGAGAGACTGAAGAGAAATTGCTAATCTGCACCACACAGTTTTTGAATTATTTATTGCTGAATAAACTTTTTTGGCAATCTTATCTTGGAAGATGGAACATAACAGATGGTTTGGAGAACCCCAAGATATTTTATAAATATTGGCTCAGGCATTTGATCTGTTATACATAACCCGTATGAGATGAAAGAAAGGAGACAGAAAGATATCAAGAGAGCTGCAGCTGGTTTGGCTAGCATGTTTTTCCAAAGATAATTTTCTGACTACAGCATATTACTCCCAATAGGACATTCACTGTGACAGGTAGCTTGGGAAGAAAATACATATAGTTGAAATTGAATTAGGTGACAATTTTGCTGTCCTGTGCTAAAGCCTGCAGTCAGATCTAGGTATGAAAATCTTTGGAGCTTTCATGTTTAAAAACTGCAGGACATGAACAGGACTTTATTCATGTCTCAAGTGGTAGTGTCTTAGAGGCTGCCTCACCTAACACTTCAGATTGTGGAATCTATATTTGGAAATATTCAAAACCAAAATAGTGTGGTTCTGAGCAACCTATGCTAGTTGCCTGCTTTAAGTGGAGTGGTGAACTTGGCAGTCTCCAGAGGTAGCAGCCATGCTTGACTGTTCTATGATGCTGTAATCATATAAACCTACAGCAGATTTGTGTATGCTGAAACTGCCATTAAGCTGGAGTATGACTTTTGTGCTTTCCTTTGGCCATAGTGAAATGAACTGTTGCTTATGCTGGTACAGGGCAGAGGTTTCCTCTTTTCTCACCATTTACATTTCCTTCATCTTTTATTTTCAATTAAATATTGTGATAAAGTTCTATTTTGATAGAAATGTGATTAAGCCTGGAATGTATTAGCCATAACAGAATCATTTAACAGTCTGTAGAAACCAACTTTGTACCTTGAAGGAAGAAATTGTGATCTTTGGAAATAAATTACTTCTATGTGCAAATGCCTAAGATGGTTCGTGTGTCTTGGAGGTACCATGAGTGAAAACTGAATGTTTAAATGTTAAGTAATGTCATACAGTGGTGTTTGCAAAATAAAATGACTTTCCTTTTGCATCAAATAAAGGGAATATATACATTATAAATATACATATCTATGTATGTATATACATATCTATATATATTTTGCCAGCACTTCTTTTGAGAAGTATTTTTTTTCAAATTCTTTCAGAAATAAGGAAGAAGTTCAGCTATTGAAAATTTCCAATCTTTTTATTCTCTGTCACAGATAATAACATAATAAATGTTTGAGGTTTTTTTCTGGATGGAAGTAAAGAAGTAACATTTTATTCATGACAAGACAAAAATAATAAATAAATGGAGTCACCTTGTCCAAACCACTTCATTTAGTAACTTCAGAAATGAAAAACACTAATCCATAATATGTACAGTTAATGTAATCAAGTTGTAATATCTAAGCATGCACAAATCAAGCAGAAAAAGTAAAATCTCTAGTTATCCATGCTATAGAATTATAATTGGCTCACAGCTTCCCATCTGAAATATAGGCTAGCAAGCTTTGTTCAGAGTTGCTTAGTACTGATCAGCCTGAAACAGATGGGTAACACGCAGTACAGAGATGTTTTGTCCTGAGATGGTTTGAAATTATTTTGATGCACTCTGGTACAGCTACCAAAACAAGTACAGTATCATTAGTAACTCACAGCTTCTCAAACTTTTTATATCCTGTAGTCTGGAGGATCTTCATGTTCAGTGCCTCCATGCAGCATTACTAACATAGAGACATTTCCTCACAGTTTGTAAGTAATGTCTCAAAACTGTAAACCTGTCAGACTGTGAAATATATTCTACTTTCTGAGAAGAAATTAACTTGAAAAAGATAGAAACAAAACATATTTATAGCTATTAGTAAAATCTGGGATTGGCTTTCTTGTTTTGTGCATTTATGCGTGTTTGTAATAATACACAAAAAGAGCGTGAAAAAATCTGTTCCACCATATTCTTAGACTGCACCATAACTCCTGCATCACTTCTTAAGATTATTAATCATACCCTACATATTTTCTACCACCTCACATAAATTTGCTTGATGGATGAAGTAGACCTGCTCTGAAACTGGCTCATTTTTCCAGACAAAATGCTACATTGTTATTTCTGAAATTCCTTGGAATTACAGAGATTTGCATGAATAAAATATACTTCTGGAAAGAGTTAAAGGTGCAGTGAGGGCCAGCAGAGAGGAGAATGTACAAGAGAGATAACCCTGAAGAACAACACGATCTTCAAGTTAGAAGAAATGGATAAAAACAATTTATTATCTCATGATGAGGAAAAGAAGTTGAAGATCAGAAAGCTGGAGTTATAAGTGAAATAGCTTTAATTCTCTAAAGAATCCAGAGGCAACATAAGTAAATTAGAAAGTAATAGGCCAGTATTATGAGACTAGAAGTTAATAATTACTTTGGTCAAGAGCTGAATACAAATCAGAGTGCATTTTTGACCCTTCCTCTAGAAGTGCTCTGATAAACTTTGTTTCTCTATTATCAGTTCTGGAAAAAATTGCCAAATTTTTCAGCATTGACTAACTACAGTGATCACTATAGGTTTTTTTTGTGTTTCTGGAGCTCATTTTTGGATGATCTGAGATGAAGAAAAGCAAGCTTAAACTAAGAAGAGAAGTCTAATTTAAGATTAGCCAGTTTCTGCGATTCCACACATACTTTCTTCTGTTTGATAAAAAAAAAAAAAAAAAAAGAAAACTCTGAAAGTTGGTCAGCCTACTGCTGGAAATTGATCTTTTAAATGTTTTTTTTTATTGGATTTCATCTGCCCTTTTACTTTGGTGCTCTATAGTTATTTATTAAACGTTATTACTGACAAAATATACTGTTTAATAATAGGTGAATTGTTTGAAATTGGAAATGTTTTTTCCAGTTTCACTGTAGTAACAGTCCTGGATTTCTTCTTAGAGAAAAATAATGAAAAGAATTTTAATGCAGGGACTTTGTTCCTTGCTATTCCCCTAAAAGATAGCTGTGTTTTTTTATTTACCATATTGGAAGTATATGAACTGTTCCCCGATGTGAATTACAATGGATGTATCTTACTCTTCTAGATATAATCTCTAGCGTAGTGAGCTCAAATCAAAGGACAGGCAACACAGTATTAAGAAAATCACTCTACAAATTCCTCCTAATGATACAAGGAAAGTTACTTGTAGTTGTAAAATTAGCAGTTTTTCAGAATTTCTGTCAACATACCTAGGTTTATCACCATTTCCACTCTATTCAGCTAAGCCAACAGTTTGATGATCTGAATGCTGTTCTTGCAATTCCCTCTGCTCCTGTATTCACATGATTTCCGTATTACATATGCATTCTAAATGGGCTTAAAATCTATCTGCCTGGAAAAGTACTCATATTTAGGGACAAGATGGTGATCTACTTCTTGCCTCTATTTTTGAAGAGCAACCTGATATATCTAAATTAGATCTATATCTGCTCTGCAAAATCTTATTTTCCACTCACTGATTTTCGTCCTCCTCTACTGTTGCTTTGCCTTTTTCCTAATTTATTTTACATTTGTTTTTAAAATTTCATCTCACACATATCTCTGTTGCAAGAATAGATCTCAGTGTGGTTATCAGGATAGCACTTTCCACAGAACATGGAGTCAAGAAATAGAACAGATGAGCAGACCTCTGAAAGTCTAGTGGATTCTGATTAACATGGCTGAACAATCAAATCAAAACTCAGAGTATTTTTTCTAGAGCAGAGAAGACAAGTGCTAGATGGTGTAATCCAGCCTGCAGGACTTTGCCACTGTGCTCCTTCTTTATTTCTCTGAAGTCTTGCAAAGTTAGATTAAATATTTGTACTCTGGATAAAAGATTTCTGGTCTGAAAGAAATCTATACCCTATGAATGAAACATTTTTCAATATAGGGTTTCTTCCTGGACAGTGGAAAGAAATAGGCATCTTCAGAAGGCAAACCTTTCACTTGACTAATTTTATAATAGTGGGACCAGTCATTGTCAAGGGATGCCTATTTTCTCCCAGGACACATAGACATTGCTGAATTCTGCCACAGTTCAAGTTTTGATAAATTACTAAAAGCAGCTTAGATACTGATGTGCAAGAATGGGTCAAATACACATTGATAATAAAGCTAAAGTATTAGTGAAGGAGGTGTTTGTTTCTAGTCATCAAACTAGTTTGACAGTACTTACGTTAATGTGTTCTTTAATAACTTTCTAGACATTTCCATCTGAGAAAAAAGGCATAATTTCCATGCAACCTTTCTGAAACAGAAAGGTTTCTGAATTCGTTATGCAGAAGATTATTTTCTGTTTATTTTTTTGTCCTTGCCAACAACTGAACAAATATTCTGCAGAATTATCAGTGCATGCTTGCTATGTATTTATCTATTTCTATACTCTCTTTATACTTCTGGTTTCAACTGCAAACAGGTGGTTGAGGATGAACTTTTAATTTGATCTAGAATGGCTGTCCCTGGAGTTCAAAGATTTAAAGTTGAGTAGATATAGAAGAAAGTTCCACATACATAAGCAATTCATACAATTGTGACACATACAAGTTCTGCAGTTTCTACCACTTTTTCATTCCTCCCACAACTGATAAAAAGTGCTACAAACCAATATGGAGTGATGCTGCTAAATGTGCAATCGTTATCATCTGTTTCTTATAGTCAAATATAAGAATCCTAAGGCTTCAGATCTTTCCTACTGTCAGCCTGTTGTCACTCACATTGACAATGTGAAGTATATTATCTGTTTTCTCGTTCTTGAATTCTGTACCATATACTGAAATGTGTATTTTATGAGGCCTGTCTTCTATCTATCTCTGATCATTTACAAATCTTTTTGAACAAGTGCTCCCTCTGGAAGTGCAGTTAATGAGTAACCATAGCTATTTCCCTGAGAACACTCTTTTCTAATTTCTTTGTTTTGTTTGTGGTTTTATTAAAAATTATATGTAATACCTGCATGAACCGTATGCTTTGCTCTCCAGTGTTAATTAAGCTAACCAGTGAGCAGTTCTGCACGTTTGATTTCAATCAGTTCAGTTATTCATTGCTCTTACTTGGGAAAAAGAAAAAAAAAAAGAAAAAGTTGTCATTAAAATAAAAAAAAAAAACAAAAATTGTTTTCAGAAATGCTTTCTAACTGTCCTCAGAAAGAAAATACCGTAATATCCTATTATTCAGAAGGCTGGGAAAGGAAGTCAGACTACAATTATTGCAATTGTACCTTTTCTCCTTTTGATTAGAATTAATGTTAATAACATTTTTGAGGTCTAAGATTTACACATGCATTCAAAATAAACACAATGACTATTTACTGTCTTTAAGAATTTGGCTTTCTTGGGCTCCAAAAGGGATGTCTGGGAGTTGAGGCAAAACAACACAGTGACCATATAAGAGCAAGTTCTATAAACTGAAGAAGAAAAGTAAAGGTAAAAAGTTAGTTATTGCTTCAAGTACGTTCCAGCACACGTTATCTGAGATTTCTGCCTAAGCAATGCGATACAACTGGTATCTAGTGAAATTAAGTAGGCTAAAACTTATATAAATAAGCAAACAACAGCAAGAAAATACTGATGCTCTATATCAGTTATGATTAGCAATGAAAACTTATTCAGAAGATCTCCAATTCAGATTCTTCCTTGATAGATAAGATATACTGCTATTAACGGAATTTAACATGTAGGATTTGTTTGCTCACAATCTGAATATTCAAATGACAAGAGGAAACAGAGAGGAAAGGGAAAGGGAGAGGAGTTGGAAGAGATCTTCAAAGTTCAGTGGAAAAAAAAAAGATTTCATTTTAAACTGTATTGCTTGTATCACTAGTCTGCCCCTGACAGCACACATTATGCTAAATACTTAAAATATATTTGTCTGTAACAAAGAAAAGATTTTTCAAAATTCTGTGGCTTTACAGACCATTCTAATTGCACAAAGAAAACATGCCCATTGGCAATGTCATGTTAACAACCATGCTTATTGTAGCACAAATTAATCCTTTTCTAAGGAATCTTAGTAATCATAGCAAAATTCAGTAACCCTTAATGATGAAAATGTTGTGCTCTGATGCCCTGTGTGATGCAGACATCACTAAGTTCTAGCTGTTAAATTTTGCTGGGGAGGGAAAATGTCTTTTCCAGAAATCAATGAACTGTCTACGACAGCCTCAAGGGAGAGTTATCTGCACGTCAGCAATGTTTGTTCTGCTTAACTAGCTAATATGTATGTTCTTGTTGTTAAAATACACCAGTCCGTAAATAACACATGCTTCAATATTACAAAGACAGGAAAATATATTTTATTACTTGATCTTTCCTTTGAGACATCTTTCTAGGGATCAGGATTCTGGCAACAGTTTGTTTGCTTCTTTAAATCTTCCTTTCAAAAAATGATTAAAAAAAACTCCCATTGACAGTGAAGGGCTTTGAATCAGACTTGGACCTTCTAATGAATTTTTCATCATGTATAAATTTTGCAAAATGATTGCCATAAGTAAAATTTGAAAATTTAACGCCAAATATCAAGTTGGGATTGGAGATGAGACCTATATCATTCAAAACAACAAATTGCTTTATCCAAAGATCAGGTATCTGATTTTAGTAATCTGTTTAAAAAGCTTTATAAGTGGAACCGATATCTGTGGTGGGTTTCCTCTGTTCTAAACCAGGCATTTAAGATGCAATTCAGATCAAGACTCTGGTGATGGCTTCAGAAACTTAAATTTGACAATCTGAATCCACAGTATAACTTCACCCTGAAAGTAATTCTCTCATTGATATTTCAAGTACATTGAGATGAATCACCTTTTGACTCAGAATACCATCCAGTTTATGAGAGAGTGTTTGTACATTTGAGAAATGATAATAACATTCTGGGATATATATTTCCTCTTCCTTGAGAAGCGATTAAAAAAAAAAAAGGTATAGGAAGAGAAAAAAATCAGGCTTTTGACCATAAAATTCATTTCTTTCTCTCTGTGACAGCCAGAGATTGGAGATTCTGGTCACAACTGCCTGGGAATCTGCAAAATGATTTTCACAGAATAGTTCAATCTATGTCTTTCAAATGTTTATTTTCTATGACTTTAAGAAAAGCTTTCTAAAAACTGTTGGGGTTTGCAGCATAAAGATCTGTAAATTGAATCAACAGAGTAATACTTGAGTCACTTCATCCTCCTGTAAAGACTTTGCAGAACCGTTGAGATATAAAAGGAGACAGCATACAAAAAGTAAATGTTACAAGTCAACATAATAACAAGTCTGAAAAAACTGATGGGAATATTTTGTTAGCAAAATCCTCATCCCTCCCTATAATGTATTCACCATCACCTCCTCCATTCCAAGAGGTGTTTTATTTCAGCAACATGATGACTTCTGCAATAGGAGTCATCTCCTGAGCTGCTCTGTAGAGGTGGGGTTTGCATTGCCTCCCTTAGGTTCCTTTCTACATGCCTAAAAAGGAGAATTGGAAATTAGACCACACTTCTACCTGTCTGACAGGCAAAGCCAGAAGCTTCACATGACAGAGAGATATCTGGAAGAATAAGAGGATATTAGTTCAAAAAGTTTGTTTTAGATACTAAATTCCCCTATGAGAGAACAGTATAAAGACTGCCCCAGTGAGATACCTTCTCTTCTCTTTTTACTATATACGAAGCCCAGACTTCCAAATCCTATAAAATGGCTTAATTCTCTTGCCTACTGTGTATAAAGCTGTCTATAGTTAACAGGAAATTTGAAGCTCAAGAGAATGCTTAAATTCACTGTGTCCACTTCTGGAAATAGCACTGTGGTAACACCTATTTCTGACAGGAAATGATCTGGAAAGGTTCAGAGAAAAACCTTGTGCAGATCAAGTTTTGGACTCCGATATCCTTTTTCAGAAAACAGGAAGTATTAATTCAGTGGAGATGGCTTTAAATATTTTCCTCAGGGGAAAAAGAAGTCAAAGCATGCAGTGTCTTACCTAAAATCACACAAATGGCAGTATTAAGGGGAACATTGAATTTGGTCCCTTAATAATCCATTAGACCATGCTCTGAAGTAAACAAAACCTCATTTTCTCTTTCAGTTAGCCAAGTAGAGAGTTCTCCATTATGTGTCAAAAGATCAGATCTGATTAGTTGCGAACTTGTGTCACTAGAGTTTTAACCCTATCAGTGGATGATGTCAGAGGATGCCAAAAATGTTGGATTGAAGTTTGGATTTGACAGCAAAAGTAAATGATTTCACATTCATCGTTGGTGTTTGATTGGCTGATTAGTCAGTGTAGGTTGAAATCTTTAAACAGCAGAAATGCCACCCCACTGAAGTGCAGAATACTGAAAAGGTCAAAGAAGAGAGAATTCCCCCTTTAATTCATGAAGAAAGAGACATTAGAGCCCAGGGAGCATACACACATGACAAAGGTTATAATGAGAAAAGAAAATGGCAAACAGATAATCCATTTCTGTGAAAAAGATTTTAAGAGGAGTAGAAAAGGGCACATGTCCCATATTTATCATTCTTGTGAGTATCTCCACGTGCAGAATGCAGACAACCATTCCTAGAGGAAAAGGAAAGTGAGCCACCTCACTGTTAAAAGAAAATATGTATTCCACAAACTTCCATTCTTATATGGACAAGAAATGCTGAGATGTGGCATTTTGTAATAAAAACAGACATAGAGGGAAGAATGTAATTAAAAGAGTGGTGTGAAGTTCATATTAAAAATTCATTCATCTCCTGCAGAATTTAAGAATGAAGAGCTGTCAACTGTCCTTTGCCAGATGAAAAGACTGTGACAGAGTGTGGAAGAATATTTTTAGTTTTGTTTGTGTTTGTTTTGTTTTGTTTTCAATATCCCAGATAAAGAAATTTGGATCGAGTACATGAGTTTGTTGTTTTCGGTTTTTCCCCGTATAATTTATTTGCTGCATTAGAAAACACGTGCATAGCCATTTATCATACAATCAGTCAAATACAGAATATGTTACTACTGTGCAAACTAACTACATCTGTGTCTAGGTGAGATTTCTTAAAGCAGTTTGCTTCTACCACTAGGGAATACACAGACAGATCAATCTTTGCTCTCTTCATGTATGCATATATATTTGTATAGGAATATTTATCTTGGCATGTACCTATACACACACACACACACAAATAAGGACATCAAAAAACAAGAATAGGAAAATAAAAGTAACACAAATAAGGACAACAGACTATAAGAATAGGAAAATAAAAGTATTGTGGAAAGAAAAACTTCTTAGAATTCTCCTATTCCCTTGAGCTTTTCCCCAAGGCAATTGCCAAGACTGTATCTTTATATGCTAGTTCTATGAATAGTTGTTTCTAAAAATATTCTAAAAATATGAGGCTTTTGCTGCTAAGGCTGAAATTTGACGCTATGGAACATTCTGCTTTTACAGTTCTTAAACTGAAAAGTGAGCTTTGTGATAACCATTTCTCTCTTCTTTCTTTCTCTCCCTCTCAAGCTTTCCCATACATTCCTGACTCCTTTGTTATTATATTCAAGCCTATAATCTCTATATAGAAACTCTGAGTGGTACTAGAAGTAGATGTATGAGATGAAGGCAGGTGCTTGAAGACAAGAAAAAGGTGATAAAACAAAGCAGCATGCCTGTACTATTCCATTGCTCTGTGCTGTTATTTTTTGCAGCTGAAACTGTCTAGGAATGCAAGATATAACACAAAGAGACTCAAAAAGAAATTCCATTTCTTCAAGAAAGCACTTAGAGATATTGAGAACTAAAATGAGCAAAAGTTTTTTCCATTTTGCTATGCCTGAAGTCTTGAATTTGCTTAATGGAGTACACTTACAGAAAGAAGAACGAGCAGTTATCTAACTGTTCTAAAGAGATTTGAAATAGTATTCTACTTTCAGAGAAAAGAAATAACCGTATCACTTTCATAAAAGATCAAAAACAGAGAGAAATTTTTGAAGCTTTTCTACTACCTCAGAGGCTATTAAGTCAGGCATACAATTCTGAATATCTTGTGGAATCCCTAATTTGGGAGTATAGAGATAGATGGTATAGATTTGAGATAGAACACCTCAACTCAATCTTAAAAAAAAAAACAAAAAAACAACAATTGTGTTGTTTGCCAGAATGTTATTCGACCAGATTATATGTTTAAAAAAGAAAAGCCTTAGGTTAGTTTTCAAAATGTATATTCACAGTAGAACCAGAGACAAAAGTAGAATCTCCAAGAGTATGGAAAGGCACAGGAAGCAGCAAAGAGTACGTGCAATATAGAGATGGGAGACAGGCAATGTTCTAACATTGCATGGAACATTTAAATCTGCAAGATTCAAACCCACTTTTCAAAAGACTGCAGATAAATGTATTTTACAGAACAGGAAAGCTCAGTATTTGACATAGGGCTGTTTGTAGTACTAACAGCTACTTCAGAGAGGAATACCTCACAGTGGATTTTGTACAAGAAGAGGAACATATTGTGACTGACGGATTGCACTAAACATCAGGGATGACCTTTTTAATTCTAGGTTTAAAATCTGGACAAGTTACTGTGATAGCTGAAGTTATAGTTATAGTTGAGTACATGAAAAGGGAAAATGGGTCATGTGGAACAGAAATAAAATTTAAATTATATCATGGGAAGAACATTTCAACTCTGAATAATCAGAGCTGGGTGTAAAAGTCAACATATATTCAAAAGGTAGATTTACAAGTGCTAACAAATGCAAGATCTGTCTGACATCAGTAACTTGATTCAATTGCTCAGGCAAAGGCTTATAACGTTACCCGAAATTCCTAGCAAGATATAAAACACCTTGTGACGTCTGGCAGGTATAAAATGGGAGATATGGGACATTAATTTTTTTTGGAGTGGCAGTCAGAGCTCAAAATCACACACCAAGCTGTGTTGACTACCTTGCCTATTTTCTACTTGTAGAAACATGATTTTATGCTACCAGCTATCAACAGATGGAAGCCTGCATCACAGAAACCTGAAAATAATTATCTATTGGGAGTAAACATATGTAAGATAGATATCTAAACACATCATTTGCCTAAGGACCAAGAAAAGTTAGTTTTTCTCAGGTGTTTCTCTGGGTCTGACAGATAAAATTGGATGAATAAGGCCAACTGTGCACCTGTGGATTTGTAGCAGAATTTAGCCAAGAAACTAGTTAGCTGACATTTACATGTTAGCTAAAGAACTGCTCTTGGGCCCTCTATGTTTTCCATCATTAAACTGGAGTTGCAACTTTGAAAAAGGGTCTTGTATCTAAAATATTGATCAACGTAAACCTTAGAAACATCCTAATTGTTATCAACATAGTGTTAAAAACAAAGATATTGGAAATGCTTTTAAATAGATTTAATTAAACAGAAAAAAATACAAGGACAGGGAACAACACTTGTGGGAACAATAGCAGATCAAAAGCAGGAGTTAATTTAAAACAACCAAACAGGAGTGCAATTACCCTAATGAGGTTGCTGTTATGAGTCAATTACTAAAGATCTGTAGTTTAACCAGCAACTATTGACAGCAACAAGAAATACAAGAGGATCTGATCATTCAAGTCCTCAACTCATTAGGAACCATGAGATCCTAAAATAGCAATAGACAAGACTGAGCTGTACAGTGCTGCTAATAAAACACTCAGGCTCCTTTAGAAAAATCCAACGTGAAAGAAAGCATCATTATTTGTCCTTTATTCACCATAATGACAATAAGGAATTCTAATGATTTTTTTGTGTGTGCATATACATGTATGTATATACACCTGTATGTTGAAAAGTTTGAGTATACTTATTATAATAGCACTGATTTTTTAATTATAATATTTAGCCATTATTATTTATGTAATTACTGCATTTTCCTTCTGAAGTTGCTTCTTGTTTGAATGCACCATATAGCTCTGAGCATGTCTTTGCTGCTAAGAGCCTCTTCAGTGTCTTTCAACAATTCTAAACAGGATAAGGTTCTGATCATCATTGTTATTAAAACACTCTTATTTACTTAATGATTACTTTATTGGAAGCCTCAAACGACCCTTTAAAATTAACTCATAAAATGCTTCCATTTCTATAATCACTGCATGGATAAGGTGACATTTTGTTAAGGTGTATTTATTGGTAAAAACCATATTGCAAAGGAGTATCAGACCGTGCAATATTTTGCTATGTTTTTAAAATGAGTATAAGCCTTAAACGTGTCTTGATTTTTATGTTTTCAGCATAAAAACTATGCAAAGATAAAAATAACATAAAATTCATAAAAAATTTATTTCACATTAATAAAAATTTAAATTTCTTATATCATAAAATGGTAACTTATCCTTGTAGACCAAGCAAGTAAATACTCTGAAATTTTTAGCATAAAATTTCTGTTTACAACACAGCACAAGACAAAAAAATTTGCAAAGATAAAAGTCTGTCTTTATAAGACTGATGGATGTCATCCACTGGGGTTTGGGGGTGAGGGAGGGGAACAGAGAGAGAGAAAAAAGAGCTTTATTATAATTGTATTCTAGAATTACATTCTTCCCATAAGCTTATCATCAACTTTACATTACATCCCAACCTTTAAGTTAGTGCTATATGTCAGTAATAGGGAAGAAAAAGACAAATGTATGTTGCTGTATAGGCTGGAAGTGTAAATTGGTTGTCATAAGAGAATGATGAGTGAGAGCGTGAAAACAAAGTCCTCTGAAAGCCTGACTCCTTTGAAATGATATAACAATGATATATGATTAACATTATTCAAGTGTGGTTCTCAGAGCAGATACCAGCAGATATCAGTAATATTGCACCAGCTCACAGAAACTGGGACCCTTGCTAATGGCTTCCTGGCAGTCAGGTGAAAGTCCATCACTTCATCCCAGGTAGGATTTCAATCTCTGGAAAGTGTGGGTTCCCACTGCATCTTCTCATAGCAGTTTGGTGGGAGCACAGGTAGAAGGTTAAGAACGTCACAGGTAGCAAGGCAAAGGGATTTTAGGTGGTCAGAGCTCTAGTCATGCTACAGCAGCAGCTGCATACCCTGTTCATATGTACACCTGGGAAGTATTATGCACATGTACCAGGAAAGGATGAGCACTGAGCAGATCTGGTACTTTAAACACACAGGATGAGGCAGACAGCAAAGGACAATTCTATTCAGAAGAAAATTCATTGCAGTGAAATCATTTTCACAGCTTGAAATATTACCTTGCTTGAGTAGTTTCTTTCCCCACAAGTGAAGAAGGTTATAATTTTAATAAGTCCGTTTTTGTCTGCATATGCCTGAGTCTTAGACTTTTAGTCTTTAGTCTCTTTAAGACTCTTAGTCTTTTAGACTGAATGAATTCAAGTTTAGACTGAATGAATTCAAGTTTAGACTGAAATTCAAGTCTATGGGGCCGGATGGCTTGCATCCCAGGGTCCTGAAGGAGCTGGCTGAGGTGGTTGCCGAGCCGCTCTCCATCATATTTGAGAAGTCGTGGCTGTCAGGTGAGGTCCCGGATGACTGGAGGAAGGGTCACGTCACTCCCATATACAAGAAGGGGAGCAGGGAGGACCCGGGGAACTACAGGCCGGTGAGTCTCACCTCCGTGCCTGGGAAGATCATGGAACGGATCCTCCTGGACAACATGCTCGATCACATAAAGAATGAGCATGTGATCCGAGACAGCCAGCACGGCTTCACCAAAGGAAGGTCATGCCTAACTAATCTTGTGGCCTTCTATGATGGAGTGACGGCATTGGTGGACGAAGGGAAGGCGACCGATGTCATTTACCTGGACCTGAGCAAGGCCTTTGACATGGTCCCCCACCACATCCTCATCTCCAAATTGGAGGGAAGTGGATTTGATGGGTGGACGACCCGATGGGTAAGAAACTGGTTGAAAGGCCGTAGACAGAGGGTGGTGGTCAATGGCTCTATGTCCAGGTGGAGGCCGGTAACAAGTGGTGTCCCCCAAGGGTCTGTCTTGGGACCGGTGCTCTTTAACATCTTTATTAATGACATCGATGAGGGAATTGAGTGCACCCTCAGCAAGTTTGCTGACGACACCAAGCTGAGTGGTGCGGTTGATACGGTGGAAGGAAGGGATGCCATTCAGAGGGGCCTCGACAGGCTGGAGGGCTGGGCTCGGGTGAACCTAATGAGGTTCAACACGGCAAAGTGCAAGGTTTTGCATTTGGGCCGGAAGAACCCCAGGCACCCGTACAGGCTGGGAGGAGTGGTCCTTGAGAGCAGCTCGGCAGAGAAGGACCTGGGGGTCCTGATGGACGAGAGACTGAACATGAGCCAGCAGTGCGCTCTGGCAGCTCGAAAGGCAAATGGGATCCTGGGCTCCATCAGGAGAGGGGTGGTCAGCAGGGACAGGGAGGTGATCGTCCCTCTCTACTCGGCTCTTGTGAGGCCCCATCTGGAGTACTGTGTGCAGGTGTGGAGCCCTCAGTACAAGAAAGACATAGAGATTTTGGAAAGGGTCCAGAGGAGGGCGACTAAGATGATCAGGGGGCTGGAGCACCTCCCCTATGAGGACAGGCTGAGGGAGTTGGGCTTGTTCAGCCTGGAGAAGAGAAGGCTGCGGGGTGACCTCATTGCAGCCTATCAATACCTGAAGGGAACCTACACCCACGAGGGGAGTAAACTCTTCAAAAGGGCTGACAACAGCAGGACTAGGGGAAATGGATCGAAGTTGAAGGAGGGAAGATTTAGGTTGGATGTTAGGGGGAAGTTCTATACAAGGAGAGTGGTTAGGCCCTGGAACGGGCTGCCCAGGGAGGTTGTGGATGCCCCGTCCTTGGATGTGTTTAAGGCCAGGTTGGACGGGGTCCTGGGCAACCTGATCTGAATGTGTGTGTTTGGTGGCCCTGCTAGGCAGGGGGGTTGGAACTACATGATCCTTGAGGTCCCTTCCAACCCGGGTGATTCTGTGATTCTGTGATTCTGTGAGTCTTTTGCATGTTGAAAATGAAACATTTCCCTCATTTCCTACAAAATCATTTAAAACAAATGTCTTCTGTCAGAAGCTGGCTTCCCCCAACTTCAGTTAAACTTCAGAATAACTTTCATGCATCAGAGGCTGCACCAAATAGATCAGTCAGTTCTATGTTCTCCACATCAGCTTTGTACTGCCACATACAGCCAACATTGATTCTTCAGGCACTGCAGAGAATTTCACTACATTTTTCAATTTTCTGGCAATTGCACCTTCAACTGAGGGTGAAATTATTATGGCTTTTGCTGTCATCTTGACTTTATTCTAAGCACTTAATGTATCCTGATTTATTCAGTGTTTAAAAAATCCTGTTTAATCATTTTGTTTTGACACTCACAGATTACTTCCCATATGGTATTTATTAAAACAATCCATGCAGCTTTTTTTTTTTTTTTTTTTTTTTTTTTGTATTTTGCATTTTGTATTTTTCTTCTTTTTTTCTAAAAAAAAAACAAAAACCATCTGATTCTGGATTTACATTTTGAAACACAAAAGTCTTGGTGGATTGAAAAATAGCACTCTTCATTGAATGGATTTTCAGCAGTATCAAGGTTTTTATCCATCTGAATGTGCATTTGGTGTTAAAGTCAAATTCAGATGTGAAGTGTAACGACCCCAAAGTAATTATTACAAAATCAAACAAGAGTCTTGTTTAAAAGGGTGTTCATTCATTACTTTACTTGAAAGGAATTAATCACATACAAATTTCCACAGACATAACTAGCAGGAAGAGAATTTATCTCTTGAGATGTTTATTTCTACCATGCTTGACTTCCCAGAGAAAAGTTATCAATCAGTGACCCTAAAATATTTTATCATGTCTGGCAGATCAAACACTTTTTCACCTCCACTGTGCTAAAGCTTAATCATACAATAGCATAAGTGTTTATACATTTGCTCTTCAGTCCTCTATCCAAGAATAGCCCTCAAAGTCTGTTAATGATAATTTCCATGGAAGTGACAAATGGCTGTAATAAGTCTTTATTGAGCAAATTCTCTTCTTGCCCCTACTCTACCCTACTCTAGTAAATCCAAAGCAGACACAAAGACTTACGTCAGTAAGGGACAAACACTTCTGTGTTTGCAGCACTTAATTCAACAAACATTCAGTTGTTCAATTCCTGCTGTTGGTACAGCTCTCTTGTGATTTTGGGCAAACTCTTTAATTTGTCACTGTGACAGCCTATCCTCTGCACAATGATACCACTTCTCACTCTTTTCGTTTACTTAAATCCCAGAGCAACAAGCAGTCCGCTTCCAAAAATGCTGTATAAATCCATAGTGTACAGCTGACACTTGAGCTACATCATGCTGTGTTGGGTCCTAAAACTCTTTTGTATCAACACCACATCTGATAATGTCTCAGTTTTCAGACTAGACTGTAGATGTAGATGTCAGACACCAAGGGACATGGGCTGGTAGCCTTCTTGACCTTGTATACAGCTCTCCAAAACTGGTTACTTTGTTGATTCTCTAGATAACGAAGTACAAGAAACAGCAATATTTTGCACTTCGAAAATAAAACGAAACACATCTGAGACTTTCTGGTCATCTGCCTTCATAGTCGGTAATGGGCGCTGCTCATAAAAGAAGGCTGAAACATCGTATTTCCAAGAGCGTTCTGCAAACGAGCGGGGCGCCGCATTTTTGCATGGTCTTCGCCCAGCAGATGGCGCTGTTGCTTCTCCCGACCTGCTGAGCTCGAGCTGAGCTCAAAGAAGCACTGTGCTGTCACGCCGCTACGCGTCCTTTTCTTGTACTCTCAGTAGTGTCAGGGATCCTTGGCCAAGCTTGCTTCAAGCTGGATTGGTTTCTTCCTCCGGAATACGTTGAAAAATTCCCTGGGTAGCTTCAAAGGGAATTATGTCTGTTTTTTTATTTATTTATTTATTTTTAAACAAAATCAAACACAAAACAAAAAGAAAACATTAACCCACTTGTGTAATATTCTACTTGGAACTTTTTTAAAAATAAAAATTCACACTTAAGAGAGCAATTTCTATTCCTCAGTGAAAGAATGTCTTTGTTATCATTTATATCTTTCAGTGATAAGTGTGATATGAATCACATATCCCAGACATTGATGGGGAATACCATGCAGCTGAAACAATCAGGTCTGGGAGATTCCTAAAATACCTTGATGACAACTTTCTGATACAGGTACAACGGAAGCCAACTAGGAAAGGTACCTTCCAAGATTTGTTGCTTGTGAACAGAGAAGGTCTCAAGCGTGAAGTGGTGATTGTTTGCCATCAGTGATTATGATAATTCAAAATCTTTCAGGATAGGAGGAAAAATGTCACCACAATCTTAACCCTGGATATGGAGAGAGCAGATTTCAGGCTGATCATGGAATTAGTTGGTAAGATCCTCTGATGAAGCGCTTTTGAAGGCACTGAGTTCATCAGCGCTGGTCACTTTTTAAGTACTCCTTCCTGAGAGCACAAAAACAGGTGATTACAAAATGTCAGAAGTCAAGCAGGCAGGGCAAAAGACTGGCTTGGATTCTGAACTAGGATCTTCTAGACCTCAGGCAGAAGAAGAAAGTTTATGGCCTCTGGAAACAAGATCGGCAACGTGGGAAGAATACAGTGTTCTGCTTGCCTTTGTAGGGAGAAAATTTCTGTGGACATTGTCTCATTACTTGGTGAGAATGGTTCATCTTGCAAAAAGGGGCCTAGATAAGTCGAGATGCTTAGTGCCCTCTTTGCCTCTGTCTTCAGTACTTCTAGTGCCCCGGGCTGTAGGATTTGGATAACCAAATCCCAACCAGCAATGAGCTTGTGAAGGATTAGCTGCTACATATAGATGCATATCTGCCCATGGGACTTGACCGGCCTTATCCCAGGATGCTCAGAGAGCTGGCCAGTGCCACTGTGAGATCACTCTCAATTGTTTTTCAGTGGTCTTAGGAATCCAAAGAGGTCCCAGTTGGACTGAATCTGGCAAACATTGTTCCAATTTTCAAAAAGGGCAAGAACGAAGACCCTGGTAATTACAGGCCTGTCAGTCTCACTTAAATGTTTGGTAAAATGATGGGGAAAATTTTACTGGGAGTTACTGAAAACACCTGGAGGACAATGTGGTCGTTGGTTACAGCCAACAGAGGTTCATGAGGAGAAGATCCTGTTTAATTTATTTTATCTCCTGTTATGACAAGTTCTCTTATCTATTTGACCAAATGAAATCAGTTTATGTTATCTTTCTGGATTCTAATAAAGATTTCAGTACTGTTTCTCATAGTATTCTTCTGAACAAAATGTCCAGCATATGGTTAGACAAAAGCATAATGCCATGGGTGAGCAATTGGCCGATGGATCAGGCCCAAAGGATTATAGAAAATGAGGCTACAGTAAACTGGTGGACAGTCAGCAGTGGGGTTCCTCACAACTCTGTTTTAAAGCCAGCTCTCTTTAATGTTTTCATGAATGACTTGGATATAGAACTAGAAAACATTTTGAGTAAGGTTGCAGGTAAAACTAAATGAGGAGGAACTGTTGACTCCATTGAGAGCAGAGAGGCCTTGCAGAAAGGTCTAGGCAAGTTAAAAAGCTGGGCAATCACCAACTGCATGAAGTTTAGCAAGAGCAAGTACCAGATTCTGCATCTGGAAATGGGCAACTCTGGCTATACATACTGACTGTGGGATGACATACTGGAGAGTAGCAATGATGAAAGAGATTTTGGGGTCTTGGTTGACAGCAAGTTGAACATGAGTCAACAATGGGTTCAGTTAGCCAAGAAGGCCAAGCATATCCCGGTACATCACGCACAGCATTTCTAACAGGTCAAGGAAAGTGATTGTCCCACTCTACACTGCCCTGGTGCAGCTTCTCTTTGTGTACTGCGTGCAGTTTTGGGTGCCACAGTGCAAAAGGGACATAAAACTATTAGAATGTCCAAAGGAGGGCTGCAAAGATCATGAAGGGTCTAGAGGAGAAAATGTATGAGGAGCAGCTGAAGTCCCCTGATTTGTTCAGTCTGGAGAAAAGGTGACTAAGGGGAGGCCCCATAGCAGCCTCTGGCTTCCTCAGGAGAGGAAATAGAGAATACAAAGGGCAGGTGCTGATCTTGTCTCTCTAGTGACCAGTGGTAGAACTCAAGGGAATGGCACAAGGCTGCAACAAGGGAGGTTCAGGTTGGATATCAGGAAAACGTTCTTCACCAAAGAGTGACTGGGAACTGGAACAGGCTCCCCAGGGAAGCAATCACAGCCCTAAGCTGCTGGAGTTCAAGAAGTATCTGGACAACACTCTCAGACACATGGTCTGACTATGGATGATGCTGTGTGGAAACAGGAACTGGACTCAGTGATCCTTATGGGTCCCTTCCAATCTAGGATATTCTATGATTCTATGATTCAGTGAGCAAACTTCCCCACGCCTTAAGCACTGCTGAAGGAGGGATCATGCAGAGCAGCTCAAGGGGTGCTAGAAGGCCATTGTTCTCACACTAGGAAATGCTGTATCAGTTTTTTGAACCTGGGATCTTTGGATTTAGTTTGTTCAGGCACCAACACACAAGGTCATCTTTTCAAAGCTGTTTTCCTTTTGTTGATCAGAACACAAAAGCCCAGATCCATGGGACTAAAATTCTGTGATGAAATGTATTTCTTGACAATATTAATAAAAGTACCTGAAATGTCATTTGATGCATACCATACATAAATACTGAGCTGGAATGCTCACACGATCCTCCATTCATCTATTCCAGATAAATATCATCAGTGAAATTCTAATGGAATGTGACAAAATACTTAAGCCAGAAACCTTATGAGACAAATTAAGGCCACTTGACTTTTCCCAAGCTTTGTCATAGCTGCTGAGGTACTTACAGGATCAGAGAAATACTTTATGTTGCTGTTGGGAAATAATGACAAGGTCTATTGAAAATACCTCTACAATTTCTGCTGACCCCAGGTTTCCAAACTGCTTTGCAAGAAAACAGAAATAAAGCCTCTGAAAAGGAAGAAGACTTAAGCAGATACTGAGGAGAATTTGTAATTGTTCTTTAATCTTGCTCTTGTGGTTCCTTCTGATCTGCAGAATCATCTCAAAGTAGAAGAAACAGCTTTATTTTATGAGACAAACCTAAGGATTTATAAGGATTATAAATATAATACTATTGTATTTGAAAAATTTCTTTTGGATACATTTCCTCCACTGTCTTTTCTGTGTTTTGTTTGTTTGTTTGCTTGTTTGTTTGTATTTAAGGTGTACAATAATTCTTTTCCCACATCTAATATTAAATTCAGATCTCTTTTCTGAGGAACATCTATTTTTGTTCAATTTGTTCTACATTAATGAGTCCATTCTTTGGCTTGTTCCAGAGAACTGGAAGAACACTCTTCACCTCCCAACACTGAGGTGATTAAAGCAAATGGGAAGAAAGAATAAAGCATTTTTACTCAGCATTAAATTTTGAAAGGAATGGATTCTCACAGGAGTCAAAAAGCAGAAACTGACTGAAACATAAAAGCCAGCACTGTATGTGCCCGTACCTCATACAGAAGAGGTGGATCAGAAGCATCCAAACAGGAACAGAGACCTCAATTTATCTCTTGTAAAGAAACAGAATCTAGATGAAATTTGACATGAGTTTGAAAGGGTGGTTTGAAGTTAAGCTACACCAAGCTGGGGGGAGAAGAGGGAAATCAAAAACAAAGTGCACACACACACACACACACACACACACAAAACATAGTAACAAATCAGGATATATGTGTGAGAGAACAACATCTACCTGGGAACCTGATACAGTTTGTAAGACTCTTTGTTTACAAACAAATGGAATTTGAAAGGTGAGCTGCAGCAATATATTATGCCAAAACTGCACCTGGAAACAGAACTAAGGACCTCCGAAGAGCAAAAGTCTTTCATCAGTACCTCTAAAACTGTTATTTATGAAATAATAAGAAAAAAATATATTAGTATCAATGATAACAAGTATGATTAATTAAAGCAAAAAAGAGAAGAGAGAAATTTGTGGGTAATGAGGTTTTCATGGATTTTACAAAGGATACACATAGGATGTACATTTAAACTGATCATTCCTGTACATTAAAAAAAAGAAGAAAAAGAAAAAGATAACATATAGTTAAAAAAAAACAAGCAGCTATGGGTTTGTAATAGAATCATAGAATCTTCCGACCTGTAGTCAGAGGCATTATTCAGTTATCTAGTAATTAACTGCATTCTGCTGAGCTCTTCGCTTGATACCAGGAACAATTTTTTTGCTTATCCTCCACTGACTTTTCTTTAGCAACAAGATTCTTTATCAGTCCCAAGTGCATTTCTCCAAGGTGTAGGCAGATGTAATTACAGGCTATACAATTAAAAAGGGATTGCACTTAAGTCCCTATAATGTAACCGTTTCTTATTCTGATCCTGCTTTATAGAACTGCAGAGATGTAACTTCATTCTAATCCACATCTCTAAACCAATCTGTAGTATGTCAGAGATGTATGTTTTTTCACCATGACATTCTTAACTAATGAGATTGCAAAAACTGCTTTTTCTTGAGGAGTCTTTCATGATAGTCTTTCATGAGATACTTTCCTTTAAGTCACCTATTGGAATTCCTATTTTTCTCTGATTAAACTGTCATTTAAGCCAGCTGTTTGTCTACACATTTGTTATGGTCTACAGAAGTCAAAAGGAGTCTGTCCATTGATTTAAAGAGGCTTTAAACCAGAATTTGTAATGGCCAAATCTTAATCCCACTGAACATAAGCCCCTACAGCCCCTCTGATTTCAGTAAGCCAGAATTCTGCCTCAGATACACAGCAGCAAGATGAAAAGTTTAGCAACTACCATAGAGATTTAAATAGAATAGAGGAAACTGAATCACTGTTTTTTCTTCTTTATGTACAGGAGAAATCACTGAGCAAAACTAATTTTGGAAACTATTCAGGACTATTCAAAAAACAAGCTTATATAGAAAACCAGTGTATGGAAGAGGAGACTTACATTAGGGTTTACACTTACAAATTAGTGAAAATGACATTATAACAAAATTAAATGAAATCTTGTATCAAAAAGTCAAAATAGTATAAGCTTTTCTTTGTATATACTGATTGCCATAATTTCACAGTGCTTGAAATACATGATCCCAAGACCACTATGGGGCTGACATGATGAAATATTTACATTACTCATCTATAGGAAATTTGATGGCTGAATTATTAGAACTGATTCTGATTTGCTCTGTTATCCCAAGGGTTCCCAGATGGAAACAATGTAAACCTCCATATAGCATTTCAGAGGAGCTCTCCGAACACACTTCCATGACCAGAGGCAATCCCTTTCTTCCCTTCATGCCCTACCAGCTAGCATAACCTTTTCTCCATATCTAGATTTTATTTCAGTTGTACCTAGTCTTACCTACTCTTTATCTCTGCCTGAGAAAGTGTGAGGCATACTTACCCACAACAATGATGTAGTAATGCTAAATCCAGCCATGTAGTATCACCCATAGTACAAAAGAAGATGATTTTGAACATTTTAGCTCCTGCTTCCTGCTGTCAACCTGAGATGAAATTCAGCCAATTAACCTCAGTTTGGACAATGAAAATGTGTCCCTTGAAAACCCACACTAAGAAAAATTGTGTGTATTTTACTATTCTGTTACTATTCGTTTACTGTTCAAAGCAAACAATATATTCACTTTAGAACATTAACAGAAATGCTATATTTCTGGACATACATCACATACATATTCCCTTCACAGGACAGGAAGAAATGACTTTAAACTAAAGGAGAGGAGATTTAGATCTGATGTCAGGGCAAGTTTTTCACAGAGAGGGTGGTGAGGCACTGGCACAGGCTGACCAGAGAGGTAATGGATGCCCCCCTCCTGTAAGCGTTCAAGGCCAGGTTGGATGGGGCCAAGGGCAACCTGATCTAATGCTTGATTTAATGGCTGGCAACAATGCCTGCAGCAGGCTTTTGAAACATGATGATTTTGAGGCTTCTTCCAACCCAAGCCATTCTATGATTCTATACTTTATATAGTCACGTATGTAGAAAGTTAAACTGCACCTATTTATACCACAGCTGAGTTTAGGACATTTTATGTTCGAAACACCAGCAACAGAACAGCAGCAACAACAACAAAAGTATGCAATTTGAAAAAAATGTAGGTATGAACATGAACATCTGCAGAACACAGGTACAGCAGTAGTGGCCTTCAATGTAAGTGTTAAAAACTGAATTGCTTCTGTGCTCTTAAAGCAGATATTGTGTGGTATTTGTTGCATTAAAGCTGTAATATCATGAAATAATAGTTTGCCAGTGTGCTTACTAAGTAAAATCAACTCTTAGAGGGCTGCTACCAGCAATGGATTCTGGGGCATAAGATACAAGGAAATGTATTTCTCTTTGAATTATTTATCATAATCATAAACACACACACCATAAAAGACACAAGGGCTTTTTAAAGGAGAAAAAAATGTAATTAAAAAAAATAAATCTTTGTAAAATGTGATATTCAGAGCCATTTACAGTATGCTCCCTAAAGCTCATTGTTAAACTGCGGACATCCAGAGTCTGTGTGTTTGTTGAAAGTGCTGTTATCCAAAGACACAACAGTATAATTACTCTGAGTCATTGTGAGCAACTTTGGTTGCTCATTAGACACAAAAAATTGAAGTGCGTAACATAACATATATTTAGGAAAGAGATGCACATGGATATGAGCAGGTAAATCACTGTTAACGAAATGATCACAATTAATAACAAACACTTGATAGCAAAAAAAAAAAAAAAAAAAAAAAAAAGACAGGTTTACAATAATGTTATTGCTGAGGATACTTGCCCGGTACAATAATAATGGACATATACATAAAGAAGAAAATTCTCAGCAGCACTCGCTGCATTATACAGATTCTGTCTGCACTAATATATGCCACATGATTCCTATCACTGAAAATCTACTGTCGAGCAAAGCAGAGCTTCTAATCAGCTAAGGAAGGGCAAGACTTTCATGTAATTCTTGCATATAATCCACCTGTTTTCTTTTTCCTACTGAGAACATAATGTGGCTTCCCCTTGGCTGTTGATCAGTACCAAAAGTACATGATAGCACACACCCACAATGTCTTAGCTTTGACTTCTCTGACTGCATCAAGATAAGCACAAGCATTCAGACACAAACTGAATTCTTCACATGGAGCCTTCAGACCACTTATTCAATGATTTTCTGCAGGATGTGAATATGTGCATATATTTTAGGGCATCATACATCTCTTATCTCACATGTAGACATGAATTCCTCACAACCCAGTCCACAATAGAAATGCTGACTGTCAGAAGATATCTCAAAATTTGTGTCTGCATGACAAGATATTTCTCCTTCTCCAGGAAATCACATCATGACCACATCGTGAATAACATTTTTGATCCTTATTTGCTTTATTTTCTTTGTAAACTCCAGATTGCGTGTTATATTTTGTTATTTGAAAAAACAAAACAAAACAAAACAAAACAAAAAAAACCCACACAACTTTCTTCAAAGTTTTAAAATTTATTTTAAATGTATCTGTCCAAAACCATAAAAGAAAGAAAACAATTAAAGCTCTCTGTAAAAGGGAAGAGATTTAAGCAATAAATCACTTTGATTAGAAAGCTAAGGGAAAAGACCTTTCCTGCCTATTTACATTTCCCTAAAAATAAGTCTTCAGATTTGAAAGAAACTTTGCCATTATATATGCCTGGCAACTACAGCACATCAAAGAAGACATATTTATACTCCCTTCTGAATTTCTTTTTGCAGTCCCTGACTATCTTATACTGCAAACAGTTATAACTCAGCAGTTATTCCCTAATAGCTCCTAGCAATTGCCTTTTTGACAATGCTGCTATCTATGGAACAGGACAGGTTTATAACAGATGGTAGTCTCTGCCCTCAGTCTGACTTTTAAGTTCATAGTGGCATCACCTCATGTTGACTCCCAGTCTGCTTATCACAGAGCAAAAATACATGCTCATTTCTCTTCAGTGATACCACAGAAGCTGAATTCAGCCTGTTGTAGTATACAAAATGGAGATACATTTCCAGAATTCAAAACTTTTTGCTGGCTTTGAAAAATTAGATGTCAAACTCTCAACCCCTTGTGTTTGGCTTGTTTCTTGTTTATCTCTGTGAACTGCAGAGCCTCCTTTCATTCTAGCTGAGCAAAACACCAGATTATGTGTTGCATCTGTTGGAGTACAGAAGACTTTTGTGTTTTGAAGCACTTTTAATTCTCTTTGAGCTCACCAGTTTTGGATGAATTTAACTATGTCCAGTAAGGGTTTAAGGAAGCAAGAAAGCTCTGCATGTGTTTGATGCACAATTAATCATTCCCTGCAGAATGCATCAGATGAACAACAAAAACAGTTCTTAGAATTCATCTCTGCAGAAAGGAGTGCACAGAAAGGACAGACTGAAAGAATTTGCACTATGGCCCTATGAGCTTGATGTGCAGAGTAAGTTGTCAATCACTGCAGCTGTCAGTTAAGCAAAATAGAGAGAAGGGACAGGTAAACCTCAAATTTTGAGGATTAGAATTACACACTCTAAATGGATGTAAGTCTGTATTGAACTAGGATAAATTGGAGAAGAAAATGAAAAGTGTAATTGAAAATAGAGAATGTATTAGGTTTAAATAACTCATTATTTTTCCATTGCTAACAGTCATGTTAATCTCCAGATATGTGCAGTTTTTGTATTCTCTGCTGAGTTACTAAAATTAGAACTGCATTGAAAGCTTCCACCTCAAGACGCTCATACTGACATTGTTCATAAAAGCTGGAGCTATCAAGTTGAGAGAGTGCAAAGGACAAATAAAATGCTTGCACTTTTCATCTTTTCATGGCTTTTTAAAGAGCAGCTACATTTTCAGGAACTGTAAAATCAAGGGAAGATCACGACAAGCAGGCTATATATTGAGTTGATAAAATATTTGTAACATATTAGCTTTATGACTCTTAGGAACCTAGGAATTGTCATACTGGGCCATGTGAATATTTTCTCTCATCCAGTAAAAAATTTCAGGTGTCTCAAGGAGAGATAATAGAAAGCTCACAAGATAATTCCTTGTTAATGTTGCCTGATGATGCCATATATCCATCCCACATAATTCTTATTATTTACATGAATGTCCAGATGTTTTTTGAACCCTGATATTTTTGACAATTTTTTTTTAATTTGCATGGGCTTGCTGATCACTGTGAGGAGAATATAAAAACCATTTGAAAAATCGAATTTCCTTTGCTTTTAACTTGAAATCTTCTGCTTCTTGAATCGTAATATAGAGTAATGGTAGGGAAAAATCTGCAAATGGGGTGAACCTGAATGTAAAGCACCAAAACAGAATTTTATATACCTTGTACTCATGAAGTGTTTTAGGGCAAGTATTTAAATTCTTCTGTGACTTTATTTTCCACATGTTCATGTGGCTACCCATATTTGTGTACTAACTCCTTTATTCTGATGCAGTAATTACTTAAGAATACTTTTGATCCTTCTCATAGATTTTCCATATTTAATTTTTGCATTATTCTCTGCCTCTTATAGAGTAGTATCTCTTATAGAGATAAACAATTTTTTTTTTAGTTAAGGTTTCGCTAACATACTGTTTGTCTCTGGAGTAAACAATATCACTAACTTAAGGAAATCAGAATTAAAAATAGTGCAAATTTCTTGAGATCTTCCCACAGAGGAGCCCACTAATAAAATCCAAGTGACACCTGACCTGTTGTGCATCTAATACATTTTACAAATCTGTTACCTGAATATTTCAGTGGATGCCTTGATTTCACAAGCAGAGACCACACAGCACTTTGTATACAGTCACTTCCTTCTATTCATGGGTGTGTAGGTCATTCTCATATTCCAGTCCTTCCTCCAGAATAAAAAAAGTTCATACAACTTTCACCTTTTCTTATTATAACTATTCTTTTCTAGAGGACTAGACTTTCTACTCTTTCAGCAAGGTATACTTGAACTCGATATCCTGAACAATTGTTCCTCTTAGTTTCCTCTAGTGGAAGCTATGTAGCACTGTGCATTGTGTTATGGACAACTTGTCTCCTGTGAGACTGTGCTTTGTTTGCCTGGGCTGTCAAAACTCTGGAAAAGTAAATCCTCAGCCAGGATCATCCATCAAACAGATTTTTCCTTTGTTTTGGCATTCTAAGGTTGTTAACGCTTGTGGCACCTAAGAGGCCTGTCTGTTATCATTCCTTCATGAAATAAGCATTTTCTGTTTATGCTTTAGTCTTTATAAATCCAATTAAAACACTTCTAATAATAATATATTGCTCTGATTCATAGTAAACAACACAAAAACTTATGTTGTTGTGATGTTTGATTGTTGTTTTGTTTTTTCTCCCCCAATGGAAAGAGTTTCAACAAAAGAAATATCTGCCAGAGCTGGGCTAGCAAATCATGCTTGAAGTGAAATCATCCAGAAACTGAGTCAAGAAGATTTATTTTACCTTGGGCAGAGTCTCCAACTGGAGAATACAGTTATTTGCAGAATCTTCTAGGCATAATAACATGTAAGGAGTCACAAAAACAGGGCTGCTCTATGAGGAAGATGACCCAGGATCTGTGGGTGCCTACCACATGAACATTTTGATCAACAATCCACAATCCTGTTATATCTGAGCAGAGCAGGGTTGGTGACAGCAACAAGTCTACAGAAGTCCAGTGAGCATCTGATGCAGTCAAAGGAAGGTCAGGCCAGACGAAAATCCAGCCAACAAACAAGGGCTAAGAGTACAAGTTGACCATTGCTTCTGGGCCATGGGTAGAGGATATGTAGGTCCAAGATGAGATTGCTAAGGGCAGTTAATATCTATCCCTGCACTCAGCCCTGGAGACTAGTTTCCCATATGCTTAGTGGGGACACCCCAGCTCAAACCAATCTGATTGCACACCTAGGAGTGAAGATAGTGGGCCAAACACCTTGATTTGTCTTTTAGTATCAACTCTCAGCTGCATACACCATGTGGAGTATAATTAATAGGATAGCTAGGTAGAGTGGATGAACCGTAGAAAGTTTCAGCTAGATTTGTACTCTAAAAGAGCTCAGGTAGTATATAATGACTGCAATAAAGATCATGCTGCCCTTTGGGGGTAACTGCTGTTATGCTTGGGCACAGCTATACATACAAAGAAATGAACTACTTGCCTAAAGTGCAAAGCAAATCACAAATTATTTCATTATTACTTGGGGAAAGGATTTCAATTAAATTAATTGCTCTGTTTGCAGTTTATTTTGGTTAGTTCAAGCTTAAATTAAAAGGAAAGACTACACAACTGAAAAGGAGCAAAAATGCTTTAGAATACATGGAATACAAATGCCTATAAAACTCATAGTAGGGACTAGCCTCAGTGGAATTCACCCTTTCTCTGTCTAAAAGTGAGGGCTCTTTTTTCTGCAAATGTGAGTGTATTTATGGTTTGGGATGCAGTCCTGATTAATTCACTAATACAGAGGACAAAATCAAATGCTTTTAACTATTGTCAATTTGGAATCACATTGTTCCCACATCAATGCTCTAATTTTTTGTAAGGTCTTCCAGACACAGTGGATTTTGTTTAGGATTGATTTCTCCACACGCTTGTAAGAATTTAAGCAGCAAGCCCATGTCTTGCAATTTCTATCTTAAGATCTTTCATAGTTTCATGGTTTAATACATCTTCTTCAGTTTAAATGCTTTTTGTATTATGGATATAAAATGTCAGATGTGCAAGGGGTTTTAAGTAAGATATCATCAAAGCCAAGGTGATAAATCAGGTTTTACAACCAAAGGCACAAAAGTCATGTTTGATCAATACCAATCTCTTGATCGTATGGGTAATGATAACTCACAGTGTCAAATGGACAGCATGCATCAGAGCAAATAATCCCAGACTACTTCAAGATATAATGAAAATAAGAGCCTATGGCAGCTTGATCTGGATTTCAGAACACACACATCTCTTTCAGTTCCAGCATAGATATTAGCCAGTAATTTATTCCCAATCAGTAAAAACAGTCAGTATAATTAAAATAACTGCATTCAGAATGATTTTGGTGCATGCTAGGAAGATGTTATAGACAGGACAAACAGCACAACATGCTTCTCATTCTCATTCATATGAATATGTCATGTTCTTTAACACTCAGAGACTTAAGTTGTACTTATTTAAATGTAACAGGAGTGTATGTGATGTCTGTTAATGGAGAGTGCTTTCTTAAGAAATAAAAAGGTATGTTTTTATTCTTCTCAAAGATATTCACTAACTGATAAATTCTTTAGTGAGCACCAGTCAATTCCAGTGCTCTCGTCAGCAGTTTTCATGCAGTGCCCAGATATCCTTCCTAAAGTGCCATCCCATGAAATCAGGGGATGGTTGTCACCACCTCAGCCCACACTCTGCCAGCCCTGTATTTTGTAAATTGTATTTCGTAAATGTAAATTATATCTATTTTCATCAGATATTAACCAAGACAAGAACAGACAAATCATATTGCTCTCTGGCGTAAGTGATGGTGAAAACAAGTGCAGGCCAGCTATTATTCTGCAAGTTGACCTAATGTATAAGATGTTTCTGTTCAGCCCAATGCTTTTGCTATTGTAAGTGGGCATCTACTATTGCAGCAACAAACTCTGCCAAAATAGATCACTCCTCTCTCCCATATATGTCTCAGGCTGCCACTGACAGCCAAAATGATGCCTATGGTGATGAATGGGAAATAATAACTTATGGGAAGTGGTGATTATTCCCAGCAGTACTAACAATTATTGTCACTTATTCTCAACTCTCAACTGTCCAGATCCCTATTCCTTTCCTCCTCATCTTCTCCATGGCAGAAGCTTGGCTTCCCTTGGTAGAACAAGGCATGTTTGACTGATGAGGTTGTATGATCCTGCTTGCATTTAATGGCAAGAAAATAATATTCTTTTTGCAACAACAGAATAATAGGAAGATGACTACAAGAAGTCAGTCTTCTGCTACTGGGGAGTAAAGATGCTGGGATTTACCAACAACTTCTCAGTTTATCTAGCTAATATGCAGAAGGCGAAGAATGTAGGATGCAGTTTCTATAACCATGATGCAGAGAAATGGTAAGGCTTTGGGGACACAGGTCTGAGATCAGATCTGTTATTTTCAATTCACTGAACTGCAGCAGATCAACACAAAGTGTGTAAGCGCTGACACTATAATAATGTAAAATAGGAACACATTAAATCTTCACTGGCTCAGCTTTTCCATTTCTTCATCCACGTGAGATGCTCCTTCTTAAGGTAGAACTCTTACAAGTAGGTCATTTGAATACAACATTTACATAACAAACTGAACCATTAGATTAAATCACTTGGGTACTATATCTTTTTTTTTTAAAGATAAGCTTAAATTAGACCGAAGTTCTATGAACCTAATTAAGAAAAAGCAAAACCTTCTCTTTTGCAAATTTGCATTCAAATGTATAATGAGCTAAAGGCAAGCTACAAAACGGTATTTACATGTTTTAGCGAAGCCCAAGCAGAAATTAGGTTCTTAAAATGTGAGTTATTAAATTACCTCCAGAGATCTAGAGACACAGTTTGTTGTTCAAACAAATGAAACATATTTCTTATGCACCAGACTCTTTACATTTATGAGACAAGTCTGGAAATAAAGGTCCTTGAAGGCATGAAAGGTAGATAGGCATGATAGGTAGGTACGCAGAATCACTGCTGTGTAAAAAAACATACAAACCAAACCAAAGCAAACCAAACCAGTTCTATACCATCCTGTGCAATACTGTCACCATGTTTTTCATCAAGGAACACATAAGCAAAAGACTTTCTGGATTTCCAGTTTTCTAGCCATGGAATATGGTATGGTCTAGAGAAAAAAGATATTACCTACCCCTACACAAGTTTGTCCTGTTATAAGGCTGTGACAGCAGTGATAACACTACTTTAACAAATTTCTAACAAATTTATTCTTAGCTTTTTCCTCAAATCATTTTGGCAATGGATATTTCATAAGTTCCCTATTTAATCTTATTATTCTTAGCTTCTTTTCTTTCTTAGACTAATAGGAGAAAGTATAAAAAACCTTAAGTCAGCATCTGCCAGCATTATTAGTGGTGCCTGTGAAGAAATGTAAGCAAATATATACCTATAATATGGAGAAACGTGAATAGTTTTCTAAACTTTTTGAACTTTTTAAACCAGAAACTTGATTAGTCACCTGCCACGTGTGCCTTGGGCAATATGAGACTCTTTAGGGTATCCAAGACATTGTCATGAGCTTTCAAAATGTTCCAGAGGATCTAGGGAAAGCTATACTTTTCTGGAGCAGCAGATGTAGGAATACCTCAAATGTCACAAAATGCTTATGTTTGCCTTTATGTTACCAATTTTTTATGGGCTTCTAAATCATTAAGGAGGTATTTAGTTAGCAATTAGGATTCTAAGAAAGTGACTAGAACTGAATGTGAGACTATGCAGATGTAAAAAGCAACATTTTTAAAAGAAAATATGTATTTCTCAAAAATTTTTGAACTAATAGGTATTGTAATTACAACAAAACCTAGGAGTACTGAAAGGTACCATGAAAAATAAAAATGAGTTTTGTTATGTTCATTTTACTACTCTATACTATAGTACTGCAATTGGTTGCACATACCTAGTCCCCTGAAGTCATTCATTGTCTTCTGGCAGTCTGTCTCAAAATTTTAATTTTGGTAATATCATTATAACCTCAGATTTTTAAACTCTTTTTTTTTTTTTCTAGTCTTGAAGAGAGAACATGGAGGATGATGTTTTATTTGGAAACTAACCTGATAAAGCACATAGATAAATATATTGCTATATCAAGTAAGCAGGAAATAAAAATATGAACTTCCAAAGCACAAAAGGCCAGAAAAATGCAATTCCTTCTCAGAATGACTGTTCTAAAGATATTTACAATTTCATTTATGAAACACTTGAAGCTACATATTTCCCCTTGGGCCCATGGGAAAGGTCTATGGCCACTGAGTTAGATTATATTATCTGCTGTCCAAAATTCTAACACTGGAGTGTTGACATCACTATCATCTAATGTCATTTACAGTTTGCCAGAGATTTATTCTTATGTGCAATTAACTATATTACTCTCATGTTCTAGGCTTAGAAAGTGAACTCGCTAGCAGTATGCTGATTTGGAGGAAATGGAGAAATATGAGATTTTAAAAACCCTTGAGCATAATAAAGAGTGCATTTGGGTTTGGTTTTGTTTTAAGAGCATACCCTCTGTTCTCTAGTACTCACTGCAGAGACATACTTTATCAGCAGGCTGTATAATTGTGGTTATTCTAGACACAACAGGGTTATAAAACAAAACAGTCCTTTGTTTTCCTGACAAATGAATGCTATTTCCACAAGTTTCAATTAAAGCAATCAGAAGTGCTGCTAAGGGATTTCCATCAAAAATGATAATTAAGGCAGATGACTTTCCAGCATCTGGGAGTAACTTTCTCTTGTTCTTGTTATAATTCATTACTGTCCCGTGAGAACAACACTACATGCATTTTGCTGCAACCCAGGTGAGAAAGTGAGGTAACTTCTCCAGTAATGGCTTAATTCAAATTCACGTTACTTTATGTACCATATCCATACCAGAACTTTTGCACTTAGTTTGTGAATTGCTCACAGTTCACAGCTGTTTAACTGTTTCAATTACTAGGCCGCAACAGAATTTTATGGTGAAAAAGCTAACGGCTGGGAATGGGCAGAGGGCAAAACATCTCATGTATGAAACACTTTGCTCTGGACTGGACATTTTGACTTATAGTAATGCATTTTTCTAGATTTTTAATTCTATCTAGACTTTGAGTGGAAGTTCTATTAAATATATACAAAATTTAATTCAGACTTGAGCTTAGGTACATGGTGATCTTTAAGATCTTTTCCAACCTGAGCAGAAGACTATAAAGTCCAGAAGTCCTTGCATCATGTAATGTAAGCATTCCTACCATAGAATGTTTTGTCATACAATCATATCATTGTTTGAGTTGGAAGCAACTTTACAGGCCATCTAGCCTAACTCCCATAGCTCCCTTCTTCTTCTTAGAGTAACAGTAGTGAAGCACTGTAACAGGTCTTTATGGTGGAGGATATTGACAGATGGAATGGATCCAGTGTCATAAACAGCATGGCTGCAGAAGTCAAACACTTTGTCCTAATTCAGTTACTCAGTTACTTGTTCATACTTATAAAATAGCAATACCAACATCTTGTGAAAAAACCTTTTTTTAAACTGTATGCTGTGTATTGACAGGATGATGATGATAGAACCAAGGAAATGCAGTAAAAAAATATTTATTTAAGCAATAATTGTATTATTTTGCATCCATATTTTTAATGGAATTTGAAATGGAAGAATGAAGAATTGACAACTTTTTTTTTTTTTTTTTTTTTTTTAAGAGTTATTGTGGTAGATACAATCAAAATGAAACCACGCCTCATAAATGAACTTGCCAGTCAGTGGGCTAGATTATGAACTGAATTACATTGATATGAATCTGTAATAGATACATGAAAAGCAATTAATCTTCTTGTTTGTCTCACAACTTTAGTTGCAAATACAATCTGGCGTGACATGCCTAAGCATCTGAATTTGATGACCTTCAAATTCTCACAAAGACTTTGCAAAGAGCATCACTACTCTAAGCCACTCATCCGTATGGGTATCAGAAAGCCTAAGCCTAAGTATTTTCTAAGAAAGGACTAGATAAAGTCACTACTGGCTGAATAAAAAATATCTTTCACCGCACTTTACAGTTCACTGCTAAGCTATGAGGGTATTTTCCTGCATACCTAGATAGTAGCTCCTAATCGATTCTGTATTTGTTTTAGCGTTTTAGAGAAAGGAATAAAAAAGATGTTTTTGTTTGTTTGTTTGTTTTTGCTGTTTTTTTTTTTCTTAATATTGAATGTTCCTTCCAGGGTTTGCAAATTCTGTCAATAAATGACTTACACCAGTCTTCTGAGTTCTGGTTCTTAGATGCAACAGATAACCTGACCCACTGTTGCCAATGCAAAATGCAATTTATGAATGCAAAAAATATAACTTACAGATTTACATGCATTTAATAAACTCAACATCTCTTTTATAGGCTTTCTCAAAATGAGGTCTTCTTCATTTAGATAGTATGCACTTTTTAATGAGTTATGACTATCTTAAATTTATATAGAAGCTGTTTAACTAGCTGCACTGTTTCTCAAGATCTAAATCTTAAAATGCTGTAGCAGGAAGATTTGCATTCTTCATAAATATGAAAGGTGTCTCGTGTAGACTATGCTGCTCACTGATCTCTTGTCTATGTGCTTATCACTGATGTTTTCAACTTATGTATTTTGGTTACATTGCTATAATAATTTCATAATTTTCAGGCCTCTATATCTTTACCTTAAACAGTATGCTATTCTTCTTTCTTTGGTGTGAGATCTACACACATCAGCCCTTCACATGACAATCCAAGTGGCGTCCTATCACAGATGAGATATATTTATCACAGTGGCACATAGAAGCCTGACAGAAGTTCTCATCCCACACATAAGATTAAGGAAGTTGAAATAATAATTACTCTTTGTTTGTAATATCATTTTCTTAAAAAGATACTGCATATTTCTAGTCAGAACACAACTGGAAAAACACCATACAAATGCTGAACCCCTATCTGACAACTACCCATAAAGTACTTATTCACAACTAATTTTAGCAGTTTTTTTACTCTGTGCCACTGCTTTAAGTTTTTCATTTCACAAACTGATTAGCTCAGAAATATTATCAGTTTCTTTTCTAATCTGTGAGGCACTGATGAATTCAGCCAGGACCAAGAGGGAGGTCATGAGCTACCTACAAAGTAGTATCAAAATTCAAAATGATTTTGAGAAACAGGGGAAATAAGATGAAATCCAACAGGGTGAAATTCAATAATGAGAAAAAAAAAGCACTGCACCCCAGAAAAAGAAATCAAATGTGTAACTACAAAATACAGAATAACTCACAAGGCAGCAGTGTGCCACGAGAGACCTAGGAATGATAGTACATTCTGAGAAGAATGAAAGAGACATGATAATTCACAACTGGTGAATTTCATTCTGGTATTCATTAGGACCATGTGAGAAGTAAGATATAGGAAATAATTATTAAAATTCACTTGCCAACGCTCCAGGGAGTTACTGTATGACTTTAAGCACTATAGTAGAAGACAGGCTTAGCCTCAAAAGTCTGAAGGAGAAACAGTAGAAGTTTAGAAGATGTGGTTTACAGGGGAAGATTTTAAAAATTTTCTTTCAAATACAGGAGAGAAAACAGGGATTGAGACAGGGTGACTATCATCAATATGTAAAGTAGTTATATAAAAATGATGATGGTTCATTTTTTTGTACATGCAGAAGGGATAAGGGAAAACGAAATCAGTTCAGGTTGGGGGAAAAAAAAGAGACGAAGCAGGAAACACATTCTGATAACAAGGGAGTAAGGCACTGGAAGACATTACTTGAGGATTCTGTAGAATTTGAGACAGTGGACATTTGTAGAAAAGCATATGGTAGAAACTGTTAAGATATACCTAATCTCATTTCATATTGTAGAATGGTTTGGGTTGTGACAGACCTTAAAGATCACCTAGTTCCAGCCCCTTGTCATGAGGAGTGAGATTAAAATATGATCTCTAACATCACGTCAAGATTAATGTTTCCATTTCCATATTTTTAAATACTTGAAGGTAGAATCAATGGTATTTGAAAAGAACTAGGAATGTTTGTAGGAGTGGTAAGGAAGAAAAAACTGTTTAAACTTGGAAAAGAAATTTGAAGTCACAAGTCCATTGACGGTGAGTATATAGTATACTCATGGTATGCATTTTTGAAATGCTTTAAGGATACTGAAAGGATCTAGGTATCCTTGTTCTATAGCAAAAGTATAAAATCAGAATGCAAATAAACTGTTTTTGTTTTCATTTTCAATAGGACATTTCTAGGATTCTCTGTTCAGTATTGTCTTCAAGAGTGGATTGCAGCTCACTAATTTTGCCTACAGCAACTAAAATGTTTGTGTCTGAGTTTATTGTCCTTGCCACCTTTTGTGGAAAGGAAGGAAAAATGTGATATACTGAATGATTATTCCAATAAACCTACTTAGAAATCTACTTTGGGATGTGATTAACTGTGCTGTGCAAATGTCTGGTTTTTTCACTGTCTGTAAGAAAAAATAATTAGCTTAGTTCTACCCACAATCTCCATAGTCCTAATTCTACAAGCTGAAAAGCTAGTTCTTGCTTTCTCTCATGCCGAAGGAGTTTTTAGTATTGAAAACAACACAGCTAGTACAGACACTGCCAGAAAGCATTTTTGCATTACCCCCTGCTGTCAAAGAAATCTTCAATGAAAATTTCTGGGTTTGTATTGGAGCTGAAATCTACTCAAAATAATAGCTTCTACCTCATTTTGTTCTGAAATGAAGCATAGGCTTTTTCTTCTTTTTTCCAAATGCAGTTCCTGCAACTATATCTCCAAACATCATCCATGTCTTTATGCTTCCCAGTTCACGATGCACTGTTCCATTAGAAATAGACTGTTTTTGTCTATGAGCCATTTTTCTTATGTGCTGAAATTGATTAAGAAAGTAATTAGTTAAGATTCTCAAATGTAGAATATTCTTTTGGCATGAAGATATCACATGGGCTAATTAGCTTAAGGTCAAACATATGTTACTGAGTACAGTTTAGGTACTTTCATAAAAACAATATGTGACTTTTGAAGCACTGGGAAGACAAAGATTAGGAAAGCTTTCTCAGTATTATGCTCACTCTCTGCTGACATGTTATACATCTAAGTTAATCTTTAAGTTATTTAGAAGACAGGCAATGAAGAAACTCTGTGGAAGCACTAATACTTCATTTTAGTGAGAATGTCTCCTTCTGAGAAAAGAATGAAAGAGAGGAAGAGAAATGGAGAGAAAGGGAGAGAAAGGAAGGGAAAAGGAGAGAAAGGGAGAGAAAGGGTGAAAATAGATGCTTTATTCATTCATGACTTTATTTTTTGAGTAATTACTCATATCATGTTGTATATGAAGAAACTGAAATGTTTTACTTTTGATATTACTGTCTACATTTTTCATTCTAGGATGACAAAATATTGCCTATATATTTCAGGATAAATAATTTAATGGCTAAAGACATCAACTTTAATTATTAGTATACAGGCCTGTGTTTGCCAGTCTGCTATCTGAAGTGCTTAAGGTAAAATACATTTTATTGGTAAATGACTCTTCTTCAAGAGCTAATATTGACATTGTCCAGCAAGATGTATTGATACAATTTCATGTATAATAGCTGTTTTACAACGCTCTGTATACTTCAATGAAGAGTTTGCTTTTATATACTAATAGTGAAAATTTATTTCTTTCTCACTTACAATAAGCTTGTGGCTAAATTTTACGTTCCTATGATTTGTTCTGTGACACGGCTGGATGAGACGAATATTCCATACCATTTGCCATCATGCTCAACAATAAAACTGGGAGAAGTTGGCCAGGGGGTTGCCATTATTCAAGGATTGCCAGGTGGGAAGCAATTACATTGTACAGCACTTATTTCCCTCTTTTCTTTCCTATTTTTTTTTTTCCTTCTTATTAAACTGTCTTAATCCGAGTTCTTACACTCCTACCTTTTCAGGTCATCTCTCTATCTTTCTGTGAGGTAAGAAGCAAGCAGTTGTGTGGTCCTTAGTCACCTACCAGGTTAAGCTAAAACATTTCATTAACACCATCTTTCTAACAGCATTACTTTATTATAGCAAATAGAAGAAGCTTATTAGTCATTGACCAAATTTCACAGTAGTGTCAAAACACTTCAGCATTTCCTTATACACACAGTCACTTGCACACACAATGATTATTTTTTTTTTTAAATTCTCTCCTTATGTTCATTTCTCCTCCGAGGATAGAAAATATACGTAGTAGTAAATACAGTGTATTCTCTTCTGAATTTCTATGCAACAGACCTTTCCATTCCTCTCTTAATAGTAGGAGAACTTTTCAGGTTATTAATTTATTTTGTGCACTGTAGAATTGACCACTGTTGGGCTAAAATGAGAAGGATTCAGTAACACTAGAAGTTCCTCCCACACTTATGTCTTCATGACAATAAATAACAGAAACAATATATAGAAGTTAGGATAAAAGCTTAATAAATTTTTACTATCTCCCTATTCATTTATTAAAGACAGTTGGAAAAGATTCCATAAAATGAAAAAAAAAATACAATATTTATCAAAATATTACATTTTAAAAGCCTATGTTGATAGTGTTCCCATTTTTGTTTTACATTAAGAACCAGAGCATCTAACAGCATTCATGTTTCAACACGAAAAACATAATGGATCTTTTCTTCAATTTTTAAAGTAATTGTTTTATACTGAAGAAGGAAATCAAGTTGTATCAATGCTTATCGAACTCACATCCTTCCAGTAGACACTGTCTGAACATTTTTTCATCTTTTTTAAATTTTATTCCCTAGTAGAAGGATAACAATTCTGAAGTTGTCACGATTCCTTTCAAAACGAAATTTCTGTTGTCTGCCAAGCATGGATGGTTACTCACATACAAAAAATTGGCTTTTCCTCCCATTTCGCAGGCAAGATACTGCTGCACAGAGAAACTAGCAATATGTCACCCAGACAGATTAGTTATGAAGAATACAGCTGGATTTCTTGGGAGCAAAATTGGGAGTCTGGTGATCAAGTCATTTAGCACATTTGCAAAAATAATTCCAGGCATATATAAGATACTTAGATTGTGTTCCAAAGGTCCTGGATACACAATAGATGTCCTAGTGTAATGCTATAATTATGTGAACCAAGACAAAGAGACAAAGCTCAGGCACCGCCAAGTTTCAGCAGCCTTGCCTCGGAAAGGGAAAGCAAGAGATGATGTGTGTCCCTGACCCAGCAGTGTTTAATTGATCAGTCACTATGCATTCCAGAACAGAACTTTGATCATGGCATTCTTCAGCATTCACTGAATATTTTAGAAAAAAGTGCTCAGAATACATAGCATTTAAAAGGCATTCATTTTATTATTATGCTACTTGTGCATGCAGGAATCTCTTAGAAGTATTTTCAATTTCTCAAATTAACGGGCAAATAACACTGCCAATAATATGTATCTATATCTATATATTTAAAATTCTCTTTTTAGAGTAAAGCTAAAAGCATCTGCAAAAAAAAAAAACAACCTCTTGTAAAAATTGGTTGACTGCTGAGCACAGAGGACTGAGACGCCCCATGTAACTGCAAAGCTTCTCTGTGCCCCTTGCAAACAGATCTGTAATCCTTTTATGTTACTTTTCTTCATCTTCTCTTATGTGTGTGCATGTGATGCCTGACTCTGAGTTCAACACACAACTGCTGCTACCTGAGAGATGCAAACAGGCACACACTGAACACAATGACCCAGCAGCAAGCAGCAACCATTCACAGCAGAGAAAAAATGCTTTCAATAATTAATGAAAGAAAAGGATGTCAAACCAGTAAATCCAGCCTGGAGTTGATTACAGTGCTGTCAGTCATCTACACGGCCAAATAATGAAACAGAACAACTCAGCAGCCAAGATATGTATGAAAGTAATTCCTATCACTTCTGAATATTTTTTAATGGATTATAAAGCTGACGACTGGATTATTTAAAGGAAAAAACTGATGAAAAATATGTGGTTTGATTGGGAACATATCTCACTGATATAGCACACACACACTCCATCTTATTTTTATCCAGACTGCGGGAAATAAGTTATTCAAATGTATTTAAATGAGATTTCTACTTCACCAATATAGTTTTGTATTGCCTTATCTGTAGAGTCACGAAAATAAACCAGGATAGATAAAATTTATGTTTCATTATTTTGTTGCATGTATATCCTCTACCCAAGACATACTCCTAAAACAGCTTTTTCCCAATTCTGAAACTTTATACTGTTTTTCACCTGAAGCAGTACTCAAATCAGTTTCTAAAGACTGTTATAAACTATAAGGTAAACAAAATTATTGCCAGGAAATGTTGTTTGTTTTTTTAATATAAGCAGAAAAATATTCTGTTCCAATTTTTTTTAATGGTTTCATACGTTTTTTTCCTAGATGATTGGATAGTACTTCCAAGTTCCTTTCAAAATCTTTGCATGCAGGCAAATCTGGAAGTGCAGGTTACAGGATTATTTTGTCTTCCCACAGCAAATCTCCATTGTTCGTATCCTAGTAACACATTTAGAATAGAATAGTTCAATTGGAAGAGATTTGAAAGTTCCACTAGTCACAGAATCACAGAATCCCAGAATCACAGAATTGTAGGGGTTGGAAGGGACCTCCAGAGATCATCGAGTCCAACCCCCCTGCCAAAGCAGGTTCCCTACACCAGGTCGCACAGGTAGGCATCCAGGCAGGTCTTGAACATCTCCAGAGAAGGAGACTCCACCACCTCCCTGGGCAGCCTGTTCCAGTGCTCTGTCACCCTCACCGTAAAGAAGTTCTTGCGCACATTTGTGCAGAACTTCCTATGCTGCAGTTTCCGGCCGTTTCCCCTTGTCCTGTCTCCACACACTGCTGAAAAGAGTCTGGCCTCACCACTCTGCCCCCTACACCTTAGATATTTATAGACCTGGATCAGGTCCCCTCTCAGTCTTCTTTTCTCAAGGCTGAACAGACCCAGTTCACTCAGCCTTTCTTCATAGGGGAGATGCTCCAGGCCCTTCACCATTTTTGTGGCCCTGCACTGGACTCTTTCCAAGAGATCCCTGTCTTTTTTGTACTGGGGAGACCAGAACTGGACACAGTACTCAAGATGAGGCCTTACAAGGGCAGAGTAGAGAGGTATATTTATGGATTCTAATGATCTGACCTCTTCAAGACTCACCAGAAGTTAGAGAATATTATTGAGAGTATTATCTAAATGCCTCCTGAACAATCACAAGCATGGGAGATGAATCACTAGGAAGCCTATGCCAGGGCTGGCCATGCTCACAGGGAAGAAATTTATCCTAGTGCCCAGTCTGAACCTCCACTGCACATCTTTGTGCCATTTCCAAGTGTCCTGTCATCAGATACCAGTAGAAGAGTCCATTACCTCCCTCTCCATTTTCCCTCCTCAGGGAGTTGCAGAGAGCAATGAGATCATCTATCCTTCTTTACTCCAAGATAGACAACCCAAGTGTTCTCAGTCTCTCCTGACAGAACATGCCTTCCAGCCCTTTTACCAGCTTTTTTTGCCCTCCTCTGGATGCTTTCGAATACCTTAAAATCCTTTTAATATTGTGGAGATCGCAACTGCACACAGTATTCAAGATGAGGATGCACCAATGCTAAATCTAGTAGGAGAATCACCTCTTATAACTGACTGGCTATACTGTGTTTAATGAACCATAAGATACAATTCAAAAAAAGACCTATTAGAGGATAAAATGTACATTCCAAAGAGACTTCATTTAAAGGACTAAAAGTATGTTTGAAGACTTTGTCTGTTCATTCAGGCTCTGTCTTACCATCTTCAATACAGTGGGGCAAAATTCTGATTCAAGCCATATCAGCAGTAATATTCAGAATTTAAGATTAACAAGGACAAAGATGAAGTACTGTCTAAGGCTCACTAAGTAATTGGGAGTGTAACTTGTATGGTGAGAGTGCAGTGAGGATTTGCTGTTCTGCGGTACCACGCAATGACCAAAATTTCAGCAAACAGCAAAAGAAACTTATAACCAACGTCCTCTGAGATGCTATATCACTCCTTTCCAGGTTTAAGGGATCAGCAAACAATTTTTATTGATCTTTTTTTTTAAGCTATTATAGTTAACATATAGCAGGATTAAAGTGGGTGAGTAGTTCAAGTTACAAGTAGTTCAAGCAGTTCTATAATCTGTGTTAATTTCTTTGGATGCAGTAGGTACACTAGTATCTCACTGAATGAAACACCATGAGAAAGCACATTTCCAATCACAGAATCTGTACTTCACTGTTTTAATGTCTTCTATCTACTTATGTTGGCAATAAATTTGTCCCTAAATTTTGGTTATGCTCAAAGAAAAACGACTATAGGTGTAAAATTTTGTGTAAAAATGGCAAGGTCCTACATATGAAACATGAGTATTGAAATTAAAATGCTTTAGTTCTAATACTTTTACATAACTACTTTTTTGAAAGGTGGTATCTTGCTTAAGATTTGCCTTCTTCTTTTGCCTAAAATGCATGTTTGGTTGTGATTTTTTTTCATGATACTTAGGAAAGCATTCACATTTTAGAATGGAAGTAGAAAACGTACAATAATAATGATTTTGGCTTAGACACCAAATACAGAGTTACAGACTTCCAAAGCAGAAAGCAGTATTTGTAGCAACTAGAGTTAACTGCAGAAATTGTGTAGCCAGTAATTGTAATTGTACTGTCTGTGATCATTACACCATAAATCTGTCAAATGTGTACACCAACAGAGTTAAATAGGCTTAGCTGAGGGACCACATCTGATAAAATCAAAGTAGAATGAGCTCCAAAGAAGTAAAATATTTACTGACTTTTTGTATTATTTTTCTTCAAACTTCTGTTGATGTCAACATGTCATAAGGATAATGTTTCCATGCTGTATTTTGTTTTTTGGTGATTATTCGTCTCTGTAAGTGTGCACAGGTAAAGACAAATGTTCATGTTTCATGAACAGCAGCGTATCAGTAACTTTACGACTTAACAATTAGCCTGGTCAGTGGAGACTGAATATGAGGTTGGAACACTTGGCAGATGTTCTGTGACATGAAATGAATCATCTGTATTATTGCACATCTCCAGGCATAAATGTTCACATTGAATAAAACATGAAGCAGGAACAATTTTGTCATCAGCTTCTACAGCCACATGAAGGATCAGTGTGACAGGCTAACAGTTGTGAAAGACCTGATCTGAGATACAGTGACAAGAACAGAAGGAAGAGTGATGGGAAGACCCGTCATGTTACGTAGCGATTATTCCACAGGAGTACAGCAATTCCTTTTCATTGATCCCCAAGAAAACTTACAAGACATCACTTTCTTCATTCCCCTAGATGCCAGAGCTCTATCTCCAGCCCCAAAGCCTTCTGCATAATTTTGTACTGACTTCCAGCATTGTCTCAAAAAATTTCTCAGATTACACTTTTTATACCCTCTGTTTTGTCTTTTTTTTTTTTTTCATTTTCAGAAAATATTCTGACTGTATTCCAACATTATTATGTGCAATACATGAAAAGTCACACTTGTCTGTTTATAAAATGAAACCACTTTAATTTTGATTTTCCCACTGAATGTTGTGTATAAAGGTTGATATGTTCAACAGTAGAAGAAAATCTACTGCCAGCAATTTCTAGCACAATAGAAATCATCCTTTAACAAGGCTATAGTCATGAATAATAATGAAGAAATAAGCTTAAATATCAGTTAAAACCTGATCTATTAGACTGGTATCAGAAAAGCGCCAGGTACATGTATGTATGTGATCCCTTACTTCCAAGGTACTCACTCACAGGAGTGGGGCCACAAAACTGCACAGGAGCTAAGTCAGAGTTTGGTGTATTCCTCAGCTTCAAAAATGAGACCTGTTGGAGAGAACAGTCTTTTTAGATGTAAAATAATAGCATCTCACCATGATTTAAGCAAACATTTAGGATAAACTCTTGACATGCAAACCAAGAATGTAGCCATACTATTTATTAAAAAAAATATATCTTCTCTCCCCTGGCTATGTACACAGCAGAACTGAAGGCCTCAGAGATACAGTTGATCTGTAAGACTTGTGATAAGGAAAAAATTGAACTGATACCTATCAGTCTTCACTTGCCTTTGACCATGTCTAATGGGCATGCTTATGATTTTGCATTCCTTAAGATCAGTAAATGCTGTGCTTTCTAAAGAGTCCACTGCTGTAAGCTTTGTCCTTCAGCCTAAGGTAACAGATGCAGGAGGGACACTCTCTGAAAAATGAAGCAGGAAAAGACAGAGGAAGAGAGACAAAGCACTGTGTTGTCACTGGCTTTTGGAGTAAGGGAGACCTGAGGCTAAAGTTTTGTTGCTTTGTGGGAACAGACGTCAACCCGTGGCTTATGAAATACATAATGTGTCAGCTGGGGACAGCAAGGAGGGCAGGAAAAGTGATGGGGGAGAGGAAGAAGACCACAGAGTAAGGCTGAGAAAGCCTCAGGGGAAAGAACCATCAGAAGTGCATTTCTAAGTGTGATGGATTTTTTATGAAGAAACAAATTGCCTGTCCAAAATATTTGTACATACAGCTGAAAAGCCTGAGCTTTGTTCTTCTGGAGCAGAACACTTTTAGGAGATTTATACATCTGTAAACTGAAAAATACTGACTTTGGAATTAGTCAGTTTTTGCTTAGTAATACATCTTTGTAAGGCTCCTATGTACCGCTTAAAGTGCCATGGCAATGTCTGCAATCATGGCTATGCTTGTGTAAACTTCTCTAAAAAGTTCTGATTTTTTTAATTTCTTTTTGTGGGAGCTTAAGAAAAGTATGCATATGGGCTTTTCGTAAACATTTTATGGTGGCATTTATTGTTCCGTATCACTGAATTTCTAGGAGATGGTAGGAGGGAAGTTTGTCATCACTCCTTGCAAGAAGCAGGCATCGTGCCCAAGAGCAGGTGTTATTACTGCTTCAGGATATTTTGTATAAACACCTTACGATGTGACCTACATATTCCCACAGACTCTGGTGAGAATTAACATTAAAGTTTACAACATGACTCATCTCCCCAGTTTTTCTGTGAGTTGGGGAGGTTGTTAACATCACCAGCTGTCTATGGCACTGTCAGTTGCTTTTGTCTTACACACTTGCACAATGCAGCAGTATTAAGGCAGGGTGAAATGGAGTATGCACATTGTAGAGAAATGCAAAATCAACAAAAGAAGGACAATCATTTTGGAACACATAAAATCTCTCAACACTGTGATCTGAGCTCTTTTCAAGTATCTTTCAAGGAAATCTGCCATATCATAGAATATACATTGTAAAATATATTAAATTTCTATTTTATTACTTCAGAGTTGTATCAAATATCCACCCATTCATTATACACAAAGATCTTTCTTTCCCTTCCTCCTCTCCTCTTTACTTCCTTTCCACTTCCCTTATTCAGAATGTGTGCCATCCAAGATGTTCAGTATTTATTTCAGGAATTAAAAAGATAGGAATAAAAACTGTGAGCTAAGGGGACTACATAATAAATAAATTTAAAAATAAAAGAACTGAATACGTTAAAAAACCACAGCTGACACATTGAAACTTGTATCTTGATGTATGTGTGATGCTCTGAGACATCTGCCTGTACTGTCGTGAGGTAGTGTGAGCATTACACAAAGTGTCAGGGGAGTCCCAGTGCCTTCTTTCCTCCAAGAACCCTCCAAAAATGAGGGTACGAGTACGAGGGTACTGGTAAGCTCTCAAGAAGTCACCTCTGCTTAGGGTATAAAGGGTTGTTATAAACTGAAATATTTCTCTTCCCTTTTCCAGTAAGCTAAGACAGTTATCCCCATTCTACATCTTGCTCTCCTTTCCAGGGATAATTCTCAGCAAGGACAGCCAAACACCTTGAGAAAATCAAACATTCAAGGATCAGAAGCTTGTGTATGCTTTGGAAGTCTGGAAAGGTTGTTTAGCTATGAAGGTCAAAGCATGCTGAACACAGCTGCAGTGTTCCTGGATGATTTTTGTTCTATTCTTTTGTCTCTCAGATGAATGAAAAGGCTCGCACTTTTGTATTATAGTAGTTGAAACAGCAGTGGTTGTCTCATGATGGATCACATGTACACTATGGAGTCAATGCTTCAGTAGCAACTGCTTAATTAAATTTTAAGCACTATTGATTTAGTTTACGTAGCATCTCCCTGCTTCCAGCACCACTGAAGCTGCTGTACTCTGCACCAAAAAGAGAAAGAAAAACAAAAAGGGAAAAAATCAAGGGGTATTAATAATGAAAGCACTTGTCTGCACAACGCGAGAAAAATAAGCAGAGATTAATTACTGCAAGTCATATAATTTTCTTCTGCAATGTAGAAATCTAAAATCATTGGGAGAGATTGGTGGAGCAGTTTCTTAAAATGTGTGAATAAGATCACAAATCATAGAATCATAGAATCATAGAATTGCTCAGGTTGGAAAAGACCTTAAAGATCATCGAGTCCAACCACAACCTAACCATCCTACCTTAACTAACATCCCTCTGCTAAACCAGATCCCTGAGCACCACATCCAAGTGGTTTTTAAACACGTCCAGGGATGGTGACTCAACCACAGAATCACAGAATCACAGAATCACCCGGGTTGGAAGGGACCTCAAGGATCATGTAGTTCCAACCCCCCTGCCTAGCAGGGCCACCAAACATACACAATCAGATCAGGTTGCCCAGGACCCCATCCAACTTGGCCTTGAACACGTCCAAGGACGGGGCATCCACAACCTCCCTGGGCAGCCCGTTCCAGGGCCTAACCACTCTCCTTGTGAAGAACTTCCCCCTAACATCCAACCTAAATCTTCCCTCCTTCAACTTCTGTGCACTCAGTGGTTTCAACACTCAGCAGAAGGGAGGAACTGGCCTGAACTGTGTAGAGGAGATTGATCAATAGAAAAACAAACCAGCTATTAGTCAGTGGTATGTACGATGGGATTGCCAGAACAAATCTTAATTTATTTATTTGTTTGTTTGTTTTTTATATATATATTCCACATTGTTCAGTACTATTTGGCCACTGCATGGCTTTATCTGAACTATACCAATAAGAACAAAGTCCAATAAGAACAGAATGATTAAGCTGAATAAGCTGGGCTTAACTGGCAAAAGACAAGATTGATGAATGCAACAGACAGTTTTCTGTGAAATAATATTATTATAACAAAAGATGGTGATTAGCTGTTTCCCACAGCCCTTGGGACAGAAAACAAGTTTTGTGGAATGTGTGATTATTTAAGATGAATATTATGTAATATTACCAATGTATTTAAAATACTGGAACAATCTGTCCAGGGTGGCTTGAGAAGGTCTTCACTGAATGTTTTCAAGGAAAACAAGTATGCTACTCTTAAGAGGTGTTGCATGTGTATAATCGATCCATAATTTTTCAGCAAGTATTAATGGATATCAGTGGGTGCCATTTTTTCCTCCAGTAAGGAATTAATTTCCACACCTTTGCTTCACGTGCACTTCCATGTCAGACTCCACTCTCAGATTACTCCTCTGCTGCCAGCTGTCACAAGGCAATAAAATGTAATAGGATATTGGCAGGAAGGTTCAACCACAACTGCTATACCAACACCAACATCTACCTCTGACATTGTGGGCCACCATAATAAAATAGGAGGCATTACTTTCAGAGCAGCCTTCATATTTTCAGTGGTGCTTTGCTAAAAGTGTATGAACAAGAAAAATCTCTTAAAGCCCAACATTTCTGTGACTCTAGCTACTCGGGAAAGTCTGTGTCTTCTGTTATGCTTGTGTGCCTGGGGATAGAAGGTATGTTTTGTGAAAAGCTTAAATTTGCACAAGGACTTCTTTTCTGATTTTCTTTTATTTCTGTGTTCAGAAACATCCTGTCTGATGTTTAACTTTCTAATGGCTGTAAAAATGGAATGGCCTGGAGATTTAGCATGTTTTTACTTACAGAGAGATGCATACAGAGAGTGGGGGAGAGTCGGAGAAAATCCCTATAGAAAGGGGTGTATTATTGCATCTAGAAATAGGCTATTTTTTAAATTAAATTAACACTATGTCACTTGTTCCTTTGTTAGCCAACAAAAGCTACAGCACTTATTTAGATTTCTCTTAAAACACTACACATTATTAACTGTGGTCTTTTCTCTCCTTCCTTTCCCCCAGGCATTTTTAAACTATATTGCCTGAGCAAGACAATATTAAAGGAATATAAAGACTTCCAGGACTTCACTTGCCTTCACTCGCTGTTTTAGAAAAATAAGAATACCACTGAGGCTATTATTATTATTTACAGAATTATTTCTAAAAAGAAAGATTATTCAAGGCAGTTCTTTTAATAACAAAACTTCTCAAAAATGTGTTAATGAGAAAAGATTGCATTACCAGAGCTATGACAATCTGATAAAGGAATGATGCATTCATTTAAAAATATAGAATTCTATGAAAGCATAAATACTTTTGGAGGCCATGGGGAGAGCAAGAGTAGCATTACATTTAAATAGAAGAGGACAAAGCTTTTCTGTGCAAAGGAAACTCAGACTGTGTTTACTCTGACAGACAGCTGCAGGTTTGAGATCACAGTCTCACCAAAACTTTTAATTAATTGCATGAAAGTGGAAAGTTTTGCCCTAAAGAACAGCAAGCCTGTGTGTAAGGTAACATAGTTCAAATGACCTCTATCTGAATTTCAGACAGCTGTTAAAAGCAGAAAGGAAAACATCTAATTGAAAAGGGTTTTAGAGGCAATTTGACTGGAGGTGACCCTCAATTGCCTGTGGTTTCAGGCCTAAATTGGAAGTGAAAAGGTTAATAAGGGCAAAATGGAAATGCATATCCAGTGTGCATTTGGGATTCCTTTGCATTAACCTACCACCCCTTCAAATCTAACTTCCTTTCTGCATGCCTCATATGTTCTGGCAGTGACCGTCATTTTCCATGCTTTTGCTCCCTTAGGTTTCTGTAGCACCATGGTTAGCAGTACATCCTATGCCTTACTTGGTCCAGGTCCTTCTGAGCAGCATCTTTTTCTCTGTAGTTGTCTGCTCCAGCCAGGATGTTTTCTGATTCATACTGTTGAGCATTGGTGCAGATATTAGGAACAGAAGTCCGGGGCAATCATAGAATCACCAAGGTTGGAGTAGACTTCCAAAATCATCCAATCCAACCATCCACCTACACGGTATTTCCAACTAAACCATGTCCCTTAGTACAACATCTAAATGTTTCTTGAAAACCTCGAGGGACAGTGACTCAACCACCTTCCCACGCATCCTGTTCCAGCACCTGACCACTCCTTGGGAGATGGAGAAATGTTTCTTAATATCCAACCTGAACCTTCCTTGGAACAACTTGAATCCATCCCATCTATCACTAGTTACATGGGAGAAGAGCCTGACCCCCACCTCACCACAGTCTTCTTTCAGGGATCTGTAGAGAACCATAAGATCTCTCCTCAGCCTCCTCCAGACTATACAATCCCAGTTCACTCAGCTGTTCCTCATAAGACTTGTGCCACAAACCCTCCACAGCTTTGTTGCCCTTCTTTGAGCATGTTCCAGGGCCACAATTGTCTTTCTTGCAGTGAGGGACCCAAAATTGAACACAGTAATTGAGATGCAGCCTCACAAGAGCTGAGTACAGGGGGATGATCACTTCCCTACTTCTGCTGGCAACGCTATCTCTGATACAAGCCACGATGCCATTGATCTTCTTGTCCACCTGATCATACTGCTGGGTCATATTCAGCTGAGCATCAACTAACACCTCCAGGTTGGTTAACTCCACACAGTCTTTCAGCCACTCTGCCCCAAGCCTGTAGTATTGCCTGGGGTTGTTATGGCCAAAGCACAGGACCCAGAAATTGGTCTTGCTGAACTTCGTCCCATTGGCCTAGATGAGCTACTAACAGATTTCAAACACTACCATCAGCTACAATAAAAGTTTAAAGTAAGCATTATCCCTTAAATATATCTAAGATTATATATATATATACATATATATATATCATACTAAAAAATGTCTTCTATTCTTTGATATCCCAACTGATTTTCTGTACTTCAGCAACAATGGGAGTGGTACAGTCAACACCACCAACAGCAAAAATGAACAAACCAAACCAAACCAAAAAAAAAAACAACCCCAAAGCAACAAACAATGAAAAAATAAAAGCCAGAAGAGTCTAAATTGTCTCTCTTACTTGGAATATAACTACAGAGATGTTCATTTAGATCTTGTCCTCACTCCAAGAGCTGACATGACTGTACTGTGACAGAAAGTGCAGCAGTGACAAAAGAGCGGCAAGGTCCTAGGCTGCTGCGAGTGAGGATTTACTCAAATGCAACAGCCACAGGCACAGAAATAAATGAAAGAAGCTGCTTACTTTGGGAAGGCCTCAGTTATACAGGGATCTCCAGCAAAATACACTTGCCTCCACTGCCAAGTCTTCACTGAGGTCTGGAAACAGGTGGATCCTGGCTCCACCCCTTCCAATCACTCAGGTGCATTGCTTGCACCGCACCTGAGCTACCCTGGGTTGGCCTCGCCTTTCTTCCAGATGTTCCGTCATTGTTTCAAGCTGTGACTCAGCATTTCCACTGCACATGACTTAATGGCAATGCCTATATTACAAAGCTCTCATAGGAACTATGATCTCTTAAGAATTTTCAAAGCACTTCCAAACTTGCAATATCTCCACCCAGATCCATCTTTGGAAGAAAACCCACTCTTTGAATTCAGTGAAAGCGTGAGAAGAGCACCATTAGAAATAAAACTGCAGAGTGCATCTGAAAGATGAGAAATAGCTTTGCTGCTTGTGAGCTCCCTATTCTAGTATAACAATGGGTGACAGCTACTTCCAGTAGCTCTGACAATGCACCTTTCCTCCAGCTCACATGTTCTTCCTGCATTTGTGCCTGCTTTAATGAGCAGCCAGGAGCTGTGTGGCCTGGTGCCAGGCTGGGCTGGTTTTGGAATGGCTGAAGGTTGAATGTTTGCCTGCCAACAAATGGGACCCTCGGACTGTGCAGTTTTTGGAGAGTAAAGCCTGACAGTCACATTCCCTATATCCTCCCCTTCCCGTTCTTTTGAAGATTGAATTAGAGCTTAGAAGCTAGGGCTTTGTAAATCAAGCCAATTACTTGCTTTTCTTCCTAGGGCAGGAAACTCCTTTTCTTTTTAGTTGTTCCAATGCCGTCCGTTCTCAGCTCTCACAGCCGGATGCTCACTGCTCACCAGCCTGTTTGGTGACCATCACATAGTCTCAAACTCCTAACAGAAAAGCCCATGTTGCCAGAGGTCTGTGGAAAGAACAGAAAGAGCTTCCTCCTCAGAAGGAGTACATCACTCAAGTTGCTGGGTGCAGAGAAATATGTTCTCTCAGGGAAGGGCATCATCACAGGCGGAGGGGCACAGAGGCAAGTCAGCTACCCTTGACCACTCCTCCAGTATATTAAGATGAGCTTCCAGACCCTGAGGGAGTTTCAAGATTAATAAGGCATCTGTTAATAAGGCCCAAGCTACCCTAAATTGTACTGTGCTGCCCCAGCATGCACTCAGGCAATGCTGCTGTTGCTGTGCACAAGCATCCCCCAAGTCTTAGGAAAAGTAGAAAATATGGATGATTTTTCCCATTTCCTTGAGGAGAAAAGGGGTTTCTCTTACTTGGCAAAAAACAAGAGGGTTGAGATCCGACTCACATAGACCACGGACAAGACATTGAAACTCTTCTCTCTGACTCTCTGACTCTAACTTACTCTCAACTTTGTGCTTTTCTTCTGATCAAAGAAAAAAAACCTGGATGGTAGGAGTGCCTCTTTATTCTGGATTTGTGCAGTCAAGGAAGCTTGGCTTGAGCCAGAATCAAGTAAATTGCCATTTGTTGTTTAGCAGCCTCAGTCAGATACATTTCCAAGCCTCCAAATACATCTGTCTCGTCTTATTTGTATAAAGAATTAGACTTAGACTTTCTTGGTCCACTTGATTGTACAATACATGTGGTATTTGCATCAGTAGTAATGGTGGGTAGTTGGCATATTAAATGGCTGTTCATTGGCAGAATATAATTGATGACCATTAGAGCAAAAAAGAAAAGGAATATATGGAAATGAACATCATGCATGTTCAAAAAAAGCATGTGCTTAAAGCAGGAGAGGTAGATAAAGCTCTCATTTTCACAACAAAAAATGGACTCAAATAAAAGTACTTAATAGGATGCTGTCACTTTTCATTAAGTGTTAGGGTAAAATAATGTCCAAAACAAGATGTTAAAACCAATTTCTTTCATTTTTCCTAATATAGAATAGTAGAACTATAGTATCATAAAGTAGCTTAGGTTGGAGGGGATCTTAAAGATCATCTAGTTCCAACTCCCCTGCTATAGACAGGGTTACCACTCACCAGATCAGGTTGCTGCAGATCCTATTCAGTCTGGCCTTGAATGCCTCCAGAGATGGGGCATACATTACCTCTCTGGGCAGCCTGTTCCATGGCCTAATCGCCCTCTGAGTAAAGAAATTCTTGCTAGCATCTAACTAAGTTTTCCCTCTTTTAGCTTAAAGTTATTCCCCCTTGTCCTGTCACAATCAGACCATCTAAAAATTTAGTCCCCCTCCTGTTTATAAGCTCCCCTCAAGTACTGGAAACTCGCTATGAGGTCTCCCAGGAGCCTTCTCTTCCCCAAGCTAAAGAAGCTCAGCTTCCTCAATTTTTCTTCAAAGGAAAGGTGCTTCAGCTTGATCATTTTTGTGTCATTACCCTGGATCTTCTCCAACATCTCCACATCGTTCTTGTGCTGGATGCCCCAGGACGCAGTACACCGTACAGAGCCTCACAAGGGCAGAGTGGAGGGGGACAATATCCTCCTTCTCCCAGATGGCTGCCCCTATTTTGATGCAGCCCAGGATAGAGTTGACCTTCCAGGCCATATTTTATATACCTCTTTCTGATGAAAGAGTTTCAATTTTTTTGCAAAATTATTGTTAGACATAGCTAACATTTATACCATATTGCAGCACTAGCTTGTAGTACATTTTTCTTGAAGTTAAAGGTCTGTTCTTTATAGTGTTGAATTTTTTCAGTAGGCTGGAATGAAATCCTTGGCTATTATTACAAAGAAATGATAAGATGATTTTAAAAAAACATTTAAGTTTGCTGTTTTCAAAAGAGTTAATTGCAGGATTTCTATGCTGGCTTAAAGTTATCTTCTATTTGTTTGTCCATTGATCTATGAAGGTAAAATTGTAGTAGAGTAGCTCTCTGCTTCATGAGGCTTTGAAAGTTTTTATGTCTGGCTTATGATGCCCTAGAGACTCCTTCAGTGCATTGCTGAAGTGCAGCATCTGTGGAGCATCCTGGGAGAGGACAATCACCATCCAGGGGGTGCCACATTTTGGAACTGTGAGTTCACTGCTTTAGCAGGCTGAAACTCTGCTATATAAAGTAACTTGATTACATTATTAGTTGTCACAGTTAATAGCAACAAATATAATGCAATTATATATTTTAGCAGTTGTGTAACTATGCGTATCAGAGAAATAAAATCCAGCTCAGAGTCCATTTCAGGGTATAAAATCTAACACTTCAGCAGATTTTATGTATGAATTCACCTTTCTCTACCAAGGATCATTGTATCTCTTCTGTTGCCTTTCCTGTGAGCTCTAAACTTTAAAAAGAAAAGTAATCCATGTCCTCATTTGAATAAAACTTCATAAAGAGTACTTGCAAGATATTGAAAATTCCAGTTAATTAAAAATTGATTCCATTTAGTCACAGACAGACTTTCAGCATAGTGGGAACTGTTTCATTTCACTAAATAGCTGTGACTAAAAGGATTATTGACAGAGGAAAACATTCTTCCTAAAATAAAGGTACAGTAGTGTGAAAATATCTATTTCATTGTGCACTTTTTAAAGATTTTATATGGTTGATTGCCTAGGAGCAACATAGCATGTTGATACCAGCTCACATAGACCAGGGGATTGATAATTTTCGAAGAAGTATAGGCAGTATCTGTTTATGTTATATCAGAACAACTTCATGCCCAGTGATTAATTCATAAGCATGCATGACCACTTCTATTTTCATTAAATATGTATATCCCAATGCATATTTGTAGGTATGACCTTTACTGAAAAATTCTTTCATTCTTTTGTGAGCAGACTGCTCCAAAATAGTATGTGAGCCGTTTGTTTATTACACACTCCCTCCATGCTCCTGTAGCTGTCTATTCCTACCCCACATTCTTCCTGAGCTCTTAGCCCCTCACTCCCCTGTGTCTACAAAGCATGCTGCTGTAGATTGATAGATCTGTCCCTCTGCAATCTCAGTGTGATGCCCTCGGATCCATGAAGTTGCATTTTGGTCCTTCTGAAAAGCTCACTGACTTCCACTGTAAGTTGTGCCATACCTTTAATGTTAGCATAACTCTTTACTGGGACACTGACTGGGAACCTGCATAATATCTGATTATACAACTACTTCACCGGGAGATCTTGAACACAAACTGCTTGCAAAATTATTAATTTATAGCATTGTGTATGAAAAAATTTGGAAATTATTTTCTACTCTAATTTTGAATCAACTGGGAAAAAAAAATTCAAAGCTTTACAGTAGGAATCATATATTTTTAAGCTTAAAAAGAAAATCCACAAGAAAGAAAAAGCAGCTTATTCAAATTATTGTCTCCAAAGAGTCATTTTGTCATTTCAACAAAACCAAATGATAATATATAAAATAGCTATATGATAAATATAATGCAAGATTACTTATTCATTTTATGTTTTCAGGACTGACATTTCTCAGTAAAATGCAAGAAAATTCTTTCAGTTTCAGTAGCACTATTTTCAGGTGGCAAACATTTCTTCTACAAAACAACTAGCTTATTAATTATAGCAATAATCTTTGAACATCTTCTTTAATGAATGTTGATTTTTTTCAATTACTGAGTAAAAGGAGAAATAACATTTACAGCAGAAATATGGAATAGTCCTTCTAAAAATGAAAGTGCAAAAATATAAAGCAAAGAAACGACAATATATAAATTGATCCTTCAAAAGTAATGCCTATTTGTTTCCATGGAAACTAAAACAGGCAAAAAGAGCACAATAATACTATTTGATAGAGCAAATTCTCAACTACAAAACACTGTTTTTCAACGTACACACCACTATAAGCTGTATATTTTCACTAGAAATGAACAAGATCTTGTGTGCTATATACTAAAAATCTGCACAAGAGGAGGTAACTCACAATTTCACAGTTTCTATGATGCCATCATAGATAGGAAAATATTGTCCACACAACCCATCTTTCATCAGCCCCAGCAGATGGAAGTTAGAAAGTGCCAAATCCAGACTCTACAGTGGGTGTATTAGGATCACCTAGCCAAGGTAGGCAATGTGCTTCATGATCTTCAAACTGGTATGGAGCCTGGAATTATCATGCAGCTAGAGACAGGTTGCCTTCTTCTCTGGCCTGGCTCTGGAAGTTTGTGCTTTCTGCTTAATCAGTGTCCTGACATAGTGGTCAGAGTTATGCTTTGTCTGGGTTCTAGGAAATCCAGAAGAATTGCCCCTTTTGTATCCAAAAGACAGCACACATCACTTTACCCACTGAGGGCTTCATCTAGAGATTTTTCTTCGATGGGACACTCACATGTTGCCACTCCATAGATGGCCATTTTTACTCCAGCTTTCAGGGATGATATAATATCTTGACACTGGTAATGATGCAACTGGGGAAACAATCATCTTCAGGTTCAATATATCCTGAAAAGCTTGTGTGCAACGTTCTTTCTGTTCCTTTGTGAGCATTTGTGGGACCCATCTGTCACAGACTTTGTGCTATTCCAACAAATAGATGTATCTATTTGTATTTTGAATTCTCACTTGCACTGGCATAGTACTTTTCACTGCAGAAAGTTAGAGAAGTGCACAACAAACCAATGTGTACATGCTTGCAGAGTCTAGCAGAATGAGTCACTGGTTGTGGTGACTTTACATGTGAGAACATTCAAAATAATTGTACAAAGTCATTTTTAACACTTTAAACGCATGTGACAAGGAGACAGAAAACAGTGAAGATTGCTTGGCATGCAGTTGAAATCACAGTCTAGTGTGTACAGTTACGTGTTATTAATAATAACCCATAGTTCCCTCTTTTACAATGAGCAATCAATGCTGAATCTATTTCTTGATAAAGACATAATGCAGAGTGATGAATGAACAATTTAGGAAACAAAGAGGAACTCCTCACATTGCTCCAAAAGAACCTTTTATCAGATGCTATTGTTCATTTTCCTTCACCATGATTCTGCTAGTCTTATATACTACAGCAAAAGATGAAGGTATTTATAAATGCCACATACATCTATGAGTACGAAAGCTGAAGTGCTGAGGAAATATCCTATGACAGTGTACTTAGAGATCCTAAGATGCGTGATAACAGTAATGATCATTAAAAAGACTTCATTAGTCCAGTTGAACATCAGAAAGCATGGGTCACTTTGTTTAATAGATCAATTTCTTATTCTAGCAAAACTTTGAGAAAGATGTAGGCCAAGCCATAAGCATCCATTTAGACATCTCAACATTTAAAAGATAAAAACACCTTTGCTATCCTTGACAAGACAGAGCTCTGCCCTGGAATATCACTGTTGCTTTCCACAGCAATTGCAACATCAGCTTCAAGAGAGAGGTTAAGAAAATTCAGTGCTATTCATCTCCAGACTTGCCAAGCAAAATCCAACTTGTCTGTCTTAGGTTCTGTTTGTTATCTGGCAAAAAGATGCTGCCAACATCAAGTGAATCAGTGGCCATTGCCTGCTTTTGGGTATAACCTCCAATTTTCAAAACGGCTTTGAACAGAAGGAAGACTACAAAATACACCATTGTATTCAAAAGCATTGAAGCATTTAAGGATTGTCAAGCATTGCAGCACCTGCTAGCTCAGCCTCTAGAAGTGCACATCAAGGACACTGCAGCAACAACTGAAGCCTTTCACAATATTTCAGGAACCAGAAAGAAGTAGGTAAGCATGCAAGGGTCAAAATGTAGCAAAACACCTTAGTTTAATAGGGATTAAGCTTTACTATTGTTATCATGATTACATCCTCACGTCACTTAGCAGATTTAACACTGATATGCAGTCTAAGGCTGCCAAATAATTGAGTTGACACCAGAGTTGATCCAATTACTTTGAAAATTTTAGACTAAGTAAATTCATATCTGTCACATACTTCAGTCATGACATAAAATCCTTGTAGACTCTGGGGCCAAAGAAAGGAGGTTATATGGTAAGACAATTTTTTAAAGAATTGTAAGCTAGAAAGGATTGCAATCCTTAACTGAGTAGAGGCTTAGATACTGCTGGAGGATGAAGTCCTCCAAGGCAAGTTGCCACTCAAGACCATTGGTACAATTTCAATGAAATGGAAGTGTGTTAGAAAATTATGCATTGTGAAAGACAAATATTTTTTTCAGAGGTTGATTTCAGTAAAGTTCCAAGCAGAAAAGGGAAATAATGTGCTTGCTAATAGTGTGTGACGCATTACCTTCAAGATGTGAGCGATCTCACTGCCTGCATGCTTCCTCCAGTGCCTCTCTTAGAGTTGGCTTTCCACTGCTGTCCTGAGGCCACATGCTGAGCTACATCTACAACTGGACTTTCTCCAAAGAATTGTTTTAAACATCCAGAAAAGTGCTATGGAAAACATGGAAGAATCATAGAATTGAAAAATGGCTTAGGTTGGAGGGTATCTTTAAGATATCTATCCCCTACCATGGAAAAATTGGCCACTCACCAGATCAGGCTGCCCCAGATCCCATTCGACATGGCCTTGAATGCCTTCAAGGATGGGGCATCCAAAACCTCTCTGGGAAGCCTGTGTCAATACCTCACAACCCTCTGAGTAAAGAAATTCTTCCTAACATCTAAATGAAATTCTTCCCTCTTTTAGCTTAAAGCCATTCCTTCTTATCCTATCACTATCAGACCATGTAAAAATTTGGTCCCCTCTTGCTAGTAATCTTCTTTCATGTACTTGAAAGTTGCAATGTAATCTTCCCAGAGCATTCTCTTCTCCAAGCTATATAAGACCAGCTCTCTCAACCTTTCTTTACTGGGGAGCTGATCCAGCCCTCTGATCATCTTTGTGACCCTCCTCTGGACTGTCTCCAGAAGTTTTGCTCATTTTGGCTCATCTATAAAAAGAAGAAAATAAGGAGATGGCTTTGTCAAGTGGTTCTGCTACTATGTAAAGCAAGTTTTCTACAGCCCAGAAAAGTACTTTTAGGCAGAAAATGCTGATGTATTGCTAATTAAAAATAAGCACAGGACCTTTTTGTTTAGGACTGAAAACATAGGTTGCTATAGCAGTCTTTTGTGTCAAACATTTTCATATGGAACCACTAGAACAACTATGGGATCACAGTTCTGTAAGTAAAAACTCCTTTTTCAGTATTATGGTCTATTCCCCTCCTGTGTAAAACATCTAGATTACTTGATGCAGATACAGTGTCTAAAGGAAAAACAAGATGTTTCTGCTTCTGAGAAGTCAGTAGCTAGTAACTAGTACTAATTTCATACACAGTCCTTATTGCAATCACTACCATTTTTCGTGCTAACTGAATCAAGTCTGTTTTCAACAAATGTTAACCTCCACAATCAATATACCATTGAGATGATCCTCCGTGTAAAATCTGAGTCTTCTACATGTATTTGAGAGAGATATCTGTATTTTGTGGTTGAGCTTTTTCTGAAAAACAGGAGATACTAATTTTCCTAAGTGCAATAAATGCAACAATAGGAATGTATGAATTTCCCAGCCTAACTCTTTTACTAAGAATTAGAAATGTTTCCTTCAAAATTAATATGCATGGCAAGTTTATTTAAAATAAGCTGTTGTTCGCATTAATTTTCAATCACTTTTTGCAAAGCAATGTTAATTACCCTATTTAATGATCCTGAACATCTCAGCATCCCAAATTTCACCCTTCACAGTTTTCCATCTTTTTAATTCTGGCCCTAACCTCCAATAGCATAACTTTATTGCAAAATACTGATTTCGTGACAAACTCATAATGTAAGAGTTCTCTCAACTTGGAAGTCAGGAGGAATGGGTATCTAAAATGTTACTTTCAGTAGTGGTTATTTTTTTCTGTAACAGCCAATAATTTTGTCAAATAGGAAACATCTCGATCAAAGTCCCTTGCACATTGTTTCACTCCAAGGGGAATTTCTTATATTATATCTTCATAGAATCACTGTTCAAACTTATGAAAAAGTTGAAAAAGAAGATTTCACTTCTTTTTATAAAAAAAGATTTTCACTTATTCCCCAGTTAAAACAGGATGATTTCTAATATATTTCTAATATACCGCTGATCCACTGATCGCTGATGATAAGTGAATAACAAGAAAAGAATTGGTGCATGTTTTTTCTCAGGATATTTGTGATTCAGAAATCTGATTTTATATTTGTAAAAATAAATGTGAATATAAATTTCCAGGAAGAAATCTAACATAAGTTCCATCATATTACAGACAGTTTCAGTGTCTCTACATGGACTTTGAAATCTTTCCAGTGCTATCCGCTACCTATCCTTGTGGAATCTAAGTAATTCCCAGCAAAATATTAAATGTTTTCTCGTATGTGGCCCAATTCTTGCTTTCATTTTTCCTTTTCCATATTAGAAGAAATCCTCTCATTGATTTTATCTATACTTTCATCTTTACAATTTTTTAATCTTAGCTGTATTGTAATTTAACATCTGGGAAAAAAAAGATGTGTGTGTTTGTGAGCTACTTTGAAGGATTTCTATCTCTGTAAGAGAAGAGCTCCATCTAATTATTCGAGGGAAGTCATGAACATATTGCTCTCTTTTACTTTACTTTTCTTTAAATCTTTGCTTTGAAACTTTTGAAACTAGTTTGTTAAGTGGCCTGATGTATGTTATCTGCATGCTCATACATCTCTGTTACCTCTTTTAGAACTCCTAATAACTTGTAGAGGAGGTGGTGATACAGAGATGTAAAATTGGAATTAGATTGAACTGAAATTATAATGCTTTTTCCTGTTCTTTTCATAGCTGCCTTCTTTGGCTGCATTCATGACAACTGAATATCAATTTAATTCTAAGGTTCAGAATGATTAAAAAATTGCAGTATTAAAACATACCTGAAATCTTATTTTCTAAAGGAGTATCAAATATATTTTAAAATATACTCTGACATTCTGCAAGAGATAAAAGTTGTTTACTGTACACTGCTGAATCCCAAGTAATCCTTCTGAGCTTTTGCTAGTGATAATCCTTCCTTTTGCTATTATAAATACTGGTGGTAACTGTTTCTTCAACATACAGTGATAATTCTTCCTTTTTACCTCCATAAAACTCTTTTACCCGCATAAAATTTCAAATAAACTACTTCAAACTTCCAAAGCAAAAACAAATCAGTATCACTTGTAGCAGAGCGATAACATGGAGCATTTCCAAAGGCTGCAATTAATCCACAGGCACCAGTATTCAAAAATTCCAGCACTTACAAAGCGAGGTATTATTAGCTGCAATGTTTTGCCTACAAAACAGTGTAACTGCATATAGATCTCAAGAGCTGCTGCTTCTCTTTCTATTTCTGGTTTGGCCCACAAGCTCAGGCAGACTTCCTCTTCTCCGTTTCCTTTATTTGAAGTTGTCTGCTTCTGCTGGAAGCTTGTTGAGCGAGGTATTGTTTCTCATTTTATCTGTGTCCAGCATTCAGCTTTATTTGGCACCAAAAAATAGAGAAAAACACTGAAGGAGGTACAGTGAATTAGGCTGCAGAATGCTGTTTCCCAGCCAAATGTGCCCAGGAGCACCAGATCCCTGCCTCACTGTTCAGTAAGCAGTTTAGTTGAGGAGCAGGAGGAAGAGGAGTGTACAAAACCTAAATATAATATCGATTCAACAGAAACTTACCTAGTCTCTTTATTACAGTGGCTACCAAAGAGAAGTTCAAATAATTTTCTAGCTATTGCTGAAATAAACAACAAAAAGTAATTTCTCTGAATATGGAGAGGATTTTCTACCTCTCCTCTCCTCTCCTCTCCTCTCCTCTCCTCTCCTCTCCTCTCCTCTCCTCTCCTCTCCTCTCCTCTCC
>NW_024884697.1:6532464-6817443 GCF_019232065.1 Centrocercus urophasianus | reverse complement strand
GAAAGAAAGAAAGAAAGAAAGAAAGAAAGAAAGAAAGAAAGAAAGAAGCAAAAATGAATTTCCATAAAAATGATTCTTGAGTTACTGTGACAAAGCTGTCTTAACATGCCAAGACTTAATGCATTCTTATTGAGTAACCTGAAGCAAGAGCTAGAGCTTAATTCTGTACGTTCCTCTGAAATCACCTACTCTTGACTCAAGTGGAAATGAGGTGGAAATGTTCATCTGTGTTAGAAAGTCAAAGGGTTGTATATGTTGCTGGTCACATCACTCATCACTATACTACTGGCTACACTAGCTAATATCCCTAAGTACACCTTCTCCAAAGTAAGCATGCTATACTATCTCTGTTGTTTTTTTTTTAATGTGACTTTATTTAATTTTTTAAATTTTCTTTGAGCTGAACATTATTTTGGAGAAAGCTTTGATGTATCTATTAAAACGATCTATTCCAAACTCCTTCTCAAAAATCTATGCATGTTCAAAGTGATGAATAATGCAGTTGCTCTATAAGAAAAATGAATATACTAAAAAGAAAAAAAAGAAAAGAGTTAAAAATCCGATAAAAATAGGTGGGAAGATGATCACCCACAGCCAGGTATGCAAAATTAAGAGAACTCTGGAAACATAAAGGAGAAATAATTCTACTATGAAGGCTAAGGCAGATCTTAGTTTTCTTAGTCCTATAGCCCTGAATCAGCTGCTTGAAAACATCAGGTAGATGCATTAGTCTCTGAGTTGCAGAAGGTGAGGACACAAACTTTCGATGTTATGAACTTGCTTGGGTTAGTAAAAGTAGAAGCTGATTGCAAAGATTTGCAGAAGGACTGTACAAGACTAAATGGCTGAGAAATAAAATGGCAAATGAAATTCCAAGTGTATAAATGTAAAGTAATGCACGCAGGTAAAAGTAATAAAGCTTTAGTTACAATACGATTGATTCTGAGCTTACTGTTATCATTCAAGAGGTAGATATTGGAGGTTGTAATAAGTAGATCTATAAAAGCATCAGCTCAGTATTCAGCCAGCAGCCAAAAAGCAAATCAAATATTAGAAATTACCAGGAAATGAATAGAGAACAAATAGAAAATATTATTATGGCAGTGTATAAACTGATGGTGTACTTGCACCTTTATGCTATATGAATTTCTAGTCTTTCAGACAGAGTAGAATTGGAAAAGATACAGACAAGGGCAGTGATGCTGATCAAAGGTGTAGGTGCCATCTATGCAAAAAGCAGTGGAGCAGACCAGGACTCTCGAGGATGGGGAAGAAATGGCTCAGAAAGAGAGTGAGAAGGAGGTAAACAGGGATTAACTTGTAGGAGGCATATAAAGTCATGAGATGATGCAGTTGCACAGTAAGTTCAAAGTAGACCAAATGAAGCCATTCCTCATACAGGTGTGAAATATTTCCAAAATAACCTATTAATATGGTTGTTTTTAAGGTACTTGTGCACTCCCAGGAGAAATCTCTGAGGTGACTAGATACTGAGCTACCATCTGCATAGCAGGAAGTCCCTGGGCTGAAAAACTTTGAAAGTGAAGGACAGACGCTGCTTTTTGGACTTGCTTTTTCCCCAGGCATCTGTCCCTGGCCTATATTGAGGACAGACTATTTGTCTAGACTATACACCTGATACTGTGCACGTAAAAGTAGCTCCCGGAAGTTAGAATTGTATTCATGCACCAAAGATAGCAATGTGGTGAGAAACGACCTGGATGGGTGAAGATCCAAAAAAGGGAACATTAGGACATTACATGCTATGGTATTATGCTCTTGAAGCTAAGGCTAAACAGCCTTCTATATATCAAAAAGAGTTTTTTGAAACATATGGGAGATAGGTTAGCCCCTCAGGGCAAAGCTTTCTTTCTGTCTCCTGTACATTCTCATTGCAGATAGAGTTTCTAGATAGTATTTATGCTTAAGAGACATTGAAGTATCAAAATGTCATTCCATGATGATTTAGGGTGCATCTATTTGTTATTCTGTTTGCATCTCTCACTCTACTTTTCTTATGTTTTCTCTGATAAGGGACCTTGGTGACTGAATTATAGATCAAAGCCCCAGCCTAAGGCTGGTCAAAAGAAAAGGGAAGTAATAAAAAAAAAAGAAAAGCATTGAAAAATGCATCCTTGATCTTAAAGAATTCTTTCTCTTCTTGTTTTCTGACATTTCTATTTGAAGATGTTCTGTCTCATCCTGTATTTAGCATACCTTACAGTATGTTTGAAAGAGAAGGAAAAGAGAGACACTAAACAAAAGATGATTTTACTTTCATATGTTACAACTGTACCTATTTCTAAACCCGAACAGTTCCATTTTACATGGGAGGAAGGAGGTGATGACTTGCTGTACTTGGTCTACCATGTCTGTGCTGACTATTAATCTTTCTGAGACTTCTGATAATCCTTGTAAAGCCATGAGTCAAGTCATCATGATCACCTGTGTTTGATTTCTTTGACTAATTACAGCTGAGTTATGTGCTTATTGTGTAGAAAAACATGTAATTTATCTTATAAATTCCATAGTACCTATATTTTGGATGCAAGGTCTAGACCAGTTGAAATACCACTTCATACCACTAGGCTTGAATACATTAGATAAACAAATGCTGCCTTGTCTTAAATACTGGGATAGGGGATCATACTGGATGTGAGTACAATTGGAAAAGTAAGCTGTGTCCAAATAATCTTTCTCTTGTAAGATCTCAAAGATATCTTATATAAAGAGCTTTATTTTATGTAGTAAAAAATACCTTGCAGAACTGCAAAGTGCAAAGTTTTTATTCCATCATTTTAGTTCCAATAGCTTCTAAACTAATTTAATATTGTCACAAAAATTATGCCCATACATTTTTTCTGACCCAAGCAATCTATTGGTTCTGCTGTAGTATTTTGGTATACTTCGCAATCACATTTTATTCATGGGTTTTATGAAATTTCACCATTTTCACTACCTACATTATGATTTAACTATACAGAGTTTCACTGCATTGCCCAAAAGCGGTTGTTAGGCTGTAGTAATAGATCAGTACAACATCACCAAGCTCAGTAAAACTTTACTCCCTTGGACCACTTAATGCTTTTAGTGGGTATGTGCTGCTGAAAATAGCATTCTTTTTCATCCTTAACCAGAAGAAATTTATGCAAAGTTACAGCTATCACAAAATTAGAACCAATCCTTTCTGTTATAGCCATTATCCATGCTGGTAAGGAATAAGAAAACCCTAACTTTTTCAAGATTTTGGTTTCATGAGGAAGTTTCTCTAATCCTGCCATAGCAAAGGCACGAAAGATTATACACAACAATAACATTTATCCAAAACATGCTAATGTCTCTGAAAGTTCCTCATGCAAAACAGTAGCCTCAAAATATAAACCATTAACTGCCAGATGTTTTAAAAGCTGTTCTGCAATATCACATAAAAAGCAATGAAGTAAAGATAGAGACGTAGCAATATATTTTATAAGAATCTAAAATAGAGATGGAGATGGGTGTTAGCTTTATAAAATTTACAGTAATGTGAAAAAAATCAAGGTGTTCTTGGAAACTGAGTGGAGACAAGCCAAGTTTGAGAGACTTTTTTTAAGATCAGGCAGAACATTATGTTAAGACGTGACTGAATAAATTGATACATTTTGCAGCATGCCAGGAATACTAGAAAATAATGAGGAAATAAATTTAGGGCTTGAAGATCTTATTTTGAGGCTAAGGCTTTCTCCTGCCCAATGAGCTTTCTGGAAAAATTACTGATCCTACAGATGGTAAGGTTTCTTGCCATCAAATCTGCCAAACTATTAAGTGCTGAGAATGACTTTCTGGATTTCTTGTCAACTTTTCTTTCATTTTCTTTAACAGTACTCCTAAATTATGTTGAACACTTTCTGGTAAGGTAATGGTGAGGATGCGCATTCATTAAGATCAAGAATGGTATACTGGTTATGAGGAAGTAACAGGCTTTGGTTATGAAGGAGATGAAGAACTAAAGCATGTGTAAGCAGCTCTCAAGTTTCATTTTCAGAGCCCCGGTTTTACTTTGGAACCTACCAATTTATCTGCAACACACTTTGCCTGGAGTGCTTACAGCTACAAGACAGTGAAAATGTTTATTCATAGATGTAAACCAGGGAGGATGTCAGCAGAAGCAGAGAAAGATGAAAAAAAAAAAAACCTATGATTGGTGATATCAACAGCTGGGGCATGCAAAATACACTTTATCTATTTATTTATGTTATGTTTATGGTTTTATGATTTTTGGTTATTGGTATTCCACATCATAACGTCATGTACTGCACTGGAAGTATTAATGCTCCTTTTCTGGGCACCTGTCTGGAAGAGAAGAAGAACTACACACCCTAGGGGGCTTTGCGGTCAGAGAGGAGATATAACCCCTGGCAAGGTCACCTGATGCGTTCTTCGTTGGTTCTTCTTCATCTCCCTGCTGCTCAACTGGACCGTGCATCTCAACTCAGAATTATGGTGAGGCCTATCCACCTTTCAGACTTTCTTTCTCATTATATTTGATTTATTGGCTTCAATTCTAATTATACTGTATTATGGTGTGTTATCTTGCATTCTGATACTATATTTAGTAAATTAGTTTGTTTCTCCTCAGATCATTACCACTGTTTTTAATTATTTTGGTGTCCGGTTTCCCTTTTCCTGAGGCACAGATTTTGTGAAATCCCTCTGCCCTGCTAGTCACGGAACTGGGCCGAACCAGCCCGTAAACTGTTGACAATTTACTTGCTTGTTTGTTTGTTTATTGAGCAAAATTTAGCAGAGTGTCCCATGAATATACTCCATGTCACTTTGCCAATGCCTCTGATTGAGCTAAGGACCTTCAGACAATTCAGAACTATAAAAGAGGAAAATAAACACGGTAATATCTAAAAATCAAGAAGTGAAAGTATACATTTTATTAATAATGAATATTCTTTTTAGTACTTCACCTTTAGTTTTTAAAATAATACCTGCACATTAATCATTACTATGTGTTTTCCTTCTGTTATTGTTCCATAGAATGTTTTCTTTTCCCTTAAAATACATGAAGACAAGAAAAGAAAGTGAGACAATGTGAAAACATTCCTTGCTTTCCCATGTTCTGTACTGTAGGAAAATAATGCATTCCCCTCAGTTTGTACAGGCAGGAAAAATGAGCCTGGCAGTTAATTCTTCATACCATTTGAGGATGAAGTCCTAGTTCAGGATCAGAGGAGGAAATTAGATTACGTCATGTAATTGAAATACAAAGCGGAATTAAATCTACTCAAGTCTACACTGTTGCCCACTCTCCATTTACCCAGAGCTCATTGACAGAGCCAGAAGAAGGACCTGCCCTCACTACTGCCAAGTCACTTTGTTCAGAAACTTTGCAGCATGTATCATGAAGATACCAACTGTGCCATGCTGCTCTGCATGCTTATCAGCAGGGATTCCATCGATATTTGCTTTTTTAAAGTGCCTCACACATCTGCAGAGCAGGGTTAATCATAAATAACAATAATAACGTCACCCCTTCCCTCTCATTAATAACAAGTCACTAGAGATTCCCTCGTGGTAATGCATAGTGCATGACACTACACAGATTAGGTCTTCCATCATGCAGGCTGTCAGCATGATTGCTTTTACTAAATACAGTCATGGTGTACAGTGAAATATGCTCAGCTGGGGCACTGCTAGTAAAGCATTGACAGCAGCTTCGTACAAGAATGTATAGCTTTCATAATTCTGCTCTGGAGACTAAAAGCTTGCAGAATTGTGAGGAAGAAGCGAATATGTTAGTAGTTTGTCCATGAGAATTGAAGTACAGAATAGTATTCCTAGGAAATTTCCTTTCTTCTTTCTGGAAAACCCATTAACTGACTTTCTTAAGTCTATAAACTCTTCGTGTCAGTGATCATCTTAATCAGTTTCACATGGTTTAGAGCAATTGAGGCTTACTTGTAACTGCCTTGATGAGTGGTGATTAAAATAATAATGAGCTAACTGTTGATTGAACTAGCAAAAGTAATATTTAAACAAGAGTTACAGATACTCTGTGAGAAGCAATAGCACTAAAAGCAGCCTTTCTGACAAATGACCTTAGTCTCATCTGCTAAGGCTTTTTGCAACCAATAGACAGAAGTCTTCTCTAAGAGGACATTCCAAGCACAAGCCCAAAAATTAGATGTGCCACAAAAATTGGATGTTCCACCTCACTGTCAACATTTTTCCCCTGTTCTGTTATCTAGCTGACTGTACACTTATGTAAGCTACCGAAGAAAGGGCAGGGCTCTAGCTGCTTGGGAACTAGCTTTCTGAAAGACGGTTCTGATCTGGATTCTTGCTCACACAACTTTTAGGAGACAGCAGAAATATGACACCAGCCCCACAAACATGTATTTAAAGCAGTTCTGAATCTGGACTGGCAATTTTGTGAAGATTAGCTCAGTATCTCTCAGAAGCACAGAACACTAGTCTCTACATCAAATGCAGTGTGAATTAGCTACCAGTATTCAAATCCATCCCCTCACTTATTCCTTAATAACTTCCATATGTAGGCAAGCTCTAGAGACTACATACTGTTATTCTTCCAGGAATTTACTTAAGTTCATAGACTGTAGGAAAGAGTAAAGCAGAAAAATCACTCTGTAGATGAAAGTCATTGCTGCAAATACTCAGAACTGCCAAATGAAGGAAAATAGTTGAGGCTGACATGATTGCTCTTCATCAAACTCCAAATAAATACACACCAATTGTGAGTGCATTTCATTACATTTTCGCTTATCATCACCAACAAAATGCCATGACCATGCAAATTTCACAAAAGCCAACAGTTAGTAGGTAGGAAACAGAGCCTACACCATATTCAGGTTAAATATGACATTGTCTTGGAGTTCATCCAGAAAAATACTCTGCCCCAGAATAGTATAAAAAAAAAAAAATAATTCTTTTGAGACAAATTACTGCATTGCAGAGCTATTCATGTCCCCCTTGAAGCACCTGCTGTTTTCTGGGAAGAAATATCAATGGACAATTCTGGATTCAAATGACAATATGCTGTATATTTCTAAAAGCATTTAACATTTACCTGTGGAGAAACTAGGAAAAGTAGAACATTAAAAAAGGAAAAATTGAGCTGAGCAGAAATAGACTGTGTCATCCAAATAAGAAAGTCATAGAGAGCTTCACAAAATCTGGAATTTCATAGCGTTCATCCAGCTAGAGAATCAGTCCTGAACAGCACTTTTGAAAAATGTGCCTTTTTTTATTAAATTATATAATGAATGCTTTCTCATTTGCATGTTGTAATTGGTTTTGTCTGTCACTTCAACTTGGCAGTCTGCTCTTTAGCAAATGTTTGCCAATTCCCAATCTCTATGACTATCTATGGAACAGCACTGTTTCGTTTTTACAGATTTATAAATGATGCTAGTGAGAATAATCTGGCAGAAATAAGAAAATAAAAGAAAGCTTATGCCATTCCTGGGCTGTGGACATAAGAAAAATTCCAGAGGGGTGTATAAGAAATATAATATAGTTTCTACACTAACGGAAATATTGTTCCGCTATGAAACCAGTAAATCTATAACTCTTTATTCTCACTTATTTGGACATTTTTTTTTCACTATTTAGTATCTTGGCACTATTTGTTCTCTTGACTGTATAGGAAGTTTTGAAACTCTACAAATGCATAAGCCCATTAAAAATAACTGAGTTTTAACAATGTTTTCCATAGAGTCCTAATGAAAACTGGGCAGTGAATGGAGTAATTGAAAAAAATCTCACCATTATTCTGGAAAATTAATCTCCTTCTGTTGCACTTGCAAATGAAAAAGTTTTAACAATTTTTTTGTATGTCAAGAGACATCTTTTCTGCCATCATTTCTTTTGTACCCAAACCTTCCTTCAAATGGGAATGAAAACAATGCCACATTCTGTGCTCTGCTGCACAGAACAGAAGCACAGTTAAAGGCTATCAGGTCTAACAGGTCTCCAAGTCACAGAAGGAAGTCCACTGGTCCTGTTGTGTTCTTCACTATTTTAAAACCCATTTTAGAATTGAACGTTGTTGAAACAGTCACTTCACATGAAAGCACCCATTGATGGTTAAGAACTGAAGGGGGTAACAGCAAATGGAGGATGGATATGTCAGTAATCATAGAATCACAGAATCACAGAATTGTAGGTGTTGGAAGGACCTCTAGGGATCAAATCCAACCCCAATCTTCATTCATACAAAGCAAATATTCAATTTCAGCCTGACAAGGATTTGCTTTTGGAGGACTGTAAATGAAATTGGTAAAAGAAGATAAAATACATTCTTTCTTTCAAACTTAGTGAAATATTACTGCTATTAGTTCTGTGTAGAATGAGACTTTGATTTTGTTAAAAGTGGAAACATTCAATGAGTATCTTCTAGAATTAAGATAAAGCGTATTACCTACGACAATCTTAGGGAGAAGTCATGCCTAGTGAAATCACATCACATTAGTTTACTATAGTGTCACACTTGTGAAAGGAAGCAATCTGTAAATGTGCATAATTATAAACATCCAAATTAGTGATTTGAAAAAAACGCATCAGCTGAATTACAGATACAGCTGTCACCTGAGCCATTTCACTGTGTCTCAAAAATTATTTAAGGCTGAGTTTAATGAAAGGATTATGAACCAAATCAGATCTTAGAGGGTTTTTTCATTCTTCCTCCAAAATACTCCTTTATCAGTCAAAATATGTTGGCTGTTTAAGCTAAGGCCCATTAGCAGATATATGTGTTCTCCCTGGTCATGTCCTGTCCATACAGAGAATACTGACCAATTGCAAATGGCAGGAGGCTCCTTCAGGTCTAATTAGATTAGTACAGGACTACATTCACAAGTACATGACCTCATCTAAAACACTGGTGCGCAGATCCTGGAACAAGAGTATACATTCAGTTTCATTAGTTAACTGAGTCAATAAGCTAGACTGCTTGAGGCCCTGAAACATGTTCCTCCTGTTCCAACTATGGGGCACAAGGTTCAGGAACAAGTAAGACAGTGACAGAAAAAATTAAAAAAAGCTTAACAGAACCCTCACACTACACACTGTAGCTTTCAGAGACATGATAAACTCGTTGCTTCCAATTTTTTTTTTTTTTAATTACATTTCAAGATATGTTCTTAGTGAAGAAGGAAGCATTTTCATAAAAGAAACAAATCTCCTGTCTGTTCAAGATAGATAGGGAAAAAAAAAAAAAAAACCAACAACAACAAAAACAGAAAAAAAAACAACACCTAAAGAGAATATTTGTTTAGATCATAGAAAAGTAAACATTGGCAAGAGAAACATTGATGAAAAAAAACACAGATTGCAAGCCTATCTAGCCTGTTAAAATATACATTAAAGTCACAGTTTTTTATTGCAAGTGATATTTTGAACTCTTGCAATCAAGTTAGTTCAACTGCTGTCCTGCAGTCAATAGTATTTGATCCATTTTTATCACCTGAATATCTGGCCCTTGGAGTGCAAAATAAGAACATTATTTATATCAGCACAGCCAACAGAATGCATGACAAACTCATGTGATCAGATATGTGATTAACATATTTCAGATTTGTGTGTCTGTCTTATTTCTTTAGCTGTTGGAATTCATAGATTCAAGCTTTGTTCTGCCATTATGTAAACTCAAAAGATTATTTTTTTTAATAAATTGTTTGTAATTATGGGATTCCTGGAGCTTTAAGCATATGAGTGATTTGTATGCTTTCATGAAATTATGAGCCTTGGCAAGCAGTAATTATTACTGCTGATATTTATTTTATTGAACTGATTTCTCACCCTGTCAATCTCTTTTCTCCTGTTGGAAGTCTGTGGCAAAAACTGGCATCACCACTGGTGGAAACAATGATATTATAGATCACATAATTCTTAGTGTTTTGTAAGAAATCTTCTAAACTCAAATTTTGTCTTTTTTTTTTTTTCTTTTTTTCTTTTTTTCTGGGCTTTGTTCTTTTGATAGATGCTTTCAGCCTGTAAGAAAAAAAATCAATTTAAACGAATAAGCAAGTGAACTGCATTTGCATCACCTTTATTTCACTTTGCTTCCTTACTTGAATCTAATGATGTTTTATTTCAGTACCAAGAAGCTTCAGTACCTGGCCAAGCCTTCATAAATAAGAATCATGTAAGTAAATAAAATCACACATCTGACTTAATGTCAGCATTAACTCCCAGCCATTGTAAAGTTCTATTTAATAATATTAAATGCAAGTTCAGAAAAGTCCAAACTATTCATTGCTCAAGCAATGAAAAAAAAAAAAGGTCCTTATCAGATGTGTAGCCTTTTTACTAAGCTTATGGCTCTTCTTTGCTTAATTTGTTTTCAAACAAGGGAAAACACAGGCGCAATCAGAATGACGATGTTTTGCAAGGGATAAGAGATGGAACACAACCAATTGTTGGCCTTACTGCACAGCTGAAATCAGTGAGCTATTGTGGAGTGCCAGCACTATCAGATAGGCCTGCAGGATCAGTAGGAAGTTAGAACTGACAGTCTTCTTCAATCCACTGGTACTGCCTCCTGCTGGTGATGGAACAGTGCGCTTTATCCATTGCAACTCTTGGAAGCTCACGAGTGGACTTATTTTTACTTCCATTTTCCCTGGTCACAGTTGTAGCACCTTATTGGCAACACTATTCCGTATCCTGATAAACATTCTACTGTGCAGAAACAAAATATCCATAACGGTCACCAAATGTAGCCAGATTGAGTGGGATAAAAGTAAAACATCGAATTAACTCAGTGCCATGTCAGTCCTGTGTTTTGACCCTCCAAAACTTTATCAAAGTTTGAAAAAGTCCGTGCAAAAAGTGATGAGGGGAATTTTGCATAGACATGCTGACTGCTGCATCTGTATGATAAAGTAACTAAGTATTTGTACTGGTCATTGGAAATCTATAATTCTATTGCTATGGCCAGACCTCAGGAATCCCAGACCATGGAAACATGAGAGAAAATCTGGAGAAAGAAGGACTCTCTTTCAGTCAAGGAGGATTGGGTTAGAGATCATTTTTGACATCCACAAATCCATGATCCTGAATGGGATGCATCCATTACTGCTGAGAGAGGTGATGGTTCTTGTTGCTAGGACATTCCATCAACTCAGAGATCATGGAGAACAGGAGAGAAGTATATGAGGTGTCATCTACAGACAAAAGATGAGCACTCAGTCCTGTCAGCTACAATTTTATTGTACCATTACTTTGACTATGTACAATTTATTTTTTTTTTCCTCAGGAAAAACAAGAGCAGCTTGACCTCAAAAAGATTGGTACAGAATTAAATCTTCAGTAGCTTAAATACATTTGTTCTTAGAACCCCAGATTCTCAGCTCTGATCTACGTTGCTTTTCTCCAAGTGAAAACTAAAGCTCATATGACAATTTTTATGAAAGATTACTTTTAATTATTATTATTAATTTATTATTTTTAAGTTCTAATTTTTATTCATATAGTAAAAGTCAGTTTCCCTTTACCTAACTGTAGGAATTTTGAAAAAGTTGCCAAATTGGTCTTCATCATGTGACAAGAGGGACAGAGCAATCCAACTCTGGGTCATCCTGTTCTTGTAATTTAACTCCATTGAGGGCAAAAAGAGCTTAGCTGACTAGACCTGGTGAAACACTCAGTTAGTTCTGATCCTCAAGGTCACACAAGAAAAACACAGATCATCACTTAATTCCTGTTGCTCTCCTGGTTATTTTCCATGGTTCGGGTGGCATCATCTAACAACAATGGCTCCCAGGTTGTGCTGTATGGACTACCAATGGCTGCTCTGTGGAGCAGTAATCATTTCTGGTGTTCTAGGATTTAATAAAATGGGATGTTAAATTTATTCATGTTATCACGAAGTACTGAAGTAAGGTGTTAGGGTATTGGTCATTTTATTAATTAAATCTCATGAAAAGTAGAACACAGTATTAGACAGAATCAAGAGCATAATAGACTAAAATGTGTCACTTCTCATACTGAATAAAGGAAAAAAAAAAAAAACAGCTTATAACTGGAGAAAAACGGTGTTTAGAAATGCTGTTCCTATTCACTGTTAACTATTTAGAATAATTCCCAAACCAATTGTGTTCATAAATTCTTTCTTTCCCAAAGCATGCTTGAGAAGAAAATTCTTATTCTTCTTACTGAGCACTTCAGGTTTTTTCCTGGGAGTGCGTTTCTTGGAGCCACAGTAACATGTAGAGCTGACTCTGCTAGAATGTCAGATGCCTACAACTCTGACATCTCTGCAAAATTATGGTGTGTCCATGGCTACAGTCTATCAGCAGAATTATAAAACATCAGCATTACCTTCAAGAGAAAATTTCTTGTGTGCTTGTAAGCCTTTCAAAGTAAGAACCATAGCAGTTCTCATTCTCTGTTATCTCAAAAACAATATTACAAATATTATAATACTGCTAGTACCTTAAAGAGTGACAGAAAAGTAAAAGAAATAAAATCTTCTTCTCTGAAAGAGTGGTCAAACACTGGAATCGGCTGCCCAGAGTGGTGGTTGAGTCACTGTGTCTGGAGGTGTTCAGGAAATGTTTAGATGTGGTACTAAATGAAATGGTTTAGTGGGGAAATATTGGTAGTAGGTAGACAGTTGTACTAGATGATAATGAAGGTCTTTTCCAACCTTGGAGATTCTATGATTATCCAAAAATAAAAAGAGGAAAGGAAGAAAAAAAAAAAAAAAAAAAAAAAAAAAGATGAAGTGCAGGCACTGTCATTTTTCAGCCACTGTAATAAAGTGTGATCATGTGCTAGAGGCACAAGTCAGTGTTCATAACACGTAAATGGAAGGTTATCTCTTGAGAAGGATGTCAACATTCTGGTCAAAAGGAGGACATATTTCAAGTTAGATTACCATGGGATAAAGGGCAAAGAAGTCCTGGGAAAGACAATAATAGAGACTGGTTTACTAGAATAATTCTTCTATCTTCTGTCTCACAGCTCATTCTCTGACAGCTTTTTCAAGTATCCTTCACCTGATCCACACTGATAGCTTAGTTAGCTATTTGGAGGTCTTGATTATGAATGGTAAGCCAAATGTCAAGTATTTTACAAATTAACAGATGATTTATTCTTGACCTCTCTGTCTTCATCTGAAGATAAATTAATAAATGAAATGAAAAGAAATAAAACATTTAATGAACACTGAAGTTAAAACTAATTGATTGTCACTCTTCAGCATATTAACCGTCCGGGAACTCGAGCTACTGACTGAGGATACAGACATCAGTGTTAGGCAACTCAGCAGGACTGGGGAAGATCTCAGGGGTCATAAGACTGATGCTTTAGACTTGCATGTGTGGAAGTGGTTGATAAGAAAGAATCTTAAATTGAAAAACGTTGGGTTTCAGATCTTGATTTAAAGATAGGGTAGGCAGTAGATGTTTAAAGGTAGGCAGGATTAATTTGACTTCCTTGCTTAGAGAGATGTAAAAAGTAAGAGATGTAGAAAGAGTAAGAAATGAGTATGAGAGTAGGAAATGAGGAATTGGGTCTCAAGTATTTAAAGCTGGTGTTTGACCAATGGGGCCAGGAAATTTCACCCTTATTCGCAGGAGAAGTGTTTCATGAAGGAGACAGGGACCTTGATAAAAGTGTTTTTATTAGAATGGGTGTGGGTAAAATAATTCATGGCTTCACATTTTGTGTTGAAACTACCTTGTGGATATAAACAAGGTATTCTCTTGCTACATGGAGAGCCATAGAGAAAGGAGTATCGGAATCCTAACTAGAACTTGATATTTCAGACTTACACAGCCAGATGTCAGTCTCAATGAATATGAAGGATTAAAGGTTGCTATGAAGTAAAAGTAAGTTGTTTTTAAGCACCAGTTAGTCCTGAGGTTGAACCTAACCACACTGCATGTCAACATCTCAGCCTAGGCAGTGGAAAGTTATTATTATTATTATTATTATTATTATTATTATTTTGTCTGATTGTAGGAATAGTTTCTTGATTTTCATAGCTAACTTTTATTCACAGTATATATAGCTGCAGCAGTTCAAAGCACTATGTGGTTGGATCTATGGGGCTCAAAACCAAATCTATTGCTGCACACAAAAATAAAGCAGATTGTTTGCAGAGACTGGTGAAGACACAGTTTCCACCGATTTCATCAGGAGCTGATCAGTATCTCCAAAAAACTGCCTTGTTAGACACATAATGATGAAGAACAGTGTCTAACATACAGCACTGAAAATTAAAATATTATTGGCTTAATTGCATGATAGCAAGCTGACCTCTGCCAATGTTGTTTCTTCAGCTGGTAAAAGCGATTTTGTGTGGCAGAGCTCTCTCAGCAGAACACTCCTGTCAAAGGCCTTTTGGAATTGTAATGCTCTGCCCAAGAGCAAAATATTATTAACTTTTTTTCTGGCCTTTTTGACATCATTCTTTAATTAACAGTGAACTTAAATAGCTGTGAAACTCCACAAAACAGCACTAAATCCACTGTTTGATCAAAAATTTAGCAAAAAATTACCAAATGTGTTACAGGAAGCTCAACGTTTTCTGCTATTCCAGGATGCTGAGGCAGCATCCTCTTAGTGTTGATAAAAATTGCTTTGCAAAGGTTGTGCCTCTTTGGATTTATCACTATCAGCATGTGGCAGTGTTTGAGCTTCCAGCTAAGAAAAAAAATTCAAATGGAATTTTACAGTACTTGCTTTGGGGTCTGGTGCGTAAAACTGCACTCTTAGCAGCTTCCAAGTCCCAGGAAACTCAGTCCCCATGTCTCTAAGCTTTGTCACATCCCCTTATGAACTGCTGCCAATCTTTCCTTGATGTTTACTTATTTCATTGCATAGTTTGGAGGCACCTTCATCTTATTTTTACTTTAGTTTGATTTTGCCTTCTCTTGATGACAGGGGTTTATATAAGTGCAAAGAATGATTAATGCACCATTCTTTGTGGGCAAGATATTGCCAAGGAGAAGAGAAAGTTGCTGAAGTGGGATTTTGAGGAGATTTTCATTTTAGAAAAAGGGAGTAGCTGGGTCTTTTATAGCAAGCTCTGTGGCCCAATGTGAGAGCAAACCTTCCAGAGGCTCTGCTTCAGGCTAGCTCTGCTGCTGGAGGACAGAATTCTGGGGGCAGTTAGAACATATTAGATGCTAGTATGCATATACCACCAGTATAACGGTTGTTAAAAGGAATACACATTGCATGTTAGGACACTCGTTCAGTGTGAATCTAAATGTGCAATGCGGTGATGCTAAGGAGATATACATGAAGAGTGCACTGCTGAGCTGACCCATAGCACCAGTGAAAACAGACCTGGGAAAAGAATTAATTACCTTGGGCAGGATGCGGAGTACCACTGCTTTTACATCTGGTACAGCAGAACACACAGACGGCTCTTCTTAAGCTACAAACTGCATCAGTGGGTTAGGCTGAAACACACTGAAGACCTGGCACTATTTTCTGCTTTAAAGAAGAAGACAGCTTAGCATATGAAGCACATGAGGTATACTAGCACTTGTTTTTTTTCTGGATGCCTATGTGATTTGAATGAAGCTTTTTACATTCAGTACCTCCCAGGGTGTAGGCATTTTGTTTCCCATGGTAACACTACACACAACAGACCTTATATATATCTGCTAACTGAATTTTGTTTCCTTCCAACATGCTTACACCCTTGGAGGAAGCTGAAAACAACTCTGAATGCTAGAGCAAAATCAGATCCATTTCATAGGAGTGTTAAAGACTTCATTCCCAAGCCTCTTCTACGTGTTCAATCTTCCAAAACATTCCTCATTCAATCTGTATCCTGCAATGAAGAAGTTTATCTGTTTTAGAGATGAATCAGGGCTGGCAACCATCCCCAACATCAAGTCCATCAGTGCACAATTGACAGGCATCCTGGTGTTCTTGGCTGGAAATAATTCCATGAAAAACAATACCTGACAAATGTCCAGTCTTTCAGCATTCTTTTGCTTTGGTAGTAGGTAACTGACAAAGGGTTGAGTTGCACCTTGGCTCTAGCTGAGGCTATACTGCCAGACAATGATAGTTCTTCAATTAGAAACTTGAGAGAAAACATTGCACATACTGTCCCTCTAAGGAAAGATCCTTTTTGTGCCAAGCATTAATACCCATCCTTCTTCTGCTGGCACTACAATGCCTCAGAATGAAAGCCTTTTGTGAGAAAAGCGGAGAACATAAGCAGTAAGCATGATAAACTGGATTGTTTCGCTCAGTGCAGGACACAAAACTCTACTGATGCTTGATTGATACCAGTCAATCCTGTAAGTAGGAACAGTGTTCTCTTGAAATGGCCAATTAGAAATGTTGCTTAGATTAGGAAAGTGTCTGTGGACTAAAGAATGTTGATTCCAGCATGGAAAAAGTCTCATGTATAGAATGTTAGATCTGCTCTACTTTTAAGCTTTATTTCAGTTCTCTAGTACACTTCCGTGGTCAGGGGCAGAGAAGCTAAAGGTTTGGGTATTTCTCTAAGTGTTACAAAATCATTTATTTCGTCTTAAATCTGAATTTCAGTGGAATGATGCTTTCATCCTCCTTAAGCAAAATTGAAGACATTCCTGAGTAAACTCAAAAGTTCTGAGTTAAATACCTGAAAATGACACCATTGATACAAAACCAATGAGTACTTTTATTTTGTTATCAGTTGTCAAAATGTAAGGGACAATGTATGAGTGTTCTTTTTTATGGCCCTCATCTTCAAACACAATTTCAGTCTTTCCTGTGGAAAGTTTAGCCATTGTTCCTGGACAGAGGCACAGTGCACACTTAGCCCACTGCAGTTGACGTTCTCTATTCATTCTCAGATACCTAAGTAAAATTATAGTGGTTAAATACACGCAGTGTTAGGAACCCTACTTGTTACAAGTCATAGCTGGCACCAGCACTCTCCTTTCCTTTAAGGACCGTGAATACCGCATACGCTTGGATTGTTCTGATGTGTGTATTAAGTTATTTTTCCTCTTTCGTGAAAAATCATCCTCTGCTTTTAGGCTAAGAAGTGAGAGTTTGGTAGCTTACTGTCCTTTCACTTGGGGTCATTTTGTTATGCTCTTTTCTTTCTAAACACAGCTACTGGATTTCAGCTCAGCAATCTCTAGCAAAGCTTTTTTTTTTAGCTTATATTGTTTTTTAAGAAACTGCTGCTAGAAGTCTTTGCACTTCAATTAATGTACTCAATCTTATCTGGCTTTGCTAATGGATCTCAGAGAAAAAAAAATGGGCATACTTTCAGAACAGCAGACCTCAGTTTTGCACAGGACATCCTTCCTTTTTTTAGTCTGGGTTTTGAGCTTTCTGTGTTCTACCATCTTTTCCCTCACTTAGTGACCCAATCTCACCAGTCCAAGCAAATTAAGACTGAAAATAAAAAATTATTAATTTTGACATGGTAAATCCTACAGCATGAAATTTGCTGTGCCAACACACAGAAACCCTCTTACAGGAACAAAGAGAAAAATAAAAACAAAATAGTTTTTCTAAGTAAAAATAGTCTTCCGGCAATAAATTTACTTATCAATATCCTGTTTCTCATAAGAATAGTGGCAAATAACTTACATTTTAGAAAATATTCAATGCTTTTTCTTTGTGCTACACAGTTACAGGATTTCAGTTTTCTCTGCAGTCTCATAGAATCATAGAATCATCAAGGTTGGAAAGGAACACTAAGATCATTGAGTCCAACCACCATTGTGGACCCCTTAGTGGTTCCACCATGCCCATTAACCATGTCCCTCTATGTCACATCTACACTTTCCTTGAACACCTCAAAGAACTGATTCCACCACCTCCTTCAGAAGACTGTTCCAATGCCTCATCACTCTTTCTGAGAATATGTTTTTCCTAATATCCAACCCTAAATATCCATAGAGTAGTCATCACTGATTGTGAAGTAATTATCAGAGATTCAGAGTTAATGAATGTCTGTTGCATGTGGTGATAATTTGTTAACAGAGATTTTGGCTGTACATAATCGTAAAACACAAGCAAATTTGCAAATAAATTAAATCTTCTAGACCCATGTATACCTTCTGTGCAAATCTGTGCAAAGCTACACAGAGGTCATTTCAATGATATTCGAAGTTCAATCCAATACTCCACTTTTATCTTCAATATAAAAGCTGGCCAAAGTACTCTTCAGAACATGTACCTCATTTCCCCTAGGAATTCATTTCATGTTCACATTGCCTCTGTATTCTGAACATCAGAGACCCTCTTAGAGTGAACCTGGGCTTTATCAGCACAGCAAGTCATGCAGCCTCACTCCACAAAGGAACAGCCACACTTTGTAAAGTGGGTGAAATTCAGGAACATTTCAAAGCTTGGGCATCATACCTGAATTAGTCATCTAGGGTAGTATTCACCAGACAAAATCTAGTGCCACAGAACATACATTCCTACCATAAGCTAGTTATCTAGATTTAGCACAGCTAATGGAGGGAAATAGGTAACCTCTTTTTTCAAGGCAGATGTCTAAAACCATTAGATGTCTCATTCTTTAGAAGTGACTTTCTCTCACCTCTGCCTATCAAAATATTCTGAATAATTAACTCAGATACAGATGTTTGTAATATAGATGTCTAAAATTAGATAAGCTGACTCATAATAAGTTTTGACTGTCAAGGCTCATGAGCCAAGATGTCAAGAGAGTGTTAGTGTCTTGCTAGCTTCTTAACTACTCTCAGCATGCTAGCACCATCATGAAGTCATCCATGGGAGGCTCTCATCAGAAACATCACTGGGGAGAAATATCTCATTAACCTCAATATAATCTTACAGCTGCTTGTATGTGGTTGTACATCTGAACATTGTTCACCAGTGGATAACCTCAGCTACCTATTTCCCAGATACATCCTCTCTCTTTACCACCCATTTACACAATGAGAAAGGGCATATTCTCATTCATCAGTTCTTCTAAAATTTGTGGTCAGTTATTTACTCTCCTGCCGAACATCTTTTTGATCTCAGGCATGTCTATCAAACGCATATTCCCAGATATCCAAGCTTTAGGATCCTGCTGAATTTAGTAGCTGCAGGTTGAGAGTCTTTGAAGATCAGAGAACTGCTCTAGTGCTTACAGTAGTTAAAACTGTAAGAGAACTGTAAGAGAACTTCTCTTACAGTTAAAACTGTAAGAGAATAATATTCTTCTGTACTTGTGTCATTATAAATAGATCTTTACTTTTCTAGAAGTAAATTTCTGATTTCTAGAATAAATTTCTAGAGGTAAATTTCTACTAGAAATAGATTTTTACAATTCTGTGAGTTGTTCTTGTACAGATATTTTGTGGTGCAAGAAAAACCAAACAAAACAAATTTATCCATCTGGAGGAACTGTGGACAGGTTCAGGTTAAGCAAAAAGAAAAGAAAAGCAAATGAGATGTGAGAGAAAAGTTCATGACATTCTTTAAATGGTTGCTCCACCAATTAACTGGGGAAAAAAAAGCATCTTTTATGTAATTTTGTGTCAAACACTTTTCAATTTAAAGGCTTTTGAGTAATAGGAATGAAAAGAAAATGGAGGCCCCTACAAGTACAGGAATTAGACTGCTTCTGTTGTCTTGGTCTCTTTGAAACGGGATGTTTGCTTTAAGTATCTGCCTACATACTTCCATGTCTTCACTAGCTCACAAGTGAAAAAAATGAACATTTTTACTGTTAAATTTCCAATCTCACCATCCAAAGCTATCTTCAGACATAAAAGTATGGCTTGTAACAGCCTTTTTTGTGGAATACATCAATTCCTATCTCTCTAAGTATAGCTAGGGCAGATTCTTTATAAAAATCTTTCTTTTCAACAAGGAAATGCTATACTGAAACCATACTCATTTGTATAGTAAATGCTGTGCTGAACAGCATATTTGCTAGAAGTCTTAATTTTTTATTGTTATTAACACATTCCTAGTTAGCACAAAACCATTATTCACTGTTGATCTGTGGACTGCAGTTGCATATTGTAAGACAAATAATTACAGACTTTTTTAAGCCAGCGAAGAATATCATTGACAGCCAAAAACAAAACACATTTTTCTCCAGATGCTTTCAGTTCTTTGGGAAAAGACTTTAAGGTCTGTCATTTAGGACACTTTAAGACACTCTTTGTACTCAGTAGACCTTTCTATTGATCCTTTCCAGCCTTTAGTTTTTTGACTATGAACTTTCACTCCTTTACTAATAATAGCTTCCTATCAGACTGGCTCCTCTCCTTAAAGAACACAATATAAGATTCTTGGAAAAGAAGGAAATGTATTTCATACATTTTCTTGATTTGTTATGAATAACTCTTCTGGTCCTACCCTATTTGTATTTCAAGTCATGGTATACAAAAATTCAATTTTTTCTTCATATGTCAAGCAAATATGTTTTATAAATGGGCTTCAGTACATAGCATGACTGATAGGACTAGAGCGAATGGCTTCAAAATGTGCCAGGGGAGATTTAGGCTGGACGTTAGGAAATACTGCTTCTCTGAAAGAATGGTCAGGCAATGGAATGGGCTGCCCAGGGAGGTGGTGGATGCACTGACCCTGCAGGTGTTCAAGAAATATTTGGACCTTGTGCTGAGGAACACGGTTTAGTGAGAACTATTGGTGACAGGTGGATGGTTGGACTGGATGATCTTGGAGATCTTTTCCAACCTTGGTTTTTCTGTGATTCTGTGATTCTATGACTGTAAATTATTATATGCCCTTTTTTTTACTTGTATGGTTTGATTTTCAGTTCACTAAGATACAAGCTATTGTATCTCCACATTTGCTAAAACAGTTTATAAATTAAAATAATGCTGGAGTGGTGCAGAAAAATGCAGTTTTGTAGGAAAGCAGAATTAGTTAAGGGAAGAAATCTGAAAGATTGCAATGGTTCCCTGGGGACTTATTTGCAAATATGATGCCAGCACTGCACATCAAACCCTTGGGTGCAGTCCCTGAAGAAACGTGGCTTTTACTCATCATTCCAACTTTTTATATCCCAATATATAAAATATTGGGATATAAATATTTTTATATCCCAATAATATATATAAAGCTTATAAAATAAGCTTATATTTTATAAGCTTATAAAATGTTCAGAATTTGCAAACACTTCAATGATTAAGTAAGTTATTCAGAAAATTATAACAGCGTCAGTAAAATAGACAGTCTTACTCTTTGAGGATGCAGAGACCAAAATAAAGAAATATTGTGTCTGTAATACGTGATGTTTCAAGAAGAAGAAGGAAGTTCCTGAGCTGGTACAATTCCCAAGAAAATTACATACTAATATTTTCTGAAATTTAATCTCTTCCATGTCCTGATCTTAGCTTTTTCCAGTGATCCAAAATAAATCTAAAAGATTCCTCTGATTTGAGTATTTATGCATATGATATTATTTCTGCATCGGAATTTAATGCTCCTTTTCTGCATGTTTTTCATAAAACAGATTGGAATCTGGAATTTCCTTGGTCTTAAATTAATATTGTAATCAAAGTTTATTCTTCATCCAACTAGCAAAGATGATCCTTTAATTTTCTGCTGTCACAAGAATCATAGAATCATAGAATCATAGAATCATAGAATCATAGAATCATAGAATCACCAAGGTTGGAAAAGACCTAAAAGATCATCCAGTCCAACCGTTCGCCTATTACCAATAGCTCCCACTAAACCATGTCCCTCAACACAACATCCAGTGGCACAAGAGGCACAAGGAAGAGGCAAGAGAAGCAATTTCCATGTACTGAAGTCAGATCTTTTCCATGCGAACTCAATTACTTAAGCTAACAGGAAAGCAGTGCTTTTTTAACAGGAATGGAAGGGAAAAAAATTAATAAACAATATATTTATGAGAAGTCTAAAAAAATAGTTCTACCTCTCTGACAGAGTAAATGTTTACCAATGACATTAGACCTGCATAACATACCACAATCTATAGAAATTTCTCATAGGACCAATTTTACTTTCATTGTATATTAAAAATCTACCTAATTTTCAAAAACATACAGTTGGCTTTATAATTACTGATCTGTTTCATTGTGTTCAGCCATCAGTAGTTTCCTTTCAACTAAAAAATATGTATTTCTTTAATTTAGTTTGCAAAAACAGAAAAATACAACACCTCCCTGCATGTGATAGCATGCTTTCCCTTTGCATAGGCTGATATAAGAGAACTGAAGGAAAATGTCAGTTGCTTGTGCAGACAGAAAGCTTCTAGAAGTACAAAGAGATGGTACAGGTAAAACAAGAGAGAACGGCATTTGAGCAGCAACATGCAGACATGTAGATCCCTATTGTCCAGAGGCCCCCTCTGACGGTCTGGAGCAAATAATTGTGTCAAGGTTGTCTATGCACCTCAGTGTCCTGGCAAGAATATTCCGATCCTTTGTGCTGCGACAGTCTGAGCCACTGGGGAGCTGTGATTTAAGTGAGCAGAGGAAGAAGTGGGTGTAGCATTCTCAAAGTGGATTAGTGGCAGATGCAGGATGGAAACTTGACTCCCTCAGTCTCAAGAGAGCACTTCAATTACTCTGAAGACTCTTCTATTTCGTATGGAGGAGAACAGTGAAAGTGCTAAGATTTCTCTGTTTCCGTGAGTTTTGGCATAGGGTGAAGTGAGGTCACACATTATCTCAGAATCACGGAATATCCCAAAGAGGAAGAGGCCCACAGAGATCCAACTCCTGGACACACGCAGTGTTTTCAGGACCAATTCAGAGAGACTGAGATTTCTAACTAATCCTCTCTCTGGTAGACACGTATAATTTAAAACTCCTTAAACATATGTTTCTCAGTTAAAAACAGTCTAAACCATCCTTTTCTGAAACAGATTTTATAAATATGCTCTTACTTAGGTAGCATTTTGATACGTTATTCTGTTGCAATTAGATATCAAAAATGTCTGTGCATTAAGTAAAGATTCTAAAACTACTTGGTATGTCTAAATATGAAAGAATATGCATAGCAACTGTTAGAAAATTGCTTATAATAATTCTTACCTTGTTTCCTTTCACATTGGAAGTGATGATGGAAAATGACATGTTGAGATTCATTCTCTCCTCTCACCTGAGGTTTGTCATCTGACCTTTCACTGAGGCTGATGAAGAAGTCATTCAGTGCAGCAGTCTGGTATTTTGTTATCTGTTACCTACAAAGGACCTAACACTTATCTAGCACAGGACACAGCTTGGTGACTTCTGCTAAGCCTCACAGGGCTCAAAGCCTGTCACTCATACATATTGTGGCCTTTGCTTTAAAAATACCAGGATCAAACAAGCTTAGGGAAGGCATTAATTTTCAGATGAGGTGAGACTGCTAATCTTGAGAGTTTAATATAGCAAATGAGATCCTTACTGCAGACTTTTTGCTGTGGTTAGACAAAATAGAAAAAGTTTTGAGATTGTTTTCAGAAATATCAATGACCATTTCTATAATATTTTGTACATGAAATATAATGCAAAAATAAGCCTAGTTTTCAATGCCAACAGTCTTAATACTTTGTTGCCCATGTAATATTCTTCCTGCTAAGCATTACAACCTATTCCCTGAGGTTACAGAACAAGAAAGGGGAGGAGGGCAATTTCTTTTTACCATGAAATCCTTCTTGACCTTAATTTCAATAAGAAAGAAAGTGTTTTCCATCCCCAGGGGCCATCATGATACAAACAGCCCGGATCCCAACTCATCAGTGTGTCTGCTAAATTGAATGGTGAAAATTTTTTATCCCTTTTTTTTTTTTTTTATGTAAGTATTAACTTTTATTGTTAATAACAAAGAAGAAAGGAGAGTCTAATCAAACTAGAGAAATACATGATCTCTTTCCATTTCTTCTACAAGTTTTTTGTGTATTATTAAGCAAACCAAAGATATTCTTTGTGCCTTGGAGTACGTCTGTCATGGCTGAATGAAAAGAGACCCAAGCTTGTTATGTCAAATGTCATCCCAGCTGAAGAAAAATGAGAAAATTATACGAAAGATGGTTAGTAATCATATGGTAGGATTTATTCTTTCAGGATTAGCCCTCTAAGCTGCTATTGAGCTTCCAAAGTTGAGATGAGTTCCCGCCCTCTAACAAGCTCAGCTGCTTTTGTACTATCCTGCATTTCAGATCATGAGATTATCTGAGAGATGTAGGGTCTTTTAGCAGTGATTTGGACAGGCGTTTTTCCACTTTCTTTCTCCAAAGAATGAGATCAACATTGTAATCCACCTTGAAAGAGTTCCACTGTTTGATCAGTGACAGTAATATGTTCAACTGAAGTACTTTGAGTACTGAAGGGTTAGCACGCACAGTTGAATTACGGTGTATTAACAGAAGAGAAAGTTGTTTCAAATTTATTTATGCAATTTATTATTATTATTATTATTATTATTATTATTACTACAGGTCACTTGTCTAGGCAAAAAAGCTTTTTAATCAAGATGGAAACATATTTTCATTGAAGTCATCTGCACATTTTAATTAAATAGAGTAGAAAACAGAAGACAAGTTCTAAAATATTATCTTTTTGCTGAGGCTCCAGGGGATGAAGGAAATCCTTTCAAAAGCTGACCTTTCATGAGGAAAGCCCATCTGAGTATATATCTATGTCTTATCTCTACATGAGATATTTATGCAGGTAAGTACCTGTTCTTGAGATGAGAAGATACTTTGTCAAGCATTATTTTTACAGGCATTAAGTTGACTGACAGGTCTGGAGCCTTTTGCTGGAAAAAAAAGAGACATTATTTCTTGGAAGGTTATAAAATATTAAAAAGCCTTTCCTACTTAAGATACAGACTGCAGCTTAGGAGATTGTTAATTCAAAATGGATAACAGTGAATTTTGTTGCAAGAGGAATCAGGAGACGTGAATTTACACCAGCTGATGGCCTAAACAATTATGCATATTTTCTTTTTTCTATAAGATGTTGAAAGCCATGGACTTATATTCAGCTGCTGTAGTCGAAGCATATTATAAGGGAGTGAAGACAGCTCAAGAAATATGTGGGAATTTGGAGCACAAATACAAAACTTTAACATGGATTTATGCTTGCTAGAAGAGCCCTAGCGTAATGTTGGTTCCATTGTGGTCTGTTCTGTTGAGCACATCAGCTGTTATAAGAGCAAGAAGGAAGACATTGTGAGTTAGGAATGTCCCATTCCATCAAGTTCTTCTTTCTTATTGATACAGCAGGACAAAGGCCAGGGCGGCCTCGACTGGACCTGTATTTCTGGGCTGCACTTGAAACAACACCCAACAGCTCAGCACACTGCTAGGCTTACCCTGGTAGACATTCAAATGTATCTTCTTATTTGGTTTGAAAAGCTTTTAAAAGATGTCTCTTTAATAATATTCTTGCAAGATTCTCCATTATGGGATATATCCAGTATCCAGTATCCATTTTGTGATATAACCACCTTCCAGCACAGGATGTACTCAGCCAGGAAATCTCTTCCACAAACTGAATTTTTCTTTAGGAAATTATATCTCTCTGTCTCTCTCTTAAATTAAAAAATAACAATAATAAAATAAAAAATAAAAAATAAATTGGCTATTAAATTTTTAAATGATTTTAAGCTGTCTGTGCTCTTGTTGAATATACATTATTAGCAGTCCAGTATTTGCCTGAGTATCATGGTAATATGTCATCCACAAGCACTATTCCTCACTATTCCTCACATTTTTGGAGGAAAATGTCAAATCAAATGGATTCTTGGTGAAGAAGTTCTATCCTAGATTCTATTGGATTGGAAGCCAATTAAACAAAGCTGTTGATTTTGCTGTTGTTGCATCATTTCAAACAATAAGAATTAAGCCCACAGATCAACAATTCTTTTGTTGTTGTTGTTGAACAGAACAATGAAAACAAAAAACTAATAACCTTTTCCTTACCATAATCATCTCCTGGCAATCACACTGTTCAGAGGTAACTCACACTAACTGTAAAAGAATTAGCATTCTAGAGCTGGAAGGGAAGGAGGAGGGTATGTTATTGACTGTCATAAAAGAAAGCAACATAAAAGAGTCTAAAATCTCATTTATATTTTTTAACTAGAGAGGCTGCAAGAGAGTAGGAGCAAGAGAGAAAAAAAAACAATTAAAAATGAAGGCTTACTAAGGCAATGTTTGTAGTTAATAATGTTGCTGTGAGCATCCTGTCTGTTGTTTGCATTTTTCATGTGATTTGTTAGGAGGAAATCATTTGTTCTAGCAAATGGTAGTCATTTTTGAAATGGCTTTCAAGCAGTCAAGATACGAGATTAAACCACAGCCTCTAATACAGGTAAGGAGGTCTCACGTTAAATACCTGCAGAGTAGGAACTTCTATCCAAAGTAGTTGCTTAGAAGCCTTTTTACTGAGGCCACTGATTATAGTACAGAATCAGGCCATCTGTATGTAATAAGTCATCCCATCCCAATGTGTCAAAAGCCCCTCTAAGGAATGCCCTATAAGGCTGGAAAAAAAAAAAAAAAAAAAAAAAGAGAGAACACCAATGGATGTATCGTATGTGCTAAGAGGACTTTCATTGCACTTGTTAGAAAAGAGTTGGAACTTGTCCTAACAGGACAGTGCTCCAACCTTTGTTCAGCTCTATGAGCTCAAACTGATGCTGTGTTATTATTGCAGAGGGGAGCATCAAAAACTTCTCAACTTCTTCATTCCTACGAATTATCAATATTCATTCTACACCTATTAACATGCGATTTTCTAGCTGAACATGAGGTTAAGAGGCATATGGAAGTGGAATTGATGACCTTCAAATGATCTGTGGAGAAAAGGCCAGATTTAGATTCATTCTATCTCAGTCCAAGAGAAAGAACCACAATGCTCTGTCTCATTTGTCCGAAGAAAGAAGTGGAATATTCAGAGAAAATGCTCAGAGTGAAACTTCACAGTTACAACTATTAAGGCACATTACCAAGGCAACCAAACTAGGTAATCCATCCATACTGCATCTTGTTAATCAGAGGTTTGGGAGCCTCTGATAAAGGAACCAAAAAAGAATCAAGAAAAAAAGATTTTCAGGCAAGATTTGGGGGGGAAGAGGCGGGAGTCGGGGGAAAGAGAAGCCCCATTTCATTGAAAACAGGTTATAAACTGGAAGATTTAAAGATGAGAGTAAGCTCTGTGAAGTCATCCAGATGTTTTTCAGGCCTATCACATTCCAAAAATAAAAGCCAAAGAAAGTGAATGTCTTCTCCCACAACAAAGCAATCCTGCAATTTTTTATATTTTTAGAGAAGAAAGTACATAGACATCCTTAACCATTATTCGTCTGCCCCTATTGTGGACATAACATAACGTGTCATAACCTTTCTGTGCATCTGAATACATGAACATGAGCAGCGAACCTCTGCCCTTAGTAGTCTGTTATTCCTCAGAAGAATTATAGACGAAAAAAGAGCACCACTTAAAAGTGACAAGTTTAAATGGTAGAGATGTAAATACTATTTCCTATTATCTCTAAAATAACAGGTTGGTGGACAGTATCAAATCAAAAAAGAAATTCCTTCAAAAGACTGTCACGGAGTTGACCAGATCAATCTATGTCCGTGACAGGGGCGGCAGGCCTCTGCCCTCCACCCCCAGGAAAAGCCAGGAAAGCATCTCCAGCACCCACTGCCAGGCAGCAAGAGAGCGACCCCCCACCCGGGAGGGCCAGATCCCGTGACTGCTGTAATGTACAGGGATAGGTAGCTGGGACTGGGGCAGTGACACTTTAATGCCCCGTACACTACATGATGTTTTGATGTGGAATACTGAAATCCAAAAACAAAAAAACAAAAACATAGAACCATGACAAAGGCCTTTAGGTGAACACCTGATCAGAAGTTCCAGAAGGAGATTGATGTACCACATGTTGTTACCCTGACACATGAAACTAGTCTTGCACATAGAATCCTAGAATGACAGAATCATTTGAGTTGGAAGGATCTTTAAGGGCCGTCTAGCCCAAATCCTGCACAATGAACAGGGACACCTACAGTTAAATCAGGTGCTCAAAACTCTATCCAGCCTGACCTTGATTGTCTCCAGGGACAGGGCATCCACCACCTTTGTGGAAACTTGTTCTAGTGCTTCATGCAAGGTGAAAAAAATATCAGTTTGCTCAGCATGAAGCATTGGATAACAGAGCTGGAAAGATAGACTTCTATTCAGTTTTGTGACATTGTCACATCTTCTTGTTATTCTCAATGTGTGTTCATAATCCTTTCATTTAATTTTAAAAAAAAAAAAAAAAAAAAAAGTATTTTCTTTACAAATTTCAGAAACAAAAAAAAAAAAAACCTAAACGTTGCTATTCATAGTTCAGACAGCTGAAAAATCAACAACGTTGTACTCGATAACCCAATAGGTATAGAAGAAATAGAGCATCTGGTTGCCTGAATTGTCTTTGCTGCAATACTTATAGATGGAAACTCGCTTTTACAGTGACTAACAGAAGATAGTTTACAGAATTGCACAGTGATGATAAAACCCTTAAGATTTTGTTATAGCTGTGCATCTGGCTGCTTAACTAATTTACGGGTTATCCTGACATGCTTTAATATTATATTACATCTTAATATAGTCATTTAAAAATCGAAAAATAGTCTCCAGTGTCTTGAATAGTCAAGCCATTAAAAATTTATTAAAATGAAACACAAATATAATCCAATTAAAAATCCATATTGCCCATTAGTACAACAGCACATTGCAAGCATGTAGAAAACAATCAAATTAAAAACAAATTAAGAAATATCTACTCAATGAGGTGTCTTACTGTTTCAAAAGAATTTACTGTAGACCGTGCAGTTTTACGACTATAAATGATTCAGTGACATCTTCTACATCAGTAGGACACAGCAGAATTGATTTCTTAAAAAAACAAACAAACAAAAAACCAAAACAGAAGCCTAGCAGCTGGACAATCCCTTCATTTTCTCTGTGGGTGTAGAATATCACCTGACTTTTATATGTCCTATCCACACAACAGTTATTTATCGCTATAATCATATCCAGCCCAGTTCAGAGCTCTTTTTTCAATTTTTCTTCTTATTCTGGTCTTCAGTTCTGAACAATTTTTGATGATGCAATAACCAAAGATTTTATCATTCAGATTTTTCAGTTTCTGTAGACATTTCAGGTATAAAAGAAAGAATTAGCTACATTGAGAGCTACTGGTACAAAATATTCCCAGAGAGAAGATTTTTAGGTAGAAACACTTAGCTCTTCTGATAGCACTATTGATGTGGCCAAATAAATGAATCTATTCTGTGTAGGTTACCAGAGCAATGTTTGTTTCTTTCCAGTCATGTAGACAAGACTGTCCACTGGGAAAAATTTAAGTTGCAACTTAAATGCAGAGTTTCCCTTAAAAGCAAATTGTTTCCTTCACTCATATTGACAAAAGAAAACAAAAGATTTTACTCTCAACAAACAAAGTTCTTGACAGCAAAAAAACAGAACAAACAAAGGTCTAAAACAGTAGTTCAGAATGTCCCTGACATTGACCTCTTGAAAGAGGCAAATAAGGATGAAAGAGGCCTGTGACTCGTGAGTAACTCAGTGCTCAGGGATAGAGCCATCCCGTGACCTGGTGGACCTGAGGCATTTGTTAGCAGAGAAGGGAAGATTGTCTTTGAAAATGCTCTGTTCCTCAAATACTGTCTTTCAGAGAACAACTCCTCCCCGTGATTTTGATTCCACTTCTACCTAGGAATTTCAGGCATTTATTTGATGTTTAAAAGCCTGTCTCATAATCCTCTGGATTTACAACCTATCTTCATGTACAGATCTCATTTAGCTACTTGGTATCTATAAGAGTAACAGTGTGCTCCTCAACTTCCTTAAGAACAAAACCACTTAATGACAAAAAAAAAAAAAAAAAAAAGTGCTTTAAATGAGACTTCTTTTATTCCTGTCTGCTTATTCTCCTTGAAAAGCATTCAAATTATCACTATAAGCATACATCAGAACATTTTGCAAGTCACAAGTTATACAGGTGACTGAGAGCAGCAGTCTGCCTATTGAAAGCAGTCTCCTTTCCTTAGATAGAGTGATTTATAACAGTAAACTTTTTACTGCTTTAATTTTAGTTGATAGCTTCATATTATAAAAGCATTATTTATACAGTAGGTTTGACAATCCCACAATGAGCATTTTGTCAGATGTTTCCATAGAAACAATGCACTACAATGCACTACATAATAATAACTGAAATGTCTGACTTGGGATTTTGACAGTGGATAGTATTGTTAATAAGACTGAATTGTGTTTTTGGTCCACAATAAAATACCAGAGGCAGATATAGCAAGATGTCCTTAAATTCTTTCAGTGATCATGAATATAATACTTTTATGTCACAGCTTTCATAACTATAATACAAGACATATGGCAAATAATTATAACTGTACAGCAAAAAGTGATGCAAACATAGATTATGTAGCCAAATCAGATGAGGTCTTTTTCATGAAACCATAGTTTGGCTTTCAGAAAAGAAAAATGCCAGGAAATCTTCCACCAGAAGAATACCCCCACCATTACTTTCTCCAAGTAGGAGACAGAAATGTTACAAGGTTGTCCTGTCCTCCCCTTCAAAAATTGTGTCTTTTTTTTTCCGTCTGAAATGAGTGAAATAATCCCATTTATACAAAGTTTTTAATCAAATTTCCATCCCAAATGATGTTTCTTCTGTTACCATTAATATGTATACACACATATGTTCATGCACACAAGACTTCTGAATCAATTATATTTGCCTTAGGCTATAATTTCAAATGTTTTTCTGCAACAGTGCTGACTAGATTTTTGCATTTTTTCCTGCAGAAGAAAAGTTTATGGGACTAATGCACCCAGCTGCTTTGACAAAGCACCAAGTATCACTACTTTCTTAGCAAAGCAGTGAGAGCTGGCAATGTCTCTATACTTAAATACCTAGTTTAATGGACCCAGATGGCACTGAATTTCCTGAATTCCACCAACAGAAAGTAACAGTGTTCCTGTAAATAGAACATTCTTTCTCTGTAGTACGACCTATTTTTCCAGTGGTTTGCATGATCACATGCTAAATCTGCTATGGCTGACTACTTATCTGAGTCCATAAAAACTCTTGGATCTTTTCCCCAGTTCTAAATATTATAGAGATAAATCCACTATACCTATAGCATACTGGAAAAAAATAAAGCTGGTTAATGTCACAAGTGCTTCTTTTACTCAAACCTGCATCTTATCATAATTGGCCAACTCAGACAGGTATTTGCATTGCTTTGCACTCTGCAGAGTAGCATGAGAAATTTTGGGCCATCTTATTTAGATGCATGAAATAAGTGTCCTCATTTTTAGAGATACATAGCACCAACACCTCCTACCAATGGTAATGAGAGCTGTGGTTTCATCACCTTTTAAAATGAAAAATGGTTTTGAAATAAAAACTTTCCTAACTATATGAGGAGCTCCTAAAGTAGGCAACAAGATCTCAGGTCGAAATAGACTCATGTGACTCAGATAATTTTGTAAGGCTGCTTTCCATCTATCAACCATACACTCTTGAATACTTGTGGGACCCTATCCACACTATTTTTTTATAGCAATACTTTGTTTCATCTTCTCTTCCAGTTGAGTCTGCAACTTTCAAATTATTGGCTGGCTAGTAAAGATCTGTATTTATCACACCAATAAATCTCATAGGTAACTTGAGCCTAGAAACCAGAGGTGCTATCAAACCCTTTTTTTTTTTTTTTTTTTTTTTTAGCTGATTCGATTTCTTTGACCAAAGTTATATCTTATCAAGTGTGAGTCAGCCATTTTCTGTATGTAGAATGTGTTCTGCCTCCAAATTTCATATTGTGACTTAAAATTCTGGGAAAGAGAACTGAGTCAAAAAAATATATTTGTATTACTTAAGAGTAGTTTATTTCAGCATGCCAGGTTAGAATCTTATCACAATGTGGGCCTAAAATGGAGAAAATCAGAGGCATCTCTTTCTACTTTCATAACCCTGTTGTTTTACAGTTTGCGTAATTTGCAGAAAGTACTGTTGTATTCTACAGCATAGAACATTTTGTTCCAAATTGCTGCTCTTGCCTTTATTTGCCCTGTGGGGAAGAAGTCCCTTTCCAGCTTTCAAACATGGATAAAGGTTTACAGTACTAGAGTTTATATAGAGAGCAAATGTAAAATGTACAAGAATGTCTTTGTTTTTATCTATGACATAAGGACCTGAGGGTACTGGTGGAGGGCAAGCTGGACATGAGTCAGCAGTGTGTCCTCAAAGCCCAGAAAGCCAACTGCATTCTGGGATAAGCCAATTTCAAAGTCTCAGTAGACAGCTTTACGTTAAAATACAAAGTCTGATCTTTTAAGCTGATTTGGTGAAACAGGTGTAATTAAAGTGGACATAGCTTGCATATGGAGGAGAGCCAGTCACTTGGTTTCCTGAATAATATAATTTTTAAATAACTGATGAAAACTACTAAAGTTTCTCTTACATGACACAAGCTGGATCAAACTTGCTTTGTCAAGATTGCAATTAGTGGTTGGTACTGATGGACTTAAAGCAAGATCCATTTCAGTTTTCTTTGTGCTTTTGCAGTGAGGATAAAAGCTGTGCTAAAAGACCTCAGGGGCACCATAAAATGCTCTCTGCTAATTTCTAGCAGAAATGCAATTGTGGTGCTTATTCCCGTTTCAGATCAAATGCATAATGCTAGGTGACATAGTAATGCACAAGTATAAATTTAATGAACATATTACAGCCTGTTTTCCTCCTGTACATGTTTCACAAATAGGCAAAGACAATCTTGGTTATCCTCATGCCAAACTTGACTTCCAAATCATGTCTCTGTTACCATGGATTTATCTGAACTTTGTACATATTAGCCCTGTCTTGTTCTATCACGCATCTTTAATCCCCCCAAAATCAGTCCTAATAGCAGTGTGTTATTTCTCTAAAGATAACTGTGAATGATGAATTCAGCATTGTCTCTGAAGCAGTAGAATCTCTGCATTATAGAGGAAGCAGTACCTGGAGTAAACTAGATCACATCAGAACATCAAATGGGCATGAACAGGTGCAATAAACCATTCACAATAAAGCATGCATTAATAAAACTTATAAGATAAGAAAGAAAGAGCAATTGCAGATATATAAAGTGGGGTGATAGGTACTCACAAGACAATTTTGCAGAATTATATCTATTAGGAAACTGACATAGAAGTATTCAAAAATTACCAGGTTGAGTGAAAAGGCAAAGAGATAGCAGTTCTTTAATGAACTTCTGGCAGTACAAAGAGTCATTTGCTTTTAGTCAAGTGACTAAAATTTGTTTTTAGTTTAAGTGACCAAAGACCATTGTCAATCCTGTATGTAAATGTGATTTCCTTTTTTCCACAGATGAGATTTTTTGCTTTGATATTTTTTGATCGTCTGAAACATAATACATTCATTAACAAATTTCAGAAAGAAAAATCCTTCCCCTTATTAGCTTCACTATGCCCATGACTTAATTAAACTGTTAGTTTTGGGAAACAGGAAGTATCTTCTTTTGTGACTTGAAAGTTTGTATTAATTTTGTCTTCCTTCATATACCCGAGAAGTAGACATGTAAGACGAATTTAAGGTTACTTACTGAGACAGTGGAAGAGCTATACACATAACTAAACATCAAAGAGACATTTCAGTGCAGCTTAGCTTCTTACTGTAGAATGAAATACACTCTTAAGATGTGTGTAGCGGAGCCTTGTCTAAAGCAAAAGAGCAGACAACTGCTTTAGGTTAAATTCTAAGTATTTGCTTTGTTAAAGAAAGTACATGCATCCAACTCTTATGTTTAATAGAAAAATGCACCTGAAAAGTTATATTGGACATCTGTCAGGTATCCTGTCATACAAAGGGAGAACATTAATGAACGCACACCCTTTTGAAGCCTAAAGAGTCATTGGAAGTGACCTAGAGAGCCAGTAAATATATTTTCGTGAGAAAAATGAGTTTGACCTCAAGTGTGAAGTATTAGTGAATAAACCTCAAACGAATTTGCCCTTTACCTTCCTGGTAAAAATACTACTTGAAATGAGGCTCATTTTAAGCACATAACTCTCCTGCATGTTAATTACTGTTGAGTTTCAGAAAAGTTGGAAGAATTACTCATAAACATGTTTTGGACAACTTACAATTTGAATAGAGTTGATGACTGACCTCTTCAGTCCTTTAGCTATTTGTAGTTTGTTGTCAGTTTTCTCTAGTTTCCCAATCTCTTCCAGGAGAAATTGCAAGATGCTATTTTAAATATGCATCCAAAAACTTTATCCAGTCTGAATATTAAATGACACACTTACGAGGCCATTAATTTACTTAGCCTGAGAATAATTTCATCTAATTATAACAGTCAATCTTTCGACATTTGGTAAAACTTAAAGGCTGGGCTCTCCCTAAGGGCTCTGCTTAGCTTCAGTAGAGAAATGCTTCACCTCACCCAAACCTGAAAGTGAGAGAAATGTAAAATAAATCACAACTTAGAGTCTTCATTGACTGCTAAAGGTTTCTAGAAGATTAGTTTAGGCTTGATGTCTAAGCAGAAGTAAATGCCTAATTGAAGTAAAATGAACTTTGGAGCCATTATAACCGCCAGACAGTGCAGTATGGATTTATTTTTTTTAATAGGAAGAGGAGGAACTCAAGTTAAAATCTCAAAATTCCTTCATTTCCTTAACCCTAGATCAGCTGATTTTACCTGTGCAATGTCCAAATTTTACACCGTAAAATGTATGCTGTACAATTACAAACATATTTTCATTAGATCAGTGACTGAAGCTGATAAGCAGTACATGTTTGTGAATGTCCTGTGATAGGCAATGGTCTCTGATAGAACACTGTCCAATTCACATAGTGAATCCAGAAACTGTGTAGTATAGCAGGTAAATCTGAAGCACATATATATTAGAAAGAAAAGGAAAGTGAACAGAAATGGACTTTCCATGTTAAAATTTGGATGTGTCATATTTCATACCAAAAGCAAGTCCAGTCCAGAGATTTTATTTTGGGCACTGAATTGATATAGAGCTTCTGGATCCTCTCAAAGTCTAGAAATGTATATATAAGCATTCCTATATCTGTACTAGAACTGTGTAAGTTTACATATACAGCCTGTCTGGAGCACAAGTCCTATGAGGATCAGCTGAGGGAGCTGGGATTGTTTAGTCTGGAGAAGAGGAGGCTCAGGGGAGACCTCATTGCACTCTACAACTTCCTGAAGTGAGGTTGTGGTGAAGAGGGATTTGGTCTCTTCTCCCAGGCAACGAACAGGACCCGGGGAAATGGCTGCAAGTTGTACTAGAGGAGGTTTAGGTTGGACATGAAGAAAAACTTTTTATCTCAGAGACTGGTTAGGCACTGGAATGGCCTGCCAAGGGAGGTGTGGAGTCACCGTCCCTGACAGTGTTCAAGAGGCGTCTGGATGAGGAGCTGCGAGATACGGTTTAGTAGCTGTGGTAGCAATGGTGATGAGAAGATGGTTGGACTGGATGATCTTGCAGCTTGTTTCCAACCTTGTGATTCTATGATTCTATGATTCTGATTTCCAGGATTCAGCAGCAATTTCTGGGTTTGATACCACATTTCCTTTCCCCAAGTACAGCAGAAAAATTAATCACACAAGTCAAGATCTCATAGGATCTGTGATATCTGTTATGATCCTTCATTATCCTATGACAAGTCTACTTAATTAGTTTTTTTTCTATGACTTGATTAGTTGACTTAGTCTGTACAAATATTCATTTTACATTTACAGCTTAAATAGAAGAACCTAGACTGTACCTTTCAAATTTTCTTGTAAGGTTGATTTTAAATAGGATTGCATTCATGACTTTTTGTTGCTTTAAATAGGGGAAGAAAAAAAGAAAAAAATCAAATTAAATGTTGTAGTTGGTACGATAACTGTAAAATACAAAGAAGGAGGATTTAGAAATGGGACAAGTCACTAAATGAGAGGATTATAATCAGTAATAATCCCAAGCATCCAAATGTTGTATTCATCAAAGCTGTATTTCCATGTGTTCTACAGTGGAGGTGGATAGCATTTTACCATCTTAAATATACCTCTGGAGTCTTTATAAATTATGATGAAAAGCTTATTGTGTTTTCTGGTTTCTTATTTTTCCCTCTAGGGAGTTTATAACTGTCATCATGTGGAATTGAACTCTCCTTTATTATGCAAAGTTTGTAAGCTTGTCTTAAGTATAACGTGGGCACAGTGTGCTCCAGAGAGTTAAGTTACTGTTGATGGCAAACTCTTTCTACTTCAAACCTCATCTCCCTAGTAAATCATTTCTTGCTTTTCTTGATTACTTACTTCAGACTAACCAATTATGAAACCTATATAGAGTTGTAGCACCTCTGGGGTTAAGACTTTGACTTTCTTTGGCTCTCATGAGCTAATCGCCCGTAGTTGTTTCTGTTCATAAGACTGGTTTCCTGATCGATGCAGGCCCATACCGAGATTTCCAGTAATGACTGCCAAATTTAGCTTTTGTGAATTTTTCCGTTGACTTTGTGCAGAAATAATCTCACAGTTCCCCTGGATCGTGGGTGTTTGAATGATTCATCAGTCTCTCCACCTCCCATGTCATGGTACTCACCAAGGCTGAGCTCAGGACCAACAACAGAAAGTGTGAACGCTTTCTCTAGACTAGATCTTAACTGAAAGTGGGAGTGTGAATATCTCAGAAGCATAGGGGCACTCATGAACTTCTGATTTACACCATCACATGCTGCAAACCTTGGAGAGCTTTGCTTAACTAGGATAAGAAGAGACGCTTAAACACTGGAAAAAGACTGGCTGGGAAGTTATGTAATGCTATATCCATTCGTGAAAATCTTTAAAACCTTCACAGCACTGAGCTATAGTATGCCTTTGGTTTGAGTTGTCTGACCTCAGTATCAATTTCAACACCTTCCTTCATGTATTTGTTTACTTCTAGCTGTGTAAGACAAGTTCTGTACTGTTTCCAATGTTGTTCCATCAAAGTTGAATTCAATGAGACAGTTGAAAAATATGGAGCTAACTTGTATATAAAAGCATTTTCATCTAGTTCATTAATCTTTATTTATATTTCCTTATAAGATTATCAGTCAAGGGTTCTATAGCCTACTTAATATTCTCCCCAAAAAATTGATCAAATACACTAACTCGTAATTTCCCAGGATTAAGAATTCTATTTACTTGTTACACTGAACCTTGCTAATAAATCAGCGTACCAAATTCCATAATACAAGCTTAATAAAATACATATTAGGTTAGTTTTATCATCAATTAAATATATTTTGTACTAATGCTCAGAATAAGATTAAAGAGTCAAAGATTTCTTCTTTATTTCTCGAGTTCTTCCTCTCAATATATTAGCCCTGTCTATTATCTGTTATAGAGGCATAATATTATAAAGGCATAACTCCTTATGATTTGTAAAATTTTCAGAGTTTTTAGGTGTAGAGTTTGGAAAATTTAGGAACCAGTCCTACTTTCCTTGAAGAAATTTCCATTTAAATATGATTCACACTGTAGAAAGAGTTGGGTTACTACTGAATTTGATTAAAGTCTAAGGAAAACATCTAGATTTATTTCAACTTCAAATACCTATGTACCTTTTAGGCTACAACATGTTCATGAGAATGAAGATAACCCCCCACAAACAGGCAGCTGGCTATCAGAGAATTTGTATCCGAAATTCCTAGGTAGGTTGACAATATATTTTATTATCAGTTAACTCAATCTGTAAACACCTGGTGTTTTTTTCTTCTTTAGGTCCAACGCAAATTCATATGTTTTGTTGGACTTCCTGGAGATATGGTACTGCTTTTGCACTGCAGAAAAGAATATGGTATAAACATCACGTAGTTTAAGTAAACTATTTACCAAAATTATGCTCTTACCCCCAGATGGGTCATGTTAGTAAATACTGACAACTAGCAACCCTATTTTTCTGTAGATCTAGAGCTGAAATTGAATTCTTTTACTAAAGAACCAATTATCAATTGACTTAATATAATACTTAAAGGGATCAATAAAGAGTTAGTAGGTCATTATCTCCACTCTGACTTGCCCCATCTTTAATGTTTTTAAAGTTTAGTAATTCTACATTCTGAAAGGTATAAGATTCACTTTCTCAGTCTTTACTTAACACTGGAGTATTGGAGGTTTTTTATTGTTGTTTGGTTGGTTGTTTTGTTGTTATTTGTTTTATTGTTTTCAAACAATTAGACTGAACATCACCTTGTCAATGTTAGAAATATCTATGTGGACAGCCTCAAAGATACAAATCCCTTTACTTTTATTCAGATACTGTGCAACAGTATTAGCATTCTGTCGTGTCCTTTTTAGTATTTTAAAAGCTGTCAATGTACTCTCATCTAATGTGCACCTGTACCAAACTTGATTCATCTCCATCAAGTCCAAAATATGAGTTATCTGTGCCTGTCAGGTAAATATGTAATGAAACAGTAAACTTTCCCTATTCTCCCTGGGCAAAGAAAACAAGAAATATCTGAGGAGGAGTAGTGCATGTTCAAAACAATAAGAAAAGCTGGCTTTAAATAACAAGAATATCTCAGTAGCACAAAGCTCATCATTCTAATGTGTAGTCTGCAGTTGTAAGTGAAGATGATCATATCAGTTAGCAGACTGGCTCCCCTGTGCTGGCTTATGGTTCCTTCTGAATCCATTGACTATTAGTTTGCACAATGGATCTTCAGGGCCTGTCAGCTGTTGCTGCAAACTAATACTAATTTAGCATCTTTATTCAATTGCAAGAATAACAACAACAACAACAACAACAACAACAAAAAGCAAAGTAGAACAACCACTAAATGGAAAAACAAGTTCACTTTAATTAAAATGTAATAGTATTTGTGAAGTTGGTGGGGAATTCAATAGACATTTATTTTGTTTAGAAACTTCAGAACAATAATTAAATGCATTAATTTCGTTTGAGTCCTCCCCAGTGATCTCTTAAAGTTGTGACTGTTTCTACTAGTGCTATAAACAAATTTACTTAACAATATTGATACAGTCTGTATTTCTAGAATTGTGTAGGTGGTACCTTTTGGAAATGTGTTCAGTCTGTATGACTGAGCAGGATCTTGAACTGGGATTCTTTACTTCTAGTAGTATGAATGCTTGATTTTTCTTCCAAATATGTCTTGTTCATGCTACACTTCATTTTCTACCATTTTATAGGGCCCTACAAAATTTGCAGAATGCCTTTTTTGCTTTGCAGAAGTGTTATTTTATTTTACTAGTCAAACTCATATCACTCTAAACATCCTATGTCTATCAATAGGAGCAAGTTTTGGTTAATATATACATATTCAGTGTGCAGTATACTAACATACAGTACTTATGATACACTGCTGTCATAGAATGATAGAATGGCTTCAGTTGTAAGAGACCTTACAGCCCACCAAGTTCTAACTCCTGTGCCATGAGCTGGTTCCCACCTACCAGATCAGGATGCAGAGAGCCCCATCCAACTTGAATTTGAATGCCTTCAGGAATGGGACAGAGATCCACCACCTCTCTGAGGAACTTATGCCAGTGCCTTACCACCTTCTGAGTAAAGAATTTCTTCCTAACATCACACCTAAATTTTGCCATTTAGTTGAAAGCCATTCCCTCATGTTCTATCACTTTGACTGTGTAAAAAAGTCCCTCCCCGTCTTGCTTATAATCTTCAATTACTGAAAGGTCACAAGCAGGTCTCACCTTGTGCACATGCATACTTACAGACAAATAAACTGCATGTATATATACATGTCCATAGCCATATCCATGTATGTGTGTGCATGTATATATGTATGCATGTAATAAATCTGCTACTTGGCTCATTATTGTGTTACCTGAGATCAAGGTCAACCACTGGATATGAAATCTGAGGAGTAACTAATAAATGTCACAGATAACAGCAGTGTATGAATGCTTGGGGTTTGCATCCGATGGAATACTGACCCTTTGATAAGCTTAGTGTTTACTCATGTTATTTATTTGGAATACAACTAGAATTCTTCTCATTGCACTTAAAATCAGTACCGTAATACTTAATCACAAGCTCTCTTCATATTCAGAAGGAAAAAAAAAGACAGAATTATTCAGGTGACATATTATAAAAAAGAGTCATCAGGTGCTGAAATGGGCTGTCTAGGGAGGTGGTTGAGTCATTGTCCCTAGAGGTGTTCAAGAAATGTGTAGATGTTGTATTAAGGGACATGGTTTAGTGGAGATATATTGCTGATAGGTGGATGATTGGAATAGATGATATTGGAGGTCTTTCTCAACCTTGGTGATTCTATGATTTATCTTGAAGATTATCTGTTTGGTTGTTTTTTATGTTTATGGAATACCTCATTGAATAGCTTTTCTAAAAACTACTGGAAAAATATTAAAATAATAATCATAGCAATTGTGCTTGAACCACTAGCTACAGTTACAAGCCTTTCACTGGTTAGTGCTTAGTAAAGACTTAAAAACCTGTGTTTATATAGGAAAAGGATCTTCAATTAGTCAAATTCTTTTAATCAATATTTCCTGACACCATTCACTCCTCTGGTATGCTGCCACAGGTCAGTGGTGCAGGCTACCTCTTGTTGATCTGTTTGGTAATTAGTTTTTGAAGGTTAATCCCACTAGGCATTCTCTGCATTGGCTTGAATTGTAATGACTTTTTGAGCTCTAAAGCACATAGTGCAGGTAATCAAATATTGCACTAAGTTTAGGTCAGTCTGATCCTCCAATTTGCTGACACAATCGAACTCACATAGCTAACCCATCAGGTGAATACAGTTAAGACATTCCTATTTCTATGTCATAGGCTCATTTCTGATACAGAGAAAGGCATAAACTAACCTGTGTATCTGAGTATTTTCTACTGCTCTACATTTAGGTCAATGAAATTGGCTTTTAATGGAGATCCAGAACAAAATTAAAGTCCTAAAAATTATTTAGAAATAAAAAGTCAGCTCTAAAAGTGCCTAAGATAAAATGACCTGGCCTCAGGGACTATGACAGATGATATCTACCTGCTGTTACTCTTCAGAAGGTGTATTCTCCTCACCATTACTTGAGAAGGAGATGGACTTCTGTACTGACCCAATATGACTGTGCTTTCTATCATCTGTATATGAGTATGAGCTCATACTCATATGTCATCACCCTTTGCAACTATTTGTATGCAGATTGTAGCTCATAACATTAGTAAAGAGCAAGGGCCTAATGTGATATGCAGTGTTCAAATGTAAACCAAAAATATTGTACAAAGAAGGCTCTCTTAGCCTTGTAACAATGGATGCACAATGATCTCAAAAGAATTAATTTTATATAATTTAAGTCTTACAGAAGTTAGATAAATTAGAACTGGATTCATCTAACCATCTACAAATATCCACTTATGAGCACATCACCCTCTTTTTTTTGTAGGCATCACTGAAAAAACAGGCATTCTTAGACAGAGAGTACCTCTCACCTTGAAGATGGCATCGAACTTAGTAGTTAGATGAATCGTCCTTAGTTGTCCCATCCTCACTGGAGAGAGGAAGGCATCTTAGAGAATAGACCTTCCTACCCATGCTAAACACCTACGTAAGGATGGAATAAGTTTTATACTACAGATATCTTAGTATCTTTGCTGAACTTCATATCTCAGGTGACTAGCTCATAATAGATGTCAAATATCAATATCATAATATGTCAAACACATGTTTCAGGGCTGTGCACATTATGCATGTATTTTCTAGAGGAAGTGAGAAATTCCTCATACAGTGACATGTTTACCTTCAGGAATGGAGTCTAAGCTTATCTTATTATATCGCTGACAAAACAGCACCAAAGATGCTGTTTTGCATCTTTGCATAACAAAGATGTTTTGCATACAAAGATGCACAAAGAAGGGATATTTGCAAAGCCCCTTTATGCACAAGTACCTGCTCGGTGAAGACTGATGTGGCTATGCCAGGGTTCAGTTGCTTGTCATGAGGGCTAACAACAGAGCTTGTTTTAAGGGAGATGCTGAGATTTTCTGTTTATTTGTTCCCTTTCATTTACTGCAGCTCAGAAGGACAATGTTTGGGTCATTAGTTTTTTGCAAGGGCTAAAGCAAGAACTAATATAAATTAATTTAAGGGGAAAAAAAAAAGGAGAGAGAGAAATATCAAAGTGATCTCATGAGTGATTTAATGAGAGCTCCAGTGAAAATTTGCACATCTCAAATCAGTGTGTTTTTACTGGTTGAAATGTGCTTCTTGAGTACCTCACCACTTAAAATTTTACACTGGCAATCACAAGAGCAACGAGGATTTACAATGAAGAATGGTCTGGCCCAAGCTTTCCTTCCTTCCCTGACCTCATCTAGAGTAGACATCCCTGTTCTCTCATTTAGTCAGGTAAAGGGCAGGTTGTTCACTGAGTACTTAGGGTACGCTCCAAGAGGGAGCTTCTGGAGAGAAAGAACAGTTGGTCAAGTGTCCTTAACCTGGAGACACAGATATACAGAGGGTGTTGGTTTTGAAGCCCTGAATGATGGGAAATTTATGTTATATCCAATGTATAGTCACATGAAATGGAAGGAAATGTCTGGAAGGAACAGTGAAAATCTTCAAGTCTGAAATTTGTGACCATGATAAGATCATACTATGAATATTGCAGTTTCTGCTCTGCTTGGCCTTCCAAAGCAGCAGTGCTGCTATACAACCTGCTGAGCAACCTCAACTCTCACTGAAGTCAGTGAGAGTTAAGGATGCACAGCACCTCACCAGATCACAGCCAAGGCATAACCAGGTACAAAAATGACATCAATATGAGCTTATAGAGGTTGCGTATTCAGAGAAAAGAAGAACTTCAGGATGATTCAAAGAGAGATCTATCCAAGATGTGTACAATGATCCATGCACTTTAGCAAAAGTCTCTCACTACAAGGAGGATTGAATGATTCAGATTCAATGATTCTTACAAATCCCTTCCAACTTACACCGTTTCGTGATTCTATGAGTGCACATAATAGACCTAACTCATGACCTGAAGGTAGGTTATAGATATGCAGAACCCAAAACTAAATCCTTAAAGAAAATTCTATCATTATATAATTTCCTTTATTGTCTTTGTCTTCCTACTTCACCATTTTTTTCATGTTCAATTCCCTGTGATTTAAGAATTCATATAATAGCAAAAATTAAGTGGGAAGAACAACGAAGAAGTTTTTCTGACAAATGTCTGAAAAGGTTGTGAGCTTGCAATTATTAAACTGACGAGATAGTTTTCACAGTGTTATTAATTTCCTGAGGTTTTTTTTCAGTTTCATTTGTTTTTATCTCAAATAATTTTTAAGTGGATAATTAGTTATTTAAAGAAAAACTGTGTCATCTAATGCTGATTTGCTAAGGAGTTATCATGTATTTACCAAGATACATTGTTGTTTTCTTATGACCATTAACTTTTAATTTTAAATTCATGAATAAAAGTCTCCAATTTTGTGATGCAGCATCTATTTATGTCAGCAAACTTTGAATGAAATCCAAAGCATTTGAAGGAGGAAATGCAGTAGTTCAAAAGATCTATGACTAAACAATTCTATTTCTGTTAATGATATTAGAAACAGCCACCTGCTTCCCAGTCTGTGATATACACATGTGAGTACAGTTTTGGCATGTATGTTTATTTTGCTTTTCCATGTATATGGTAGGGTCAAAATGAAGTAAGAAGTAGTTATATGATTATCCCAAACATAGACAGTTTACTAGGTAAAGCAAAAGTTGTGTTTGCAATTAATTCAATATTTCCCATTGGCGGTCAGGTTGCAGCCACTTTCACAAAAGCAGGGCCAACCTGCATGGAAGTTTGTTGGGAAGACAAATATCACCACTATGAATGTTCCTTTTCCTCCTTCCTTCCTCCAGATTTATGCCATGTAGTGTGGAGCATCCTTTTGACCTGCCCTGGTTCTGTTCCCTTCCAGCTCCTTGTGAATCCCCAGTTCCTGGTTGGCCAGGCAGCACAACAAACTGAAAAGATTGTGTAAGTGCTAAGCTATAAAACTACCAGCAACAGTGTGTTATCAATATTTTTTTAATCCTAAATCCAAAACATAAGCCTCCACAAAGAAAATTAACTCTATCTCAGTCAAACTCAGGATAGGTAGCAGGGAAATTCCTTCCCTTTCAAGACTCTTTACTTCTAAAACCTTTCAGCAAAATTCTGCTCATCATACTCATTCTCCTGATTTTGATTTTGGCTGGGATAGAGTTGATTTTATTCACTTGCACACAAAGCTTTTGCTTTACCTTGTAAACTGTCTTTATTCCAACCCGCAAGTTCTAATGTTTTACCTTTCATTGTCTCTCCCTCTTCCCAACTGGGGAGGATGACTGAAGAGCTGGGTGGTGTTGAGTGTCTTGTCAGGGTTAAATCACAACACCCATGTATTAATTCTCATGCACATATAAACTAGACTCATTTGAACCGTGGGGTCAAAATTAAGAATTTTGTTTTATTGTGTATATTGACATTTCAATATATTTATAGTGATGCTAAGTGAAACTTTAGATGTCATAATTTCCCATGCACCTATATTTTTTTAAAAAATGCCACTGCTTAATTCCCTCAAAACATTCTGCTGGTAAAATTAAAAGATCTGACTCAAATCTGACTTACAATGTAGCACATCATAACGAATATTGCACCAAAAAAAAAAAAAGTAATGAAGGAAACATGTTTAAAACTTCTCGTTGTAAGAAATGAAGGTTATCAGGAGTAGTCAACATGGATTTACCAAGGGGAAATCATGCTTGACCAACCTGATAGCCTTCTATGATGTTATCACTGGCTGGGTAGAGCAGTGGATGTTGACACCACCTTCCACAGCATCTTTGTTATGAAAATTAGAAAATATGCAATAGATGAATGGACAGTGAAGCAGATTGAGAATTGACTAGCTGAGTTTAGAGGGTGGTCATCAGCAGTGCACAGTCTGGTTGGAGGACTGTAACTAGCAGTGTTCAACATCTTCATCAACGATCTGGATGAAGGGAAATATTCCAAACTCAGCAATCCTGCAGATTATACAAAGCGGATTGGCAGACACACCTGAAGGCTGTGCTACCATTCAACAAGACTGGACAGACTGGAGAGTTGAGTAGGGAAAAAACCTGATGAGGTTTAACAAGAGCAAGTGTAGAATCTTGCACCCAGGGAAGAATAACAGCATGCATTAGTATAGGTTAAGGGATGACCTGCTGGAGAGGAGCTCTGCAGAGGAGGACCTGGGGGTCCTGATGGACAACGGGTTGGCCATAAGCCAGCAGCATGCCCTTGCAGCCAAGAAGGCCAATGGTATGGGGCGCATTCAAAAGACCATGGCCAGGTCAAGGGAAGTGATCCTCCATCTCTAATCTGTCCTGTAGAGAACACATTTAGAATACTTTGCTCCCCAGTTCAAAAAAAGTAGGGATCAACTAGAAAAAGTACAGTAGAGAACCGCAAAGATGATAAAGGGCCTGAAGTATATCCCCTATGAGGAAAGGTTGGGTACTTGGGTCTGCTCAGCCTGGGGAGTGGAAGACTGAGAAGGGATGTGATAAATGTTTATAAATATCTAAAGGGAGGTGGGAGGCAAATAGATGAGACCTGACATTTTTCAGTGATGTGTAGCAATGGAACAAGGAGTAATGGCCTAAAACTTGAACACAAGAAGTTCTGTACTAACATGCAAAAGAACTTCTCTACACCCTCTGGTAAGAGTGATGGAGCATTGGAACAGGTTGCCCATGGAGGCTGTGGAGTCTCCTTCTGCAGAGATATTTAGGACCCTTCTGGATGTTTACCCGTGTGACCTATTGTAAGATACCTGATTAGCAGGGGGATTGGGCTCAATGATTTCTTCAGGTCCCTTCTAATCTGTGTGATTCTGCAATTTTCTTACGATACTGAGAGTAATCTAAAATAAGTGAATACGCTTTATTTTAAAAATCCCTTCCTCTTGGATTATTTCAGCAGAAATACAATGAAATTGTTACAAGGGGAAAGCAAAACCTCATTACAAAGATTTCACTCTTCAAACTGTGATAACAGAATTCACAAAAGTAAATCCTGCCTCTTTGTTCACAGTTATGTGCGCAAATGAAATAAATTTTGAAGTTTCTCTTCCCCTGTAAGTAAAAGTTAAGTGTCTGTTCTAAGTCTAATTTTAGAGTGCACACTGTATTAGATTCCAGCCTTAGGATCTCCTTTGTCTCACGTAACTGCAGCCATTTAAAAGCTGATAAGCCTAAACTAATTGCCTATGCTCCCATTTTAATCAATTGACAAAAGCAGGCATCTCCAAAACATTATTTGTCCTGCTTATCTGTGAAACACTGATACAGAATCTCATTACCATAGGATGAGTTGCCTTTTTACAAATGCTTCTCTTTCTCATTTAGCAACAGAGGATCTTAAATAGTTTCATTAAATTAAATATGCAACTTTCAAGTAACCCCAGTGAGATGAGGTGAATCCCTTCACCCTCTTTGTATGAGACGAAATAGTCTAAAATACAGTGTTCTAGCCCTAAAATTCTGAACTCTGTGGATAAAACCCAAACTTTCAGTTGGACAAAGTTGCAACCCTGGCTGTGACCTTGAGTTCTGCCTGGAAATTTGTGCTTCCGAGGAGTCTGAGACACTAACATAGGCCCTGGTTTGGCGCCAAGGAAAAGAAAGATATTAGATGAGCCTCTGTGTAGTCTCAGTACAATCTCTGTACAGCTCTAGTTCTGATATATAGTTAAAATTCAGCACAGTTAGTAAATCCTTATGCTTCGTGTAGTTCTTGAAGGCATAAAAAGTGCATGGCAATTACAGCCAGTAAATCTTATTACAAATTATATAATATGCATGCATTTCAGCTACATTATGAATCAATGCTGTATTTTTAATGGCATCTTTTTGGACAATTTTAGTTGCGAATCAAGCACAAGTCTAAAAAAATTAATCTGTATAACCTTTCTATTTTAAAATATGAGGTCTGAGTTGTAGGGTTCTGGGAGAGGGTAGTACTGTTTGTTTGTTTATATCAGAAACACATTTTAAGTGCTTCTATTCTTGACACAATTACAATTTGCAAATCAGAATTCATGAAAGCTTTGTTCTTCAGTTATTTCTTAGCCAAAGGAAGAAAATCAATCTTTGAATGGTTTAAATGACACAATGTGAAGGGACTTCTTCAAGGCCTAGTATTTTATCATTGTCTTCTGCCTGTATACACTAAAGCAAAATGATCTAGATAAAATTATTTAATATAAAATGAGTGCAGGATTCAAAATCTCTGTGAGCCATAAGGTCTCATTCAGGTGAGGTTAACATACAGCTTTAGACATCTCCAAATGTAGAAATCTCCTTTTCTATGTTAAGGCCATCTGAAAGTAGACATCTAATCTAACCTAAACAAAATCAGATGAGCTGTGATTTTGGACTGGTTATTTCTCTACTGATTTAAAAGAGACACTTCAAGTGACCAGATGCAGCGTCTCCATGCGATTGCGTGAAAGCCATCCTATGAGAGTCATGCAGGTGTAGCTCAGATGTCAGGAGAGAGAAAATCTACTTTCATTGTAATTTCAAGCTCAGAATGAGGAATTATATTTGTATATTTAAAATACATTACAGTGAAGATAAGCACTATGCTTCCCTTTTAGAGACAGAAAAACTGAATCTTAGGTAAGCTGAATGATAGTTACAGGACAGATCAGATATGAATAGAGCTTGAACAACAGCCACTGTCTTCTGGAGCTTTGCCCAGCTGTGGTATCATTTAGGCAGGATCTAATGGAGGAAAAACAAAAACATATGAAAATATTATCTGATGCCTTTACAGGAAAGGGTTTTAAGGACGTTTTCCCCAAGGCAGCCCTCTAAAGAGACATTCAAATAGAAGTCATATATTTGCATATATGCAGTAACTTCCTCTTTTAAACACCTTTGCAGTCACCAGAGTAAAGTAGCCAGAAGCACTTAAATGTAATTAGAAATTAATTTGAAGAGTAAAATTATTCATTTATTTGTCATTCTTTGGTGCTGGCTCACAAACAGCTGAATATGATAAATAAAATATTTTAATTATTTATGCATTCTTACAAATAGAGTTTATTAGTAGATGCTGAAGCAATTTGATTCTGCATTTGAAGAAAATCACTTTCCTGTCAAAGGAAACTCATTCCTACAGGGCTCTAGTTCCCAGGCACAGAGCTGGATTTAACTCCAGCAGTTCCTCCCTGAGAAAAAGCAAATTTGAGCTTCAAATCCAAGTTTGCCTGAAAATGAGATGAAGAAGTACTCAGATCTGGTGCTCCTGGCTAGCAGAACAGCAAAAACAAAAGCGAACACATGGAAAACTGGTGGGAGGCAGTGGAGTGCCGCAGGTCTGCCTGCCTGCTCATAGCAATGCCTAGACTCTTTAGGGGATGCATGCTTGAAATCATAAGACTTCATATGACTTGTATAAAAAGCTGTTTTGGAACATGTTGGGAGTATTGGTTGACCATGGGAGATGATTACTTTATATGGAAAATTTATGAGTGAGAAGAGATTGGAGCTTGACTGAAAGGGAGAGGTCGGCAGGGTGAAATATATGGTTGTAACAGGCAGGGCTGGAGATCCCCAACAATTGATATTCAATTGATAACTGATTTTTAATATCTTCATTAAATATTATGAAAAAAGTAAATGTAGAAACGCTATATTAATTTTAGTAAACTGCCTGAATTTTGGATACATGATCAGAATCTAAAATAATAGATGACAGGCAAGGATCCCTGGTATTCAAAAAACACAAGCAGAAAAAATGTACATCCAAAAATAAATGCTTTTAAAAAGATGATCAAAAACTGCAACGTTTCATCTTGCTGCATCTCTTGCTGCAGCTATCATGCCCTGTACAGCTCCCTCTCCTGTTCCTGTATGTCTTTCATTGGTACTAATGCTTAAAGAGGAAAGTGAATGTGTACAGTTAATCACTGGCAGACTGAAATTTGCTCTGCGAATTTCTGTCAGGACTTACAAACAAACCATGAGTTTCATTAAATTTATTCATTTTTGCGCTATCGTTGGTTTAATGAAGATTAGTCTTTAAAATAAACAAAATCCTTATGAAAGATCTAGAGCAAGTATCCTTTAAGCATCTGAGAAATAAATGTTCACGGCTGTTAAAAGCAAATGCCTTGCTTTCCATCTGAAAATACAGGTATTTAATCATCAACCATCAATTCTCTTTATGCATACGACAAACCAGCCCACGGCATTCTCTCTGTTGAGAGGACTGAACTGTAGCACCTACACTCCTTTCATTAATCACTATCAGTACCTGAACTGGTTCGATACTGGTAACTTCTGCTGTACATTCAGATTCCACATACCCATTCTCTTTCTGATCAATGAGAGGAAATACTCATCATCATGCTCTTGGGATGACACAAACCTCTCCTTGGGTGTATGCACAGGTCTCTACGGGTCACAGAGTGAGCCTGGGGCTCAGATTTTTATTTCTAAACCCTAGGGAACACAGAAGGGAAGATTAATCTTATTTGTACAGATCCTGTTTACCAGGGTATTTGAATCACTTTGTGGCAGTCTTCCACCATCTCACTTCTTTCTGCTGTTTTGACCTTGAAGGCAGCAGCAAACTTAACAGTTATGACTGAATTTAGTTCACAAGTGTAATAAATTAATATTACATACTATTTAGATAGAACAGCTCATCTTTGTGCGGTCACACAGAAACAAAACTGTTCTTGCCATTCATTCATTTAGAGGTCTGTCATCCGTCCGATGTTTGATCTTCTTCACATACACCATATTAATGATGCGCAATCCTATTTTGTTAAGCAAAAAGGTGTGCAGCTCTAAGCCAAAAACACAGAAATCTACATCTGCTTCACCAATGCTATCTCTATAAATATACAAAAGTCAATCTGACAGCATCAATTTTCCATACCAGTTTGTATTATTTTATTTTCATCCCTTAACCCCATCCCTATCAAGTCCTGAAATCAGTACTGGGCTGACAGTAAGACAAATTTACTGCTTCATTTATCCTTTAAAAGTAATGGCATAGCATTAGACAGAAGAAGTGAGATGACATTCATGTACCTCTTTAATTAATAATTTCTGCTTTCTTGCACTTACTATTAGATAAAATGATTAAGAAAAATAATAATGTACAACCGTTAATAACTACCCTAACCCAAACTAATAAATAGTGTATTGTACTTGGAACATGATTGTCTTGTCCGGTACTAGCATTGATGACATTCTGTCTGAAATTTATGCTCTCTGAAGAAATTTTCTACAAGAACAAATGACTTGATGTAAAAATTGAGAAAGATTTTTATATCATCAGTTGGAAAAAATAGAGAGAAATTAAGGAAAGTAGATTGAATGAAGCTGTTGTCTATTCAAAGCATGGATAAGAGGAGAGGGGAAGGTCATGATACCATGCTCAACTTATAAAAAATGGCAGTGTGACATGATAATCCACTCTGACATTGGGAGAGAAAAGAATGGACAGACATGCCAATGAGCACAAACTGTCACTTGCTTTGATGCAGACATTAAAATTACAGTTTCCATAAAACTCCGAATTCCTGTGGGGTCACAAATAGCGACTGCTTCTGTTGACCTAACCGTATGAGAGTCATAGAATTTCAGGATTAGATGTGGTGGTTTGTTTTTTTTTTAAGTTATTTTATTTTGTTGCTGTTTGGTTTTTTTTTTTCCATCTAACCTCACTAGGAGAAGTGCCCTCACTTGACTAGACAGGCAGGGAGGGAAGCAATGGTTTTTGACTTGCCTTTTTTTCAACAGTTTTTCAAACAGGTGAATCAATATTCATAGACAGATGGGAAAGGAAATGGCTTGAAAGACACATGAGATTATGTGCATCTAGAAGAGAAATTCCTTTCTCCCAAATCCTGCCCTCACTTCTCAAGTACCTTGAATTTTTTTTGCTATATATAAGGCATATTCATAGAATCATATAATAGCCTAGGTTGAAAAGGACCACAATGATCATCTGGTTTCAACCCCCCTGCAATGTGCAGGGTCACCAACCACCAGACCAGGTTTCCCAGAGCCACATCCAGCCTGGCCTTGAATGCCTCCAGGGATGGGGCATCCACAGCCTCCTTGGGCAACCTGCTCCAGTGTGTCACCACCCTCTAAGTGAAAAATATTCCCTTCTAAATGCTCAGAAAATTGGTGGACAAGCCAGAAGCATCCTATAGACTGCCTATAAAACAATGTTTTATATGCATCATTCTCACATCCTCTAAAATGGCAATCTCCAGAGGCATTCAGAGCCTTTTATATGGGCTCACCACATGTATAGCTAGCAGTTTAGGTTATGAATATACAAATCCCAGACACTTTCATCCTTTGAGCATGCTTGGAAGTTGGATGAATCCTGACCTAAGTCTTTTATTTCATGCCAAGTTGTTTCTTGCCTGTTAACCCTATGATATTTTCTGCACTCAAGTCTTGAAATGAGATTTAAAGTCCATTCTCTATTTCCATCCCTTAGGACCATTTTATGTGCAGTTTTAATTCAGATACACATCAATCCTATTAGTCGCTCTGACTTACGTGTTAATTAAATGTGGCATCCAAAAATGGTTTTGCTGAAGTTAGTGGCAAATCTCTTGTTGACTGTAGGAGGAAAGGATCAAAAACACTGACAGTATGCTGTTTTGATCACTGTTGTGAATTGAGAAAGGCCAAAACTAGTTCTACTCAGGTATGACAAGCACAGATGTTGAACCATATCAGTATTTGCCAATATAACACTAGAAGACTCCGATTTGATAACTGGGCCTTCTTTGGATTCAAGGTACTGAGAAGATTATGGCATCTGTTTTCACAGAGAAAAAAAAAAAAAAGTATTTTTGAAAAAGCTATGTGAAGGATTACAAACAATTTATTTAAGTCTAGGTCATCCAACTGATAAATTTCCAGCTCAGTCATGAGCTGGACCTTCCTATCATCCCTGATAGGAAAACTAGGAAAAGTGATGAGATCCAGAAGCTATTAAAAGGCATACCTGAAGTAAAAGCCTAAAAGTCCCACAGTTCAAAAGCTGCATTTCAGCCAATATTATTTCTGTAAGTATCCAAATTCACTTCTGTAGGGCTGGAAGCTGTTTCCCAGGTGATCCGTACATTTTGCAAGCTTCTTGACAGTGTGCCTTGCACCTCTGTAGACTACAGGCTGAGGATTCTGTCCCAGATGTTGCTATAGACTTGAAATATCTGCTTTTTCCTAACTTCAAAGACGGCACGTACTGCTGAACTTGGATTCATTTGCAGTCTGCTGGGTGAACTATGACAGTCTCTGTTTCACCAGAAACTCACTTAATTGAAATTGTTTCTACAGAAAAAAAAAAAAAGAAAAAAAAAAAAGATTTGATTATTCAGCTTTTTCTATCATACTTTTATTTGAAGATTCTTGACTGGTCAAGTAATTTGTTTTTCCCTTCAGTTCTCCCTAAGCATATGGATAACTATGTTTCCTTTCTTTTTTTTTACTAAGCTGTTTTTATTATACTATCATTATTATTTATTTGTTTGTTTGTTTGTTAGTTTTTGAGCAGAAAATGTGTTTTAAAACCTATCCATATACTACCTGCCCAATGGGATCACATATTTCATTAGGACATGGTACTGCAGTACAACTTGGAGAAAAGTATCTCTACCTTGTGAATCACAGAATCACAGAATCACTCGGGTTGGAAGGGACCTCAAGGATCATGTAGTTCCAACCCCCCTGCCTAGCAGGGCCACCAAACATACACATTCAGATCAGGTTGCCCAGGACCCCGTCCAACCTGGCCTTAAACACATCCAAGGACGGGGCATCCACAACCTCCCTGGGCAGCCCGTTCCAGGGCCTAACCACTCTCCTTGTAAAGAAATCTTCTCTCTTTTTTGTTTAGTCTCTTTGTCATTCTTTATAGGAAAATAAAAATATGCATATAATAAAATAATAAATAAATTAAACCACAGGTTATTTTGAAACTATCTCTGAAAGGCTTATTTGTGCTTTATCCCCCAAACATCTTGGAATCTGCAGTTCAACCTGAATTTAGTCAGCAGTTCTGGACTGTCCAGCATCTCCTTTCCACTTCCTCGGTATTCCTCCTATTATTCTATTTCTTGGAGATTCATACAAACATTCTACTTATCTGGGGTTCATACATGCAGTCTGGTTATCATTATACATAAATTCAAACTTGATGGGTCTCTGAGATAGTATGACAGCACCTAGCCGTGGTTTTCTTAATTAAAACAAGTAAAAGCCCCCCAAACTGAAGAAGCACAAGAATAAACCAGATGTGTTTATATGAGTTTGGCACTGAAGCACAATTTCAAGTCATTCACCTATTTCATGTTATTATTTTCTAATAATCAGCTTTCAGGGAAGTAAATTCCAGTCTAGAAAGGCAGCAATCTAACAGCTAGATTCCCAAAAGATGAGACATAGATTTTGGGAGATTTGTCTGCTTCAAATTATTGTGATAACACAAAAAAATAGATAAATTAACTTTCCAATCATTCATTAATTGCCATTTCTGGGTCATTAAAGAATAATGTGCTCAAATGAAGTTTTTCAAGTTACTAGAGAAAATCTAGTTTAAATGTAAAAACACAGACAAACTGAAAGGAATTATTTCACATTATTGCAGATTATTTCACAGCAAGAAAGGGAGTACTGAAGGCAACAGAATTTTAGTCCAATTTGAATTCAAGACTGCAAGAAAAAGTAGCTATATCCAAGTGTAATTCCAGGAGCTACTGGCAAATTATGCCAAATAGAGATATTGCTCACTCTATGATGCTTGCAGTAGAGTTGCTCTTTTCCTTCTGTGTTCCATCTTAGCACTTATCAATAATAGGAAATTAAAAAACAAAAAGAAAAATATGAAATCAGTGAGATGGCTGGGAAGATTTTGTTTTTTTTTTATTCTCAGAAAATTCTGACTCAAAGCAGCAAACTCTTTCACTGAGTTAGTTTTAACACATCTTGTTCCCAATCAGAAGAAGCAAACTAACAAGTATTTCATGTCCATTAATTAATATTTAATTCTAGAACAAAGATTAAGTCACAAACTGTTGTTAAACTGTGTGCTATACTGAACATACTTTTCACTTCCTAACTGGGGAGTACCTGCATTAAAACAAAAAATTTTAAATTAAGTTGTAATTGAATAGTTCATTTGAATTCAATAATTATTGGGTTTAAAAAGAATGGCAAGCACTTTGACTGTTCAAAGGATTAAAGTATGCTCAAGGACAGTTTATCAAATCAGAGACAATAAATTCAATTATTAAATGTTTGTGTTTAATACAGATGCAACGCTTTCAAAGTTCAAATAGCACACCTTCATTTAAGTTTTAAATACAACAGGTATGCAGGGGTTAACACTGCTAATGATGTTTGGGAGTTATGTGCATAAATCTCACCAGTGTATAACAGGATTTGTGTCAGAAACACCCACACATCAGTTCTTATATTTACCACAAACATTCTAACTAGGCTTCCCTTCCAAAACTGTTATCTAAGTCTGATTTACTCCTTCTTGAACTGTCATGGGGACAGGCTGGCTTCTGGGGCTGTAATGCAGTACAACGCTTTCTCTGCTCTATTGGTGTTAGTATTTCTCACCCAGAGAAGGATTATAATGACAGAGAACAAGTTTCTCCTAATTACACCAGCATGGTTGTACTCATTGGAATAATTTTTGAGACCACAGCTGCAAAAAGAGTTGCAATAAAGGTAAATTATGTAGCCTTTAATATGTGCAATTACAACATTTTCTGGTGGAATATCTCACCACCTAATGGATATACAAGTTACAATGTAAAATGAGTAAGAAAGAAAATAGCTGCATAAAGCAAACACTGTGTTCATTTCCAAAAATACCACATATGTGTTGAAGTGTGAGTTCAAACAGAAAGGCAAGCCATGCTCTTAGAAATTAATGTTGAATGCAAGAGCACTACTACTGAAATTTAGCAAGGAATACCTACTGGACCTACTAGAAAGAGTCCATTTTTAAATCATTTAAATGGCTCATACAAATAAGCATCTTGCCCAAACTGCCTGAATGAACTGTCTGCTTGTTTCCTAGAGCAGAGATTTTGCATGGTGCTCAGTGCTTCTTTGAATATGTTCAGTTTACTGCCTACATCCTCTTGTTTCACTCTCCCTCCTGCTTTCTTAAAGAGAACTGGAATGGAAATCAGCCGCCCACACTTCTCATTGCCTTTTCTATATTTTCTTTATTTCAATTTCCCTGTACTTGAGGGAAGAAGTAAATATAGAACTGCATTTGGCTGACAAACTTTGTTTTTTTTCTTCCTGGCAGTTGGAAACATGATGCTAATTTTCAAGGTTGTCACTTGCTAAAGATAAAATTAAAGAGTTCTCATGAAATGAATGTGCTGCATTTCCTTTACCCCACATTCACAGGGAAGTCATTAGAAAAATTTGTGGTATAAGAAACATCAACAGAAACACTCGGCCTACAGAATTTTCTTTAAAGCAATTTATTATTCCTGGATCAGGCATGGGACTGCATTTTCAGGCATGGAAGACAATGCAAAACAGCAGGTTTGCAAAACTAAGGAACCTCTTCTCTAGTAACTGAAAGAATAAGCTGAACTGTCTAAATTTGTGGTTGCTTTTCCCCTTCAGAAAACAAACAAGAAGAGTGAACTTAAGCTGCAGGGCTTCCCAGAACCTCATTATTTCCCTGCTCCAGATGCAGAGAAGTTACATGCTTCAGATGCACAAATGCAACTCAACTAAAATAGATGCAAGGTACAAGTCACTAAAATTACTTGAAATGCTTTACCACAACAAGGACTACAGTGTCATTTTTCTTCTGCACCTAGATCTTGCATGGTTAAATCTGAAATAATTTCAAGGTAACAGATTTGGAGAATGGTGCGAGTCTAAATAAACAGTTGAGCCCGCCATACAAACATGTCTGATAAGCTGACTAATTTGGAAATTGGCTGCCCTTCATTGGCCCTTCGCTGGGCTCCTGGCTGGTCTCAGCATCTGAGGTATGAAAAGCTACTTCAAATATGTCAACAATGAACAGCAGATACAAAAATAAGTGGACAGGAAAATGCCTATGGCTTCAGTGCCATTAATACTTCATAACACCATCTGGTGGACTGAAGACATCTGATAACTACACTCACTCTGTAGTATGTGAAAATATTGCTTTTAATCAATTTACACAAAGGATGTATGTATGGTAATTTCTATTAGCCAATAGTTGTATTGTCCAGTTCTTATTTACCATTATTTTTTTTCTTATGTTTTATTGTTGACTGAGTATAGATTTTATGTTGACAGCCTCTAGTAACGGTAGTGCTAGTGACTCTAGTAACTCTAGTGCTAGACTCTCCATGTGTGTGTTCAGAACAGGTTATTTGTACCCTCACCAAAAACCTCAGCTAAGTTTGGTAAGTTCAGTTCAGTGTCAATTACTCACTTGAAAAGAACAGATTTGCCAAAGAAAACAAAAAAAGTCTGTAGATACATATATATATATGTATATATATATATATAGTGCTGGGGATTTTTTTAAAAAACAGTTTCAATCATTTAGGAAAGTAAGCTGATTTCTTTTCTTTTCTTTTTTCTTTTCTTTTCTTTTTTCTTTTCCTTTCTTTTCCTTTCTTTTCTTCTCTTTTCCTTTCTTTTCTTTTCTTTTCTTTTCTTTTCTTTTCTTTTCTTTTCTTTTTCTAATTTATCATGCCCTTGAACAAAGTACATTTCTTGTGATAACATTTTAAAATGTTCACTGTGTAGAAACAGATTTCTACTCAGCCTTTACACTGAGTTTATCCTATACAATAATTAGACTTTGAGTCTGTTTTTCAAACACACACACACATACACATGTCCAAATATAAAGTAATATGCTTTGTAGAAATCTCAAACCTGAAGCAGGTGACTTTTCTTACAACTCTCATCACAAATGGCAACAAGCATGTGCTGTGCTCCTATTTATATCACCATTCAAACATTAAATGATGAGTTACCAAAGCAACCAATTTGTAATCCAGTGGGTACTGCAGTAATACCTCAGTAATTCTTTTATCTAAACTCTTGAGCTGGATATCCACCTGGGATGAAAAGCATGCTCCACTATAATCAACAGAAAGTCAGTTCTGTCTGTTCTACACAGCCTGGATTTTGCCTTTCCTTTAGGTCAAATGAATAAACCATCTTGTCTCACAGAAGCAAGATATATTTTGCAGATGTACACTTTGCACTGACATTCAAGAGAACTGTACATGCTCTATTTGGTAAGTATGTTGTAAACAGCCATCCTTCTCATCGATGTATTTCTTTTAAACATTCATTTTTAGACAGCCTAATTAAAGTAGCAGAAGATCATCCAAAGGTGATAATGAAGTATCTCCTGAGCCCAAGGAGATTTTGTTTAGGCAAGTGCTTATCACACCATTTCTGCAAAGTGCAAATCTCATATACATACTGTGCAGGGCTGCTACAGCCTCAGTCAGCACCCTCTGTTATGCATCCTAAACAAATACATTTGGATCATCAAGTCCAACCACCCTGCCAAAGCAGGTTCCCTACACCAGGTCGCACAGGTAGGCATCCAGGCAGGTCTTGAACATCTCCAGAGAAGGAGACTCCACCACCTCCCTGGGCAGCCTGTTCCAGTGCTCCGTCACCTCACTGTAAAGAAGTTCTTGCGCACATTTGTGCAGAACTTCCTATGCTGCAGTTTCCGGCCGTTTCCCCTTGTCCTGTCTCCACTCACCACTGAAAAGAGTCCGGCCTCGCCATTCTGCCCCCCACATCTTACATATTTATAGACCTGGATCAGGTCCCCTCTCAGTCTTCTTTTCTCAAGGCTGAACAGACCCAGTTCACTCAGCCTTTCTTCATAAGAGAGATGCTCCAGGCTAATTAAGAAGATCAAGGTGTCTGGAGCTCAGTTACACCAAATTTGAACTTACAGACAGAAATGCTATAATATCTAGTTTAGAATGTCATTTGTAAGCCAGAATAGAATCAAACAGTACAGAGACAGGTAGTGTATGTGTGTGCCCAATCCAAAATTATACTTTCTAGACCAATTTAACAAACAAGTAATGCGGTTCCTTTGAATGTCTATTGTGATTATAGAAGTCAACTATCAGAGTCTGAATGTCGTGAAGTCTCAGGACATGTCATCTCTCTAGAGCATATCATCTATCTCTTCTTCTAATTGAAGTCTGTAGGGACAAGAGAAGAGAAAGAGAAGAACACATGACAAGTTGCCAAGCTTTTCAGTAAAGAAATCACAAATAAACATCCAAGAGTTATCGAGCTGAGAGACATGCTATCCACTTTCTCTTACTCTTTCTTATTCGTATTGGGTGAACATAAATAGATTTATCCTCTTCAGCTTGTCTCTATGCGCTGTCTTGGCTAGGATAACCCGTATCTCTTTTGTTTGCTTGTCCTCATCAAAATTCTGTGTAGTACAAGCATAGGTAATAGCAGCATTTGAGTATGGGAATTTAATTCTACCATTTTAGGATCCAAAGTGGGTATATTTCTTTTTTGTACTACATGGTCTTTTATCTTATCTGACAACTTGCTTTTTATCCCTGTAATTAGATTTGAAGAGCCCCATTCTAACCTTGATACTTGCATTGAGTGATACCCTATATATCAAGAACTCTTGATAAAGTGACTTATTAAAAGATGGTGGAGCTTATGAATCAATGACATACTGAAGTTTATAATAATCTATCAGAGGGGTAGGTAGCTTGCAACCAGACAACCTCTTATGAAATCAACAACAATAAAAAAAATAAGATGAACAGATGATAAATAAACTGAAAAAATGGCAGTCAGGATTATACGGCAAATCTCAGTCATTAGACAGAAGAAAAGTGAAGAGAAAGAATAACAATTTCCAGGTCCATATGAGAGTTCAAAGGTTGGAAGGTCATTTTTATCTAGATAATATCAAGTGAGAAATGTGAAGATTTCTTTCCAGGAAATTTATGCTCTTCCCTACACTACTACGAGGGCTAGTGATGCTGGAAGAACTGGGAACAGTCTGATGACATCTAAATACGGCTATTTGGACAAGACAGAGGGGAAATTTCTGGATGAATGTCAGAGATCACATTTTACATCTGTGAGATATGTTCCAAATGAAAGGAAAAGTATTTCTCTGCCTTTATTTGACTGGTATAAGAGCTTTAAGAATTTGTCTAAGTAAGACTAAATATCTCTAAACTCTAACGAGAAAACACTATTATGGAAACTGCTGTATCACTAAATTTTTTCTGCATATGTTGTATTTAGCTTTTTTTTTTTTTTGATGAGGCAAAATGTTAAATGTAACAACTTTAATCTAAATCTAATAATTGGTTTTTAAAGAAAGATGGCTAGAGTCAGAAGATGATACATCCTCCTTTCCTCTCAGAGAAGAGTGGAAAAACACCAGTGCAAGAAGGAACCAGGTGTTAGTTTGAAGCAATAAAAATGCAGAAAACTTGCTGTGGTTGGAGGAGGGAAGCTTGCCCAGAAGGGAGGAAGAGATAAAAAATCATTAGGAAGAAAATACCTTGTACAGTCACAAAGATCTCTATTCTGGTAAAAAAAAGCGCCATCAATAACAAGGCTACTGAGGCAAGGAAACACACAGAACGTCTATCATTTCTGTATGACTAGTCTATCTCTTGTATGACAGCGGTGCTTTAGAGGTTAGGGGTGAAAAACTATTCCTAATCTCTAACATGATCTTTACAACTTAAAAAATAGATCAGAGACCTTACATGTTTGGTGAAATACTATGAGGTGCAAAAGCCACTGAGAGTGAAGAAAGCATCATTAAATGTTTGGCCTGAGTAATAAGAAAAAAATAATTTCTGCTCTCCTGCTGCAGAAGGAGAGTAAGCGGTAAATTTTTGCCAGGTTATGACTTTTTGCAGTTTGAAATACCATTTCATACACCAGTCACAGGTTGAAATAAGAAACTAAGCTTCTTGTGAATTTAATTAAAAAAAATATATATTTATTTTAAACCTGAATTTACAGAGGTACAGAGAAGGAAGGTGATTTACCAGAAATCAACCTATCCCCAACTCAGTGTTCTTAATTCAGTTCTTTTGTAAAATCTTCTCCTTTCTACTCACCACTTGGAGTTCTGTTCTCTTGGTCCTAAGCAGCAAAATGGGTAACTCTGACCAGCCCTTGGGTGCTAACATCTCATGGGAGTCAGCAAGTAAATCTCCCCTATGTTCCATGAGCTGTAACAGACAGAAAAGCAGCAACAACCTTATTTGCAAAAAATAAAATCCTGTGGAAATCATGACATTAAAAGTATGCTAGCTTTAGGTTAAGAACTAAGCATTCAATCTGAAAGTTTGCTTCTGAATGAAGAGCACATATCTTCATGACAACATGTGTAAGAAGCAGCGTGACCTTCATTTTCTCTCCTACACTTTGAGATTGAGGGCTTGGAGTCATAAAGGAAATTATGACAAGAATCACATCACACAACTGCTTCACATCACTGCGTTCACAGAACAAAAGAGCAATTTAAATGAAGTCTTTGATTTTTCCATCTACCTTTTATAAGGAGCAATAACAAAATTTGATCTACAGAAGAACTTTTCTGAAGAACAGAGTACCGAACAATTTAAATATTAGCTTATCAGCAAGGAGCATTTATTTTGTTGTCTTTTAATAAGAAGGATGGCACACAGGATACCCATTAGTGACTTAAACTTTGTCTTCCATTTCTATCTTGGTTGATTCCACTTTTAGATGGCAAGAAACTGCCTTGAAACAGCACTTTGTCTTTGTGCAAGATACGTCAACTCTTCATATTGTATCAATCTAAAATAAGATGGGCTGCAATCCTAACTTACATCTTTAAAGAGCAGACTTGTGGTAGGGCTTTTCTGGAAAGTGTATCCTAGCTGTTACTCTATGAAGCATTGTTTTGCAAGCATACACAATACTCAAAGGAATGTAAGACAAGCTTAGAAATTTTCCCACATAGGTGACAGATAATCTTACTAAGCACAATCCCTTCCCAAAACACAATGCTGCATTTCAAATCAGGCTTTCAGTTCAAAAGGCATATTAAAAAAAAACCACAAAACTGACAGCTTAAGGTGAAAGAAGGTGAACCCATCTGCAGTATGCTCCTCAACTTCTGATTTTGGTTTGGTTGGTCACTAATGGTATTCATGAACTCTGCAGTAACGACGTAGTATACAATGGCTGTTTAAAAGGGTGTTTATCTCCTCTGTGTTGAATGTGGTCTATAAGATTCTGAATTTATACAATCCTTTGTGCATTTGCTAGAACTTCATTTTTCTTTTATTATTATGCATGTCATCTAAGTCAATAATTATAACAGATGTATAAAATAGAAGAGGATGGTAGAATGCTTGTTCTTGCCATTGTTATCAAAACAATAGAGTTCAGGATTTGTTTTCAAATGAAAGTGTCAAGGGAAAAGTATTGTGAGGTTGGGCATCTTGTTTCAGTATCTGGAAAACATATCATTTAAAATGTGTAATTGGAACCTATATATTTCAATTATATCTATCATTTTCTATGTTTTTAAATTATCTGTGGAAAATGCATTTGAACAAAAGAGAATACATTAAAAAAAAAAAAAGCTGAAAATTTGAAGTCGTTTTCCAAAGTGACAAATTCAAATGAATGATTTTATCAACCCAAAAGATTAACACACCCACAGTCCTCCCAGAGAATGAAGAGAGCTAGATTTTGATTACTTTTAAATGAGCTACTAAGTAACTGGTTTTTAATCTAACGCACAAAATATTCTGCCTACAAAATCCTCCTCCCTCCACCTCCATTTTATAGTCATCCAGAGGAGATGTGAAGAATGTGGTGCAATTCCAAAAAAAAAAAAGATTTATAAGATGATTGTTTTGTATATAACCCTTGTTTCAGAATACATACTTCTGTAGTAAGAGTCGCCCTGGGATTTATGGTTCAGATTAATAATTAAGACATGGGTTAGAAAACAATCACAGCAATATTTTCATTTACTTCTCTTTCCCTCCCTTCCTCCCATCTTGTATCCTGTATTGTCAGAGAGAACAGATGGTTAAGCAATCAACTAGGTGTGAAAGCATACAGTAATGTTGCTTCACACATCTGATAACAGGAAAGGCCCATTTAAGGATGTCTCTTGGAAAAAAAAGAAAAAAAAAAAGAAAAAAAATAGTGGCAGGATTTTTAATTCGATTTATCTTATTAAAATAAAAAACTTTCTCTATGTGAGCACTTAATTTAAATTGACCTAATTAATGATTTCTACTATTTTTATTGTACCAACTGAATTTACATGTCTCTTTGTAAGAAGAGTTAGACATAATCTGGGCCTTTGTTGGCACACGGATTCTATCATCTCCTGCAAACAGATGAAGAAAGAGCTGCTGACAAGCAACTGGAGTACAGATACACAGATGCCTAGGAGGAGGCTGCTGTAACTACCTGTCACTTTCTCTGTGAAATTACAAAATTTAGATCCTCAAAATCACCAGTGCGAAACTCAAAGGGACCTCTGCAGAAAGGTATCTACATTTCTGCTATTGGGTATGAAATAATCCTAGAGTTGTGGTACTTTAAACTGCCAAGTGCCTGGGGGCTGGCAGGATTAGTCTGCCCTCTGCCTGTTTACTTTCCTGAGCCCAGGGAATGAGCAAGTGAAGATGATAGGGGATATTTGGAGATGAATGCTGATGCTATCTTCTCTTTCTTTCTCATACAGTCATAAAATATGTGGGACTGCAGCATAAGGCAAGAACCACCAGCTCTTCCATCAGTTGAGTCTTAAGAGAAAATCAAGGGCAGATCATTTGTCCTGATCTGCTCCTTTCTTTTCTACTTTTCTGCCTGCCTTTTTCCGTTGCTCAAACTTCAGTTCTAAATTACTTATTAACGGTTAAGGTACTGGCTGTGAATTTCAGCTGCAAAGCCAACATCTACCTTTTAGACCACAGAAACTGAAATATCTCTGAAAGCCTGACCCCAGGGGAGAAATCTGCAGATGCACAGTTCTCAGAAAACAAAATGAATGTTGGATGGGGAGGGAGGCAACATCAACTTGACCAGGGTGCTGAAAGTTCCAGTTTCAAAGCTCCAAATAAATGATAAAAAGGTAACATTCTTCTGTTGTTCAGCATGTTCTTTCTGACAGCTCCTGACTGTTTCCTGGAAAGTAGTTGCTTTACTATTAGTTCATGGTACATATTTTCTCTGTAGTCTGAAACGGGTTAAAAATGGAGTAGCCAAACATTCATCATTCTGACACATAAGCATCAGGGTCTGTGAATATGCCAAGGAACTTCATTGTTTTCTTTTGACTTTTTTTTTTTTTTGTGGTACACCTCCAAGTACATCAGATTGTAATATGCAGTATACTATCACTTCCAAAGAGAATCAATGATTTTTACAACATGCTTAGGGAGCTTCTGTTTCTCTCATTCAACTAATGTTTCTCAAAAGTGATTTACTAAAGAGATTGTATAACACAAAGCAATACGATAGAATAATTTTTCATCCGTGTTTCACTCAGATAAAACCAGAGTGGCTATGTTTTAATGCTAGTAATTCTGGATCAGTTTGCTCATTGCAATTCTACAATAGAAAACTGAGGGAATAAGAACAGTAGGCTATGACACACTGCAAAACCTGGTCATGTAATGACTACTTAGTAAGGTCTCTGAATCATGTAGCCTGAAGCATATATCTACAGGGCTTAGGACCTTACTACTGCTGATTATCCACTTATCCTGTAACTGATGATTACTGCTCCAGAGGCTGAAGCTACATACTGGAAGGTATTCATGTTTCACACCAATCATGCTAGCATAAACATTTCTTAATAAGCTGTTTGAGCTCTTACAGCAGACTCTGTACTGTGGTACTGAAGAAGTAACCCCAGGCTGAGAGGACCATAAGCTTTTTAATCACTGCAGTTTGAGTGTCTGGTGGCTATCTGCTAGGATTAGCTACAGGCTAATGTCCTGCAGGTTCTTGTCTCCAGGAAAAAGCCAACACCACTAATATGAGTGAGACTCCTGAGAGCCTCCCTGGAAGAAATATATAGCACCTGTGTTGTCCATTAGACACTGTTCCTCTGTTCTGCTACACAATATTACTTAGATGCTTTGATCACAAAATCATAGAATCATTAAGGTTGGAAAAGACCTCTAAGATCACCTTGTCTAATGATTAATTCATTCCCACCATACCCATTAAATCATGTTCTTAAGCATAACATCTACACTTTTCTTGAACACCTCCAGGGACAGTGACTCCACTATCTCCCTGGGCAGCGCATTGCAATACCTCACCTCTCTTTCTGAGTAGAAATGTTTCCTAATATTCAATCTGATGATCCTTTCCACTTCACTTTTGAAACCACAATTAAGCCAGGCTGGCTTTAGGTGTAAGGAATCTAGCATTTTACCGTGGATAGTAAAGTAGTCGTGGCTCCATTTTCCATCCAAACCTGTGGATAGCTAGACATTTTCAACTGCTAGTGCCAAAGAAAAGACAGTCAGTGGGTTGGCTTATTTTAATATTTTCCATCAACATGCATTACAATTCCAATCACTTTCCCAGGAACAGCAAGCCAAGCTATCCAGGTTTCTCATCCCCTCTGACTCAGTTTCCCCACCCTGTGGCTGGAGCACCACTGTGCTTGTCTATGTTTACAAGGTATTTGGATAATGCTCTCAATGATATGTTTTAACTTTGGTTCAGCCCATAGGTAATCTGAAATTTGGACTCAATTTCTTTTGCATGTTTCTTCCTGGAACTAAATATATTCTATTCTATTCTCACTACAGTAATACAGAGCATTTCACTGCTCCATTCACTTTCTCTACATATAAACAAAGGATCTTTTTATACAGCCAATGGCAATGAAATTTTTCACAATAATAAGGGAAAAATGTGAGACCCGTGTCTCTTGCATACATATTTGCAATGGTCTCTGTGTTTAATTTGACAGCAAAAGTTGTGGCACATCAATATCTTGACTCCTTCAGATATGAAATGAATCCCTTTTTGTCTATTGTCCTGTCTTGAAGGTTTTCACGGAGATAAGGAAGACATCACTTCAAAACACTGTGTTTGCTTGAGGGGAAAATATTGTTGATATGATCAAGGATAAAACAATAGGCAGAGGAGCTGCCGAGAAATCTCCACATGCTTATGCACATATGCACTTCGTCTTGCAGACTCTATTTTCCTAGAGGACAATAGTTGTGCTTTTTTTTTTTTTTCAACAGAGCACTAAAATAATATTGCTCCAGGCAAGGAACAAGCATAGTAGTAATGAAAGTTGGCAACTGATGATGTCAAGAGGCAGCACACTGTAGTTCTGCATGAGAATATTTTTTACCTTATTGCTTAAAGTGGGAAAGCATAAGCAGAAGGACAAGGCAGAAGCATATATATTTTCTAACAGACAAAGAAGAGAGTGAGGAATCAGATTTTCCTGCAGGGAAGAAAGAGTTATATACAAAATCCAGGTCTGATTTGATGTGTGCTTTTAGGCTGGTCACTAATCTTTCAGTGAAAAACTTCTTAAGGTGACATATTCGGTCCCTGAAAATTTCAAAACAGATGACACATACCCACAAGCAAAACGCAACTGAAAGGTACCCTTCATCTAAATCCTAAATAACACAATCTTTTTAAGGCAATTCTGTGGTTTGAGGTAACTCAAATCCTGATTGTAAAGTTCTTGGGATGCCTTGAGGTAAGTGCTCTTACTCCTTGCTGCTTATTCTGAATTTGTTTTCAATAAAGTAAAGGAGAGATGAGTCGTCAGCCTGCAGTGGAACATGGATAAGCAGAATTAAAAATTTTGTGAATGCCTGTTTCTTTTTTCTTTTTCAGGGAAGAAGCTGCCACAGACAACTATTGATCAGACCACCTTCTTCCCTAAACAGCTAGAAAAAGGAGTCTACTTCCAACCTTTTGGCTTAGAACCGGAGAGGAGATGTATAAACCAATCTGCAAAATCTTTAATATATTGAAAGATTTTCAGTATTTCAGAGTACAAATTTTCAATTTTTTTAGTAATAAGGAAGTTACAAAAGAAAGATTAAGGAAGATACAAAAACTTTGGAAGATAAAACCTATGAATATTTTTACACATTAAAATAATATTCCCTTAAAAAAGACCCATGCACTCTGCATTTTCTGATACAAGAGCTATGAAAAACTGGTCAAAGCAACAACTTTTGTAAAATATGTAAACTAATTAGAAATATTCTTTTTCTCTTGGCCCAAATAAAGCGTAATCTCTTAAGAAAGAAAAGAGCAAAAGGCAACAGACATGGAAAACACATTCAATTTAAGCAGAAACATTTCTCAAACTTGTGGGGTCTTTTTCTCCTCCATTGCTGAGTGAAGCTCAACATGTTATGTCATACCACGAATCACAGAATCAAAGAATCATTAAGGTTGGAAAAAAACACTGTGATCATCTAGTTCAACCATCCGCCCATTCCAACTAAGCTCACTAGCCATACCGCTCAGTGCCACATCTGCCCTTTTCCTGAACACCTGCAGAGCCGGTGACTCCACCACCTCCCTGGGCAGCCTGTACCAATGCCTCACTACTTTTTCTGACAAAAAAATATCCAACATTTTGACAATGCTATCTGACATTGTATGCAGCTTCAGAAGCAGTGGCTTTTGCATGCTGAGCTCAAGTACTTGACATTTATCTTCTTTTGTTCAGTAAAACTTAAAAAATAATTGCGCTTGCAAAAATATTTGGAGGAAAAATGCTTTCTCAGCACTACTTTCCATGGGTATACTTTTAATCTTAGTGATGACACTGGAAGACAAGCTATGCAATGAGACAGCTTTGATTTTCTCCCACTGCGATGTCAGGAGAATGGAAATAGGATCTCCTCTCTCTCTGTGGACCCAGGTGAAGTCCTGCAGAAGAGAAGGTGGAGAGGAGGTGCTGATGTGAACAATGAGATGTTGTAAATGTGCACTGTGACAAAGTATCTGTGACAGTCTAAGAACAGCATAAATGTCAGCAATCTCATAAAAGATAAAGAATAGTTCTGAGACTACTACCATGTCACTTCTGCATCATAACACAAGTATTATCACTTTGGTTTTTCTGCTCCTCATTTATTTATTTCACAAAACATTCCTTTGAAGATACTGCTGGTTAATTATTGAGGGGTTTATGTAGGAGGGAGTGTTCTGCGAAAAACAACAGGTTGCTCCTTGTTTCCTACAAGAATTTAATATGGCAAAGCAGGGCAAAAGATGCCCTCCCTCAGGCTCTACAGTTGCAGACAAAATCAGTCAGGGGAACAAAAGCCCTGGCTTCTCCCCAGTGGTAGGTCAGAGGTGGGCAGCGAAGTATTCCCAGGGAGGTTAACAGACTGTCACTCTCCATCAAAATGTCATCAAACCTGCATGAATAAAACACCACTATTTTGAAATTGAAAAGAAATGCCAGATTTTTATTACTGCCTGCATCTCAGTCTCTTAGTCCATTCTGCTTAGCTGCCCTACAGAACTCCTTCGAGTAGTACTTGCTCCAAGATTAGATCCCACTTAATTATTTGTGGCACATGGATATCGTATCTGTCGACTGATTATAGGTGTGACCCTTAAGAGGAAGTCATCTAAATTTAAAAGTGCATACATACTTGTAACCCATGGCTTTACCTCCTTTTTTTCCAGTTCTCTCCTCTATCCAACTGGGAGGTGAGTGAGTGAACTGTGTGGTGCTGAGCTGCCTGCTGGGTCAAACCACAGCAGCACATCATGAAATTTAGACAAAGAACACAAGGCACAGTCCCCATTTTTCATATCTCCTGATAAACAAATTGATTTTCTGTGGCAAGTAAATCCACATTTTTGCTTCTTCTGCAACAGCTAGGAGCAGAAGATGAAAAAGAGGTTGCTGCCTTCTGTAGGCCACCCATGAATAACAGACACTGCAAGTTATAAACTTAATGCCCTCTGCTGTACAAGCCATCCCCTTGTCTTACTAGCAGCTCTCAGGGCCATGAGTAGTTTGCACTGCTTTAAACCTTGGTGGATGGAGTTTACCATGGCCCTTACAATAAAGGGCAGCCTTATGACCCAGCTCACATCTTGTGTAACCCTTCACATACCAAGGGGCTGTGCTGGGCAGCAGCCAGCAGCACAGAACACCTGTTTCATCTGCCCAGTGCAAACAGAAAGTAAATCCAGCAGGTTGTGGACGAATTAAGAATAATTGCACTTTGGAGCCTGTGATTTCCATACTATCAATCACAGGCTAATTGAGCAGCAACAGTACAGGGCATCAACGATACCAGAGAAACTCACAGAAGCACAGTATAACAGCTCTCTATAACCAGTTTTATTTATCTTAGGAAGATTAAGAAAGTTCCCAATGTGCATCCATTCAACCTGCTTTAGATGTCTGCTTTAGGAATAGAGTCCTTGCTATCAAGTGATTACTGAATTTGTTGAGGGCAAAGAAAAGATTTTAGCTGTACCAGTTAATCAGATCAATGCCAGCTCAGCTCAGTAGTTGAAAGAAGCCTAGGTGGAAGCTGCCCTTGAAAGCCAGAAGAAACCAGTGGAGTACTCCATGGAGCTATGACTCAGGTACTGAACCATCTCTACTTTGTCTTTTCCCTTCCATCTCTTTTTATAGTGATTTGTAATTCAGAACAACAGAATAAATCTGGTTGGTAGTTCATCTTCCTAGCCAAAGCAGGGCTTACTTCCAGAATCTAGCTTCTCAGCATCCCTAGGTGATCTGTTTCAGCATTAGTGACAAAGAATCTTCTGAGAATCTGGTAGTATAAATGTCATACCAAAGACCTATTTTTTTAATACAGCTAGGATTCTGTTTGCTGCAACTTTTGACAACTGCCTTTCAAATCTTTCCTCATGCACCCTCAGGGCTCATCTCCATCTTCTTTCTGACCTTGTTTAAGTTGTGGAAAAGCAAAATCAGATGCCCAGCTTTCTATTTTCTACTTTGCCTAGCTTCAGCAGACAGAAGAACAGACAAACAGAGACACCTTGGTTGGGATTCATCTGACTGCATGTACACATAAAACCAATATCTCCATATCTCCACAGGTGATGGCTACAGTCTGTTGATCCACTTAAAAACGGATATCCATATCAGGCTTCCCTAAAGTAGGATGAAAAGAGTTCCAGCCACTGCAGAGTGTGAATACTGTAGATTATATAGAGAGCAAATGCAAAAATTTAGGTGCCAGTCTCATTGTGGCTTCCACAGTGTTCAAGTGGGGTTCATCCCACATCACTCCTAGTGTTTTAAATACATACGTATAAGTCAGAGCTGGTTTTCTGGGTTCTTCACAATCAGTGGACTCAGTCAGACACCTTCAAAGTGCAATTTTTTGCTGTCAAGAGAAGAGGAGAAGAATAATATCTAGCTCATTCACAAAACAGAAGTCCAGACAACTTTCTCAGGTACGCTTGTGGACAACACATGTATCTAAAGTTAGGAGAGGTGAATCCCAACACTGTTTCTCAATGTCATGACCATTCCCAGCACTAGTCATTTTATTGGTATGAATCTCAATTCACTGAATTAAAAAATTCCAGAACTGAGTGGCATGTATCTGTTCCAAACCTCAGTGAAGCCATGGAGAGCCTCTGAAAAGACATAGATGGAGTTTTTGTCTTCTACAAAGTGCATTTGTACCATGCACAAGTTGAAATTCATTACAACCATATTAACATTCTTCAAAGACTCAAAAAAAAAAAAAAAAAAAATGACCTGGAGGTTTTTTTGCCATCAGGCCTTATTACAATGCAAATAAGCAGGCACTTCAGTTTGACAGTTCTACAAGAAGCCCTCTTCATTCAAAATGCTGATAACGATGTACTAGCCTTCATCTGTGTTTGCAACAGGTGATGCCACAGGCAACATACATTAATAACAACAGGGGGAAAGAAAAAAAAAAAAAGAAAAAAAAAGCACAAGCAGGAACCTACCAAATCTTCAGAACACACTGTCTTTAATTCAGATAACTATGGAGAAGGGGGTGGGGAAGAGAGAGCAAAAAGAGAAACTTAAAGCCAGAAGAAGATAATCTTTACTAAGAAAATAAACAGACACGTGGAAGAAATTTAGAGATATAATTGTCTGTATATGAGTTATTTGAAGCCGTGGTCTCCTTTAACACAGTCATTTCAGTCTTTTCCCAGAGGCAGAAACTAAGCTTTCCATATGACACGGATATAATAATGCAGTTAAATGCTTTACAGACAAGAATAAGTTCAACTTCAGACAGATTAGAGCATGGGAGAAAAATTCCAGGATACCTCCAAAACACCAGTGCTAACTCCTCTGAAAACTGATAGAATATACGTCTGTAAGATATCTTAAGATGTTCTGTCACCTTTAACTGAAGGTAATAAGTCCAATATGTCATACAGGCTGCGCTGGGGCTGTCCACTCTGGGGAAGAAAAAGATCCAAGTATCTAAAGGGGGGCTGTAGGAAAAAGTGAGACAGACTCTTTAGCAGAGTCTGAACAAGGGGAAAAGGATTCAAACTAAAAGGGGAGATTAATGTGGGCTGCTCCAAAAGTACAGCCTTCTCCTTTCCACAAAACAAAAAAAGGTACCTTTAGTTTCCATTTGAACAACACTACCTTAAATTCTGTTGTCCAATCTAAGCAGTCTGAGTAACTCTATAACAGTACACAGTGGAGAAAAACAGGCACTCCTTGAATGTGATTCATTACTTCTTAATGCATCTTTTAGATGGCATAATTCACTACTAGAGATAATACTTTTCTTTGTTGGCTATAGAGAAGACCATATATCTAGTTTATGCAAGAGGATCTCCTTTAAATCAAGTTAGATGAGATGACCCAAAATATGACTGTATACACAGTAATCTTGTAGCCCAAACATAGACAGCTATGAACATCAACTCTGTCTGCCTGGAATTCCCTGCTTCATTCATGCACAGACTCTAGCTCCCAGGCTCTCTGGGTATATATATCTAATGAAAGCTCAACTCATATGAACCTATTAAAATTCTCTAATAGTTTCCACCTGTACTGTCCAACAGCACAAGTGGATTCCCAAAGAGAGTGATCTGAATGAGAGTTAGTACTCAGTGATTTATGTTGTGTTCCCAATACCATTCATTAATCTGTAAATAGGACTTGAGTCTACCAACTCACACTTAGTAAAGAAACTCCCACTGAAAAGATAAGCATGTCTGTAGCCTGAACTGGTTGTATGGGATAATCTGGTATTTTGTGAACTTCCTTCTGTGTTTTATTGAGATGAACCCTTCTGGGGCTTGTATAGCAGTGATATTTAGGATGTCTGGGGATTTTCACTTTTGGAATACTAAGAACAAATTCTGGTCTTATTGGCTTGAATGTAAACATAAGCTAACTGTCACTGATGTAAAGAGCATAAAAGCCATATGCTGCTACTCCTGGAGTTAACTTCAAAGACACTCAGAATTGACGTGCACTGTGGTCCTCTCTGAGTGCAAATGAAGTTTGATTCTGGCTGTTAAACTTTTATTAGTTGAATACACTCTTGCTAAGACTTTATTATATCACTTGCAGGGACATACAAGATAAGAATCTGGGACAACACTGCGCATAAACTTGTTGATTCATGTTGAAGGGGCTACGGTATAATTCAGCCATGTGTCAAAATGCAAGTCTCTATGAGAAGAAAAAACGACAGCAAAGGTCAAAACGAGGTAATACGCCATCCTTACTGCTTGTTGGCTCTTCCATAACTGGCCTGTGTTTGGCATGTCAAGTGGGCAAGGATTCACTTCCTTGTTTCAGTCATGAACAGACATTCAACGTATAGTAATAGTGAAATTTTTTTATTGTAAGTTTTTGAATATGCAGATTCATACCTGTTCTAAGCACCTAGAGGTTCATAGGAGGAAAACTGAATGGCATATTAAGTAAAAAAACCTGTAGTTTTAATATAATCCAATCAGTTTTTACTTTGTTACTTTCCAATTTTTGACCATGTAAACTGCATTACGTCTTAAGCAAAGAATAATGTTTAATTACATCCTCAGCCAAATTTGTTTCCTTTCATTGAGGCATTTGGATTCTACCTTTAATGCTTCAGCTTTGCTCAGCTTATGTTCCTAGTGTATGAAAATGAATAGTTGTGACAATCACATGATGTACATTTGCTGTACTTGTATAGCTCCATTGTCATTCTGCTGAAGAGCAAATCGTTCAGTCTCTGCAAATGCACTGCTCTCCAAATGCCTTAATCACCCTTAAACACTCTTATGTCTCTTCACTCAAAGATGGCAGCTTTACAACTCAACATGTTTCTCTGGCCAGTGTGTGTCCCGAAATTATTATGATAATGTACAAGATATGCTGCCGTCACACTTCATCACTTCTTATTATGTACAGCATCAGCTATTGACTTAATGTTCTTATAATCAAACCTCTTGTATACAGCACGTCCATGGTGAGATAGAAGAAAACTACAGAACAAATTTTACATCTCAGCCACATGTGTATATTAGAATAATCTGTGTCACTGATCTTCCCAAGTTAATGACTACTTCTACTAATCCACATTAAGCAAAGGAGTGTGGGTGGCCTGAAAACTGACTGCAGAAACAAAAGATTAGTGTGGCTCACAGATAATCATGCTTTCAATCCTTAGTGCAGTGGACGTGTCAGATATCTATTCCAAGTTCTTCTCACTTTCCTTACCTTCAAAGACACCAGGCCTTTATACAAAGGTCGAATGAATGATGAAAAAAACTATACCACATCACTGGAAAACAGCCAGAGAAATGTGGGACATTCCTGATTTAAAGGCATGGATTTGTATTTACAGCTATTAAAGAATACAAATTCAATTTCTAAGCAATGCTAGGGAACACTTCATGCCTTTTTCTCAAAGACTCCAGCATTATCATATATAAGAGACAAAATACTGGAAGGCTTTTGGTTTGGTTACTCCTTGTTATATCCTACATGTTAGACTCTTGTAGTGATAGTGATAGTGATTTGTGGGGCCAACCTAGAGCCAGTGAAGCACATTTAAATAAATGCAAGAATGAAAAATCAAGACAATCTGATCATGGAAAAATTCACTGAGTAAGAAGGATATCTCTGAGCAAATCGCATCAACTACAGTCATGAGACACTCCTCATTAGCACTAGAAATAGAAAGCCTCTTCACTCAACATCCTCTTTTCACCTATGGCCAGTTCTCTTTGTTTCTACAGAGGAATAAAAATAATACAGGCCCTCAAGCTATTTAGGAAGACAGAAAAAAAAATTGTCCCTGGGAGGGAAACAGAAGTAGTCTGGAAATAATCACATATCAATACACCACAATTCACAGCATTTATCATGCAATCATAGAATGGCTTGGTTGGTAGAGACCTTAAAGATCTTCTATTTCCAACTCCCTGCCATGGGCTGATTGTCCCATACCAGCTCAGGCTGCCCAGGGCCCCATCCAGCCTGGCCTTGAGCACCTCCAGGGATGGGGCACCCACAGCTTCTCTGGTCAGCACTGCCAGTTTCTCACCACTCTCCCAGTGAAAAATTTCCCTGACATCTAATCTGAATCTCCCCTCCTTTAGTTTAAAACAGTTGTCTTATCACTGCCTTCTAGTGAGAAAAGCGGAATTTCCTTCCTTTTATAAGCTCCCTATAAGTATTGGAAAACTGCAATGTCTCCCCAGAGACTTCTCCAAGCTGAACAACCCCACTTCCCTCAACCTTTCTTCATAGAAGAGGTGCTCCAGTCCTCTGATCATCTTTGTGACCCTCCTCTGGACCCACTCCAAAAGCTCCACATCTATATCTCCCTTCAAATCCTCCTGCCCGCATTGTGGGAATTTTAGCAGATTAACAATCCATAACATCATTTCAAAGATTTAATTTTTTTCATTCTAGATTCATTCCTCCACTATAATTTTTCTCCAGATACTTATTAAGCTTCACAATGGGGCAATGTAATATTCTTACTCTATCTGTTTTATTTGGGAAGCTCTTTCAACACATGCAATGCCAATTAATTTTCAATCTAAATTTACCCATAATGAGATTAAGTGTATACGATTTTCTGCCAGAATTATTTTCATCCATAAAAAATTCTACTCCATTGCTGTTGCTAAACATTTTCCCCTCACCCTAAAATGGACTAATATAGAGTATTTCAGTTTCTTCTCTTCAGAATAAACAAGCTAAGTTCTGCTAATTAATCTCTTAAGGTATGCGCGCTATTTCTCTTGTCCAAAGAGACTTCTAGCATATTTTTGATATCTAATCTACATACATGATTCTACATAAAGCCTCTCTAAGCTTTATGCTGTGGTCTTAGAATCTTATTTACTCTAGTTAAAAAACACTCAATTCAATATATCCAGTGATTCAGTTATCCCTTTTCATGGCTTTGCTATCTTAACAATTAATTAATTGCTGTCTCAAGAGCAACAGAGTATGCCATTTCTTTTGTTGCTACCAACCACTACAAGCAACTTATTTGATGAATCTCTAAATAAAGGACTTTGCACTGTACGGAATTTGCTTTTTTTCTGGTCCAAAAACTTCCCTTGTGTGATGATCTGGCCCACTGTCAACAGCTTCTGATTTACAATCTTAAATATGCTTAAATATGCTTTATCTGCAATGATATATAGATTTAACACCTAATTTTTATATCAAGATCAAGAATATGCTTTATTAAACATAGTAGGTCTGTTTCTGAGGCCAAACCTGGAGGAATATAATTAATAACAGCCCTCTACTCACATCTTATTCACACATCCACAAACACTTGGAGTATTTGTTCAGTTTCAATTATTTTCAAATGATGTTGCATATGTGTCTAGAAACTATAATTAAGCAAAAGCTGAGATCTTGTGACTACACTTCTATGTTATCAGCTTTACATTTCAAAACTCTTTCAGTATATTAAGGGAAGAAAGAATCGATTAATTTATGTCTTTATTCCTGAATCGTTTTCAGCATTCAGAAGTGAAGGTAAAAGGATTGGAATACCATCAGACAGCATGCTGTTTTTCTGCTAGAGGTGCCTGAAAGTCCCAAGCAAAAGTACCAAGATAGGAGTGCTGGCACATTTCTATTTGCCTGCTGTGTTATATTGCTGCTGATACAAAGAACAGTCTGACTTATTTAAAGTTACATGTAACTACTTTATATTTTCATAGTTGCATCCTGAAGGTGCCCAAGAAGAAACAATATCTTTACATCAACAATAATTGTGTGACCCATGTGCCATAGGTTAGAAATGTCTTAATCTCTGTTTCGGATTCATTTGTGTGAGCTTTAAATAACTTAGTCACTGCATTTTTTAATCTGTCTTACATATATATTAAAACTAATTTACCTTAATAAAATGCATCTATCTCTACAGACCTTGTAAAAAAGATAAATGGTATAATAAACTTGAGTAAGAGATTCAAGATGCATAGTTTGATTAAATTCTCATCAAAATCCAAGGGAGTTCATTAGGGCTTAAGAGTCTGACTTTAAATATAGAGTTCATGGTAGCTAGCTGGCTAATCTTTATAATAGATTTTTTCCTTTGGGGATGCAGCTTCAGGACCAATTTAACACCATTTCAGGATAAGCACTTAGGAAAAGAGATGATTTGCCCTTTCCTTACATTCTTAGCTATATGATTTCATAGCTTCCCCTAAGTCACAGAATCACAGAATCACAGAATCACCCGGGTTGGAAGGGACCCCAAGGATCATGTAGTTCCAACCCCCCTGCCTAGCAGGGCCACCAAACACACACATTCAGATCAGGTTGCCCAGGACCCCGTCCAACCTGGCCTTAAACACATCCAAGGACGGGGCATCCACAACCTCCCTGGGCAGCCCGTTCCAGGGCCTAACCACTCTCCTTGTATAGAACTTCCCCCTAACATCCAACCTAAATCTTCCCTCCTTCAACTTGGATCCATTTCCCCTAGTCCTGCTGTTGTCAGCCCTTTTGAAGAGTTTACTCCCCTCGTGGGTGTAGGTTCCCTTCAGGTATTGATAGGCTGCAATGAGGTCACCCCGCAGCCTTCTCTTCTCCAGGCTGAACAAGCCCAACTCCCTCAGCCTGTCCTCATAGGGGAGGTGCTCCAGCCCCCTGATCATCTTAGTCGCCCTCCTCTGGACCCTTTCCAAAATCTCAGTGTCTTTCTTGTACTGAGGGCTCCACACCTGGACACAGTACTCCAGATGGGGCCTCACAAGAGCCGAGTAGAGAGGGACAATCACCTCCCTGTCCCTGCTGACCACCCCTCTCCTGATGGAGCCCAGGATCCCATTTGCCTTTCGAGCTGCCAGAGCGCACTGCTGGCTCATGTTCAGTCTCTCGTCCATCAGGACCCCCAGGGCCTTCTCTGTCGAGCTGCTCTCAAGGACCACTCCTCCCAGCCTGTACGGGTGTCTGGGGTTCTTCCGGCCCAAATGCAAAACCTTGCACTTTGCCATGTTGAACCTCATTAGGTTCACCCAAGCCCAGCTTTCCAGCCTGTCGAGGTCCCTCTGAATGGCATCCCTTCCTTCCACCATATCAACCACACCACTCAGCTTGGTGTCATCAGCAAACTTGCTGAGGGTGCACTCAATTCCCTCATCGATGTCATTAATAAAGATGTTAAAGAGCACCGGTCCCAAGACAGACCCTTGGGGGACACCACTTGTTACCGGCCTCCACCTGGACATAGAGCCATTGACCACCACCCTCTGTCTGCGGCCTTTCAACCAATTGCTTATCCATCGGGTCGTCCACCCATCAAATCCACTTCCCTCCAATTTGGAGATGAGGATGTGGTGGGGGACCATGTCAAAGGCCTTGCTCAGGTCCAGGTAAATGACATCGGTCGCCTTCCCTTCGTCCACCAATGCCGTCACTCCATCATAGAAGGCCACAAGATTAGTTAGGCATGACCTTCCTTTGGTGAAGCCATGCTGGCTGTCTCGGATCACAAGCTCATTCTTTATGTGATCGAGCATGTTGTCCAGGAGGATCTGTTCCATGATCTTCCCAGGCACGGAGGTGAGACTCACCGGCCTGTAGTTCCCCGGGTCCTCCCTGCTCCCCTTCTTGTATATGGGAGTGACGTGACCCTTCCTCCAGTCATCCGGGACCTCACCTGACAGCCACGACTTCTCAAATATGATGGAGAGCGGCTCGGCAACCACCTCAGCCAGCTCCTTCAGGACCCTGGGATGCACGCCATCCGGCCCCATAGACTTGTATTCATTCAGTCTAAGGAGGCACTCTCGGACTTGCTCTGCCCTTACAGTGGGGAGGGATTTACCTCCTTGGTCCCCACATAGAGGTTTGGGGATGCAGGGTTCAGGGACGTGAAAAAGACTAGAATTCTGGCCACCAGTGAAGACCGAGGCGAAGAACTCATTCAGCACCTCAGCTTTCTCTTCATCTGTTGAAGCCAGTTCAACAAGCCAAGTCCACCTGATTGAAAACACACCTACAGAAGTTGATTTGTTTTCACCTCTGCTCCCTGTTCCTGACCTGACTGATCAAACACCTGTACTGGTAGTAGAAAAAATGGTAACAAAAGGCATTGCTGGTACCCAGGGGTAAAGGGGCAACAAGGTTGGCAACCCAGCCCACAGCAGGGGGCTTGGAACTAGATGAACGTTAAGGTCCTCTCCAACCTAAGCCATTCAGTGATTCTCTGAACAGCATTACAACTCAGCTGTACTGATCATGAAATTTACATCATCCCCAGTATGTCGAGATAGCATATGCTTTGGTCACCTGCAATCTGTTTTATCACCTTTAATTAATGTCAATATTTGTTACCAGGGACAAGAATCCATTTATTCAGCGCAGTGTAACAGGCAGACATCAACTGCGGGCAACTGGTGTAGCACATATCATTCACTCAGACTGAAAGAAGGAATAGCTAAATGTCCTTGTTGGCAGTGGAAGCCTAGGAGTCACTGCCTACGGCACTGATTGGTTTGCCAGTGCTTCAGCAGCCAGCAGCTGAAACATGTGAGCCAAGGGAATTTTCCCTGAAGGCTAAGTGTAAATGGCAAGGCTGAGCTCTGTATCATCTGCTTTGGAGCATTTCTACAGCAAAAGCAAGACACAAACAAGAAACCTCAAAGAATTCAGAGAATGTGAAAAGTACTCTGGAATTCTAAATGTGCAGCAGAGAAACACCCTGTTTGCATAAGAGTATTTCTTCTCCACGGAACAAACTGGAATAGCCCCACCGACCCATATAACCTCTCAGACCTGAGAGTAGTAGGATCAAAGCATAAATGTCCATTTCTTATACTGAGATTATATACACATATTCTTCATTCCTGACCTGTATGTCTCTTTTGATCTTTCTAAGCTCATTTATTAGGTGTGTATTCCTACACTTATATGCCAAATAAGGCTTTTTTCTGACACCTGTCATATATTTAACTAGCTGGTCAATGAAGTACCTATTGTTTTCATTATTTTTTCCTTTCCCTTCTGCCTGATTTCACATTCTAGCAAAGGCAACCCATGATTTAAAATTACCCATCTCCTACATTCTCAACAGAAGTTCTTGTTTTGGTTCTGTTTTATTTTATTTTCTTCATGGAAATAAATTTTTGCATAATTGAGAAGTTAAACTCAGTAAAACTAGCCCAAGCTCCCACCGGCCATAATTAAATGGTTTATTCCACACCAGCTCACTTTTCTGTATTTTTCTTTTTGCAGTACTTCTGTGCTGTATTTTAGTGGAAAAGCGGCTTAGGGCAAAATTTAAAATAACCTGTGCTTTTTTTTTTTTTTTTTTTTTAATTGTTGTTGTTTCAACATCCAGAAACCAATATGTTTCTTTATCTTTATTACTTTGCATTGTTTAGACCTAAGCTGTTTGACAGCATCTGTCAAAGCTTTACCCGCTGCTTTCCCTGTCAAGGATAGTTATTCTCACAGTGCTGTAGTAAACAGCAAACAGCATTTCAGTTCCCTGACCTTTATTTATGTATTTATTTATTTATTTATTAAAAAAAGAAAGCAATATTTTCATTAATTGCAGATATTATACAATTCCACTTCAGGAGAACTGTGTACCATTTCGTCACCTTTGTAAAGGAAAGAAAAATCACCATCATTTTCTGGAGCCCTTCTCTGGGTGGTCTCAAAGGTTCCCTTTCCTTCAGACAGCTAAGTGAACTCCCTGAATTAGAAGTATAATTGTACTAAATTAATCCTGTAGTCCAAGGACAGGAGAGGGGGACACACTTGATGAACCCTGCTCAAACATTCAGTGGAACTAGGACTGGACTGACACCACTGAACCAGCAAATATGAGCAGTATTGTGTATTTTAGAGTTCCCTAATAATCTTTTCTCGGATGGAATAATGTAGTTTTAAAATAGCTCCACTGCTTAGGCAAGCAAATAACATCAATACAGTCTATATTTTGCACCTTCTGCATTTTTGCCAAATTCACAATTTAATTTAAATTCTTATTGGGGTTGAAATGAGTATTTATTCAAATAAAATGGAGGCAGAATCAAAGTCCCAAAGAATTCAGTGGGAAATCTTCCATTGACCTCTGTGAGGCCAGAACACTATTACTCAACAAATATTGTTCCTTGAATATTTACTGTGTCTATTCATTTCAATTACTGATGCAACAATTGTTCTTTTTTTCTCTTTTCTTCTCATGCTTTTAAAGTGGTCTATGTGAATTTACCAGCCTTTCACTAAATATTCTGTCACTGTCCTGAAGCAGATTAAAAAAAATAAATTTTAAGATATTCATTTAAAAATAGTCAGTTTTACTTCTGACAAGGGTCCAATTTGCTTAGAAGCAATAAGCCGCTTACACAGGATGGCTACAAGACCACATGCATATCCAACCTGTACCCTGACTTCTACCATGCCATGACCACAGGCACATCTTGTAATTCTAAGCACGTTACAATTTCAAACTGATAAAAATAAATACTATTTGGAGCTAACAGGTTAACAAGATGACCTCCAGAATATATCTTCAATCCACATTGTTCTATTGCTCCATGTGCCACTTGTTATTTGTTATTACTTTTTCTTTGCTGTAAGGCACTTTGCTTGATTTCTTTATAAATTTATTAGATTAACAATATATTAACATTGTACAATAGTAAACCTGCTAATTCTTTAGAATCCTGCTCTTTATCCATCAATAAAGCCCTGTAATAAAGTTGAAGTCAAAGGAATCACTCCAGATATTTCCTACGCAGCCAAGTTTGCTTATTCAAGTACTCTAATAGAGCAGTGTTAAGTAGAATAGTTACATGAACTAAATGATGCCTTAAATATTCAGAAAATGCATCTCATTCTGTAGTATTATGCATATTAGCTTTAAAGAAAATGCAAGGATTTGTATGTCTAGTTCCTTGCTACCCTCCATACATGTTCTTTTTTTTTTCCTCCTTTTTCTGTTACTTCTTCACAGTCTGAATTATAATTTCAAATCAGATATGAGAAAGCAAGACTTCAGAGATCTTTTTGCTCTTCAGCAGTTCTGTCCCATGGTCTCCAAGCAAACTCCCAGCCTGCTGACCTGTCAAGTAAGCACCATAAGCTGACAAAATAGTAAAACCCCAGAAGTTTTTATGTTGATATCAAACTGATGGCCACGCCATAGTTCCCTTAACTCCCTAATCGGCCTGACACTTTTGCCTGCACCTCAATTCCTCACCTAAGTAAACAAAGTTTACCAGCAGAAAAACATGTCAATTGCTATTTCTTATGCTTTAAATGAAAACGTATAAGGTAAATACACATAACAGCAGCTGAAAATAAATGTTATGTGTGTCCTGATGATCTAGAGATTCACCATACTGCCATGGGTGTGCAGTGCTCTTTTAGGAGAAGTTGGAGACATTTCTTGAAACTCTTGAATCTTGTTTGTTTTTCATGCTTCATTATTCATTGGTATTTGTACTTCAGTGATTTCTAGAAGTTCCAGTTATGCACCATAGAAAACTGCACAAATACAGGCATTTCTAAGCTAAAGTCAAAGAAGAACCCTTCCTTTCAGGAATCAGAGTCAAAACAGAGAATTTTAAGAGGTAAAACCTTCCCTTTTATTCTCATCCTTTAGATGGGAAGAGTGGAACATGGAAACAGAGAATTTACCCATAGCTAATTTGTACTGTGGTAATCACATGCAGCAGTTCCACATTCAGGGTCCTATTCCTTTTGAGAAAGTGTTATCTGTACTTATTTTTCTGCTTGGTTATTCAGTAGCATCCACGAGTGCCCACACTTAGATACATAGGCAGATTTACATAGGCAGACAAGTGTATTTCAATCAAGATGTAGAAAACATAAAAACTGGTAGTTTTTTCTTCTACCAGCAGTCATATCTCTTATTTTGAAGGTCTGCTTTTAGAAATAGATGACTTAGGTAGTGCACATTGGTTCAAATGTTAATGTTACTCTGGCGGGTCTATGTAAAGTGCAAACAATCTTTTTTGCTAGACTGCAACAGGAACTTTCTGTCAGAGAACATGGCTTTGCAGCTGTTAAATCATATCCAGTTCCTGTATTTTCAATACATTTCTTAAATCTCCTTTAGGTTAGTAACAATAACAATAATAATCTCAGTCTTCAACAAGAATAAAGTAACAAATAGATTAGCCTATGACCTATAATGAGCTATAATGCCTGAGTAATCATCTCCTTAACTTTTGGGAAACCTCTCATTGCATATAATAGGAGCATTGTTTGGGAAAGTTTAAATGAGTTTAGCACATTGCACACAAAAGAGACACTTAAACTTTCATACCACTATGTGCAAGCATTTTGTGCTGTAGCAGACAACAAAGCCTGTGTTCATGGCTCACTATTGCTTCAGTTCAGCTTTTTAACCACTGCTTCAGTTCCCCAGACTAATCAAGCTGCACAATTCAAAAACAGCCCCCAAAAAAAATTAATTAGCATCACTTGTTGTCAAACAAAAGGGACCTAAAGTGTAGGGAGAAAGAATAGGAAGGCAAAACAAATCCTGATAACACAAATTAGGTTAGGAAATCTATTCCTAGGAATGAAATAAAGCCAAGAGCAGCATAACTGAATAAACTGGATGAGGCTGATTACAAGCTTCAGTTCAAGCTTTGCCTGCTGAGTTGCATCCAGTGCATTGGGTTGTCTTAAGCCAAAAGATTTCTGTTTCTCTTGACCATCAACTCTCATACAGCTTCCATGTTTTGCTTAGCTTTGTGGCTTCTACGCTTCTAAATCAGAAATTTGAGTAAAAATCTTCAAAATTTGTAAATGTGGACAAACACACAAAAAAACAAAAAACAAAAAACAAACAAACAAACAAAGAGGGATGTGTATGCCACAGCTGTGAAAGCAAAGAGAAGGGAAAGGGGAAGAAGAGAAAGAGAGGAAGAGAAAGACAGTTAGAGCCTATACCACTAAGCGTCTTACTCCTACCTATGCTCTAGTCATCCTCTCCAGTCACAGGTAGGTACCTCACTTTTCAGCTTCATTGTGACATCTCCATTCATCCACTACCGAGTGTCATTTTTGCTGCCTCTCCTGTTATGCAAATACTACACTCTTCTCTCTCTCCTTCCATGTCATTTGGCTTACAGTATGCAACTGCCAGAGAAAGAGAGTGAGAAAGGGGAAAGAAAGGAGGCCAAATCAGAACAGACTTTTCCAGGAGTATTTCTTGTCCATATACAAGACACATTTGGTGTTGTTGAAGAGGAGATTCATGCAGACCTCCCTCTCTCTTGCACCATCTACCTCTAATATCTGCTGTGCTGCACGAAGGTAAATATTTTGTTTCTTGGTAGTACAAAAAGGCAATACACTTAACTTTCATGTGATATTGCTGCAAAGCACCACCCTTTTTTTTCCTGAGCATGCTCTCCTTTGGCATGTACCTCACTGCTAGCTAACACCACCAGCATTTTGCCCAGCATCTTCTGTTCTGAATATCAGAAGACAAGACCACTACAGTGAAAACAGATCTCAGACCACAGGCAGCATAAGCAGCAGCAGTGCTATTCTGAGTTTCTGCGCTTCTTTGACTGTTGCTGGTATGGCACACCTGACCTGACGTTAAATGAAAAAGCTCAAATCATAGCAGAAGGATGCAATTTAGGCATTTGAGTTCTTTCCACATTTCCAACTTACACTCAGCTGCTGGCTGCCATGTCTAGACATTTATCTGTACCCCTGCTGACTGGTTTTGAGTACAGAAGTTACACCAGCTGTGTTCAGAGCAGTTACTGTGGTATACATGTGCTCTGTGAGTCATCCTCATCGCACTTTGGAAAACATCTGATCTAGCACTGAATGTAGCAAAATCTTATGCATCACCAGGTATATATGTGCTAATATGTGTTCTGAGGCATTCAAGTGAGCCAACACAAATAATCTTCTCAGAACAGGCCCTGAGGAAAATTTACCTAATTTCTCCATGATGTTTTTATTTTTAAGGCAAAGTCCAACAGGAAATAAAACAGGATTGCATTTGTTTTTCGTTTTGTCTAGCTTGTTATTTGAAAAGAACTTATGGTCACTTTTTGAAACATTTTTTAATGTGCTTATGTGTGGTAAGGCATTATTTTTTCCTTTAGGATATTTTTCACACTAGAAATTAAGTCAATCTTTGACGTCATGTGGATGGCTGAAGATGCGGCAGGATTGTGACAGCAAAAGAAACTTTACAGAACCATAGACTCAGGTATAATTTGCGACAGATCCAGGGAAGAGAGTGGGCAGGACGTTGATGGCAGTTACCATTTTCCTGGATCCTGCATGCCACAGGCTTACGGAGCCAACATGAGCATATGATGCCATTAGCAGCCAGGGCTGCTTGGCAAACAGCCAGGCTCTGCCATTACCCAGTCCTGAGCAACAGTAATGACTCTGACATGCTACAAAGCAGCAGGTTACCTCTTTCACCTTAGTAAAGTCACTCCTTTCCCTCCCGTTACTCCAGATTAAATTCTAGGCTGAGCTATAATACTTTAATATCCTCAAACATATGCCACTTCTTTTAAAAGTTGCATGCTCTGGGTGCTTGTGCTGAAAACTGTAAAGGTGGTTGTTGAATGTACATGTTGATGTTTTTCTTTGTATGTCTGCTAGAATGTGTATACCAGAAAAGGGCATGGCATATTAAAATAGCAAGCCATCTACCACAAGGCTTAGGTTAGTCTTTGATATACTTTTTTTTTAATCTCTCAATACACGGATGCAGAAGTATAAAGTTTCTTCTTGTTTTTCCCATAAATTACTTCAGTAATCAGAATAGATATTATTTCCTTGGAAATACACTGGGGACAGCTTGGAGATAATTTATGACAGGATGGAAATCAGATAAAGAGAAAGCAATGCTGAGATTCCAGAGCACAGTGGTGAACTGACTCTGAACTGGTTGCTTAGTCAAGAAGGATTTCAGTAGTTCCTACTAGTTTAAAATTTAAGTTAATGCCCATCATTTCTTCCAACGAAAGCTGTTCTTAAGAAATACAACACAAAGTATCTAAATCTAATTGAAACTGGAAACTACACCTTTATCCAAGGCTAAGTGAGGAATACTGACAGAAGGCTTATTGCAGCCTTTCAGTGCTCGATGGAGAGTAACTGTTTACACAGGCAGATATTGAAAGAACAAGGGGGAATGGCTTTAAACTAAAAGAGGATAGATTTAACTTAATGTAAGGTAGAAATTCTTTACTAAGAGGGTGGTGAGGCATTGGAATTGTCACACAGAGAAGCTGCGGATGCCCTATCCCCAGAGATGCTCAAGACCAGGCTGAATAGGGCCCTGGGCAGTCCAATACGGTGGCAGGCAACCAGCCTATGGCAGGTGTGTTGGAATTCAGTGGTCCTAAAGGTCCCTTCCAACCAAAGCCATTATATGATTCTATCAGTTCTCTGCTTAGGAAGGCAGGAGAAAAAACTAAAGCTTAACAAGCATACTAAAAAGCATATCTAATTAATACAAGCAGCAGAGCACAGTGCAGAACTCCCAAACCCAGTTTCAGCCTTTGCGTGAGCAGAGATCAACTCTGATTTGAAAACAGTATGACATACAAGTATAATCCCGAACCTAAACCAATTATCCCTGGCACTCAGAAGAGCTTTCAAGTATGGCCATAGCTTTGTGACTACCTGGCTTTTCTGCCTTTTTCTGGCTTTTGGTCATGGAGCTAACATGCTCTTCTCCGGCTTTGATGTACACCATCCTCAACAGCATGCACAGAAGAGAATGGATACAGCAATATTCTGACCACTGCAATTTATTTATCCATATTTATTAGCACCTCCATACCAGCAGAGAAGTATGTTTGTTATTCAGTAGTTGGTGACAGCAATTTTATTTACACTCTGAACAAAGAGCTCAACAAGATTCATGAGTTTAGGCCATAGATTAACGGAGAAATCAAGAAACTTGTTTGCTTTTCCTTGAACTCCTGAATAGAAACTGATGCAGGTTTTTGTATGGTTGATTAGTTGTTTCATTTAATCTATAACAGTTTATCTGGGTTACTAGTCATATTCCCCAGACAGACACTGACAATAAAATAACCTAGTTGTCCCCACAGTGCAGATGTTTGCCTCAGATTGTGCATATCTACACTGCAGAAGCCGCACAGGGCAAAACTCCCAAACACTAGTCAGCTGTATCAATGTGGAGGGGCATAGGGCCTCTTCAGATTGTTCAGAACTCGCTTGGCAGCATTTGAGGGCTTGCACTGATGTCTGTGCTGCTACAGATACAGTAGTCAGTGCTTAAAGAGCACTGGAGTTATCTACAGTGCTGTGTTTGTCCCAGGGACTAACTGTGCAATATGCTCAAATCAAGCTAACTCAACACTGAAAGATTTCATTTCAGTGCACAAAAATTATGACAATAAATAGCCAACATCTAGACCCTTCTCACTAGTCACAAGGATTGCGAGGATTCAGCTGAGCATCATGAGACATTAAATGGAATTTCTTTAATCAAATGCATAACTGCAATTAAACTCTGTAGGGAAAGTCCAGTGGGTTTGAAGCAGAAAATTAGCCATGGCTGTTAGCAGATCTGATGCAGTTGTTAAAAGTTGCTTTATTTTCTTTTTATTGCAAGTAGAAAAATCAATCACCTCAAACACAATTCTCTGTCTCTACAGTATTTTAATATCTTTTCTTCCCAAAATAGCAACAAAGCCTGAAATGCTAAATGCATTCTATACATTTTAAATCCTGCTGCAATGCAGCATTTACCCAGATATGGCAAAAGCTAAATAAGTGAAAGATACGCACTTTGAAGAAGAGTATGTCACCAGCCACCTTACAGCATATACACACTGGCTTCTTGTACTTACCTGGAAACTATGTGGGGGATGCTAGACACAAAATTTGGCTTACATGTTATTGAAAGAAAAAACACTGATTTTTTTATTAAATCTAGAACAAAATATTAATTTGAAGAAAAATTAGAATATATATAATGATATTAAAATGTATGAATTGCTTTTCTTTCTCATGAAGATCAGCTTCCTAAGGTTTTCTTTGCATTTCTGCTTGCTTGCTTTTTGGCATAAGAAGCACCACTCTCAGAATCCATGCCTCTAAAAGCTCAGACTTTGAGAAAATACTAAATGTGAGTCATGAGAATGTCACGTGTTAGAATCATTAGAAATATAACACTGTTGAGCACCTCTATGGAGTTTTAATATATGTAATAATATATTATTTATCCCAGCATATTTTCTAAGTATTTGATAGATAATGGAAATGCAGGATTCAGAGAAAGTAACTGTCACCAGATACTATGGTGACACACGCTATTTATCATCTTTGTCACACATTATTAGCTTGTCCAAGAGAGCTAATTTCTTAGGATTTTTGTCATTCTTGAAGAGATAAAAACATTGAAAGCCTAATAACTGATGTTTGAGCAGGATGAATGTCATGAGATGGTTCTTTTGAATTTAGATACAACTTTGTTTTCCAGTAGACTTCCATTTTGACTCATTCCTGCAATATCATCGAGAAGCTGGAGTTTTTGTGAATGTATTTATATCAGTAATGACAAGCAGCTCTGTTCTCAGTTAGTAGCAGATATGCCTTAAGGACTGAACTGCTGTCTTTCATAAAGGTCAGCAATGATTTTTTATTGGAAAGACCTATGCTTTAGAATTCCTAATTGCTCAACCAGGAAGAGTATTTTTGACTATCAAATACATAGAAGTGTGAATGTGATAGAAATTATATATCCTCAGATGGGCAGGAGAACATTAAAATAAATTCTAAATTTCGAAGAATTATGCAGCAACTGCCAGAAAACATTAATCTGCTTAGAGACAGAGAGAGAGTTAACGTTGATGACGACTTTTTGGATAATCAGCATTATTTATCTGTTGCTAAAATCAGAGGTTCAGCACAGTTATTGAAGTGCGGTCTGTTTTACAGAATAGCTTCCCCTTCTTCAAGGATGCACATAGAATCATAAAATTGCTCAGGTCGGAAAAGACCTTAAAGATCATTAAGTCTAACCACAACCTAACCATACTACTCTAACAACCTTCTACTAAATCATGTTCCCGAACACCACATCCAAACGATTTTTAAACACATCCAAGGGTGGTGACTCAACCACGCCCCTGGGGAGCCTATTCCAGTACTTAACAACCCTTTCTGTAAAGAATTTTTTCCTGACATCCAAGCTAAACTTACCCTGACACAACTTCAGGCCATTTTCCCTCGTCCTGTCACCAGTGAAGAGACCAACCCCACTCTCGCTGTAAGCACCCTTCAGATATTGAAAGAAAGCAATAATATCTCCCCTCAGCCTCCTTTTTCCAAGAGTAAACAGCCCCAGTTCCTCCATTCACTGTATGCATGTAAATATACTAAATTTTGCAGTATGTTTCATTTGAATGTCTGTATAAATTACAAGAACATCAGTGATACCTTCACACTTATTTAAAATTAAAAATGAGTTTAAATGTTTGCCTGATTAATAGTGGGCTGATACCAGTACTTTTCTGGATAGGCTTCATGGTGGAATGGAACTTAATAGGAGCTATGCATTAACATTTTAATTTTTTTTTTTTTTAATGTTATAATCCAGCTCATACATTTTTGTGAGCTGGTCAAAGAGGACAATAATTATATAGATAACATTGCCAGCTTCTGGCTGCCTTCATTATTTTTACCTGAACTTTTTTGGTGTTTGTTGTTTAGACAATGGAAACAGTTGAAATCCACTAATAGCCACAGGAAGCCTTTCTCTGTCTTACTCTTAGCTACATTTCAGTAGTATAACACGTTAGTTGTTGATATCAAGCAGGCAATTCAACCTCTACTTCCTGAAGAATACGTCCAAATAAAGAACAGAATAAGTAAATTTTGGTCTATTTCAGCAAAACTTTCCTGATCACGTCTATTCTTATCCTCTATAAGGCTAGACAGCAACTGATATATATGCCTTTAGCCAGCTTCAGATTGCTCAACAAAGGTAGTAGCTAGAATTTGGCAATAAAGAAGCAATAACTTGCCATTTATGAGAAAACTCAGCTCACTAGAAACTCTAAATAAAAGCATTCTCCGCATAGAAACCTCTCCTCTTTGGTTGCCCACCCTTGAATGAAATTAGGGAGAGCTGGACCCAAACTCCATCCCTTCTGGTCACACAGTTGAATTGCTTCTACTTGTGCTCCCAGGGCTGGCCGTACCCCTTTAACAGGTGCTCAGTCACTGGTTCAGTCCATGACCTAACGCTTTTGATTCATGCTCCCATTGAAGATTCAGTGTGAGAGAAGAGAGTTCTGTGGGTCTTTCTACCTTACATAATTTTGGTGTACCTGGAGATTTCCCTCAGTACCTATCATGTCCCCTTTGTATTTCTTGTTAAGATAAGGATGAGAAAATGGAAAAAAATAATCCTACTTCTCAGTGTACTGTCACAAATTAGAGGCAGTTGAGAGTGCAATAACGTTCTGATTGATTCACTCATACTACTCTGCTTCAAGACAGTGTAACTCTGATGGGATAAGGCTTTATTCGTATATTCATATGAACATTAAAATATATTAAAATATTCAAATATGTTTATTCATATTACAAGAGAACCAAGAGATCTTTTAATGAGCCTGGAGCTGTTATAGCAGAGACTGTGATAAAGTATAGTAAGAAATAGTCTCTAGTAAAAATAACTTGCCATGGATGAATTGTGGAAGATGTAAGTGGTTCATTTGAGAGCATAAAGTCAGTAGTGATAGTGTAAAAGTTGTTTAACTATCCTAGTGCTATAAGTAAGACTATAATTCATGTCTTGTGGTTCCAAGAACAGCTTTACTCTGTGGCTGAAGGCATAGTTTCTCTGATCCTTGTTCCAGAGCATTTTTCCCACCCTCAGCCCTACTGTTATTTCTGAATGATTCCAAGCGTAGCAAGCATTGAGTTTCCTAAGCTTACATTGTGACATTAACCCTCAATGTATTAAAATCTAGCTCCTAAGAGAATGCCACAGCTTCAATGGAAGAGATGCCAATGACCAGGAAGAGGAGAGAAAGTTCCCAGTGAATTTCAGGTGTTTTCAGTATGGCGCAGGTGTGCTGGTGAGGAGTCCCACAACTTCTGGCATTTGAACAAGTGATCTCAATCTGAATATGCAACCGAATTAGCAAGAGTCCATTTTGTACTCAGACTCACTTTGGAAGTGTCCCTGCAGAAATACAACCCTGAAAGAATATGCATTGCAAACAAGATTCGAGCTCAGTGTAAAATAGTTTCTAACTCATGCGTGAGGAGTATAATGGAAATGCCAATGCAGAGATAATGATAGCAGCTGTAGTACTGACTGAGTGTGACAGCCTTTGAACAAGGCATTACCCCACAAGGCTACCTGCCTCTGCACTGCAATTTCTGCCCACAGCAATGGATGGTTTTATGAAGTGAAGGACAGGTATCAGACTGCTTTCACAAAGATGCTATTGTGGGAGAGTTCCCTGATTTATGGTTAGCTACTTGTTTGAACTTGTCCTTAGTTTGCCTTTGTCGTTAATGAAGAGAATTCTTTGGAGTAGTGTCAAGCGAAAAGCTAAAACGATCTAAGGAAATTAGTTTGAATATTCAGAAAACAGAACTAAAAGCCCTCTTAATTCAAAGGTATTGAATTCAGACATGAGATAAAACCATTACACTCAACAGTACTACAGTTGCAAATCACAACTAAAAATACAACTCTTTGAAATTGTTTCAGCTGAAACTCTTTTCAGAAATGTACAGAATATTTCATGAAAGATTCTGTTGTTACAGAATTATTTTTTGATAAAAATTTAAAATTTAAACATTTGTTGGTGACATGACATTTCTACATTAAAAGACAATTTATTCTTTGACTTTTTGTTTTGTTTCTTGTTTTCAATAACATTTTCTAAAAAACTAATCCTATTCAGACATCCTAAATTACAAATTTTTCTGCATTTTCAAATATCTTTCTCTGTGCTTGGAAAATTTCTGCACTCTCAGGTGGAAACCTGAGATGTACAAGCTCATTAAATACAATGTAATTATTTTGTTTTAAGTAATATTTTCATGGAACCACAAGAACGAAAAAAATATTGAGTGATCACTTTTCTCCTCTATAGGAAGAAATATATATACATGTACAACTCTAGACAGTATTTGAAAGAAATTATCCAATATTTATTGAAGCACTAATGATCCAGAAGCTTATCAAGCATCTGCTCCAGGGCCTCACTAATCTAATAATTAGAATTTTTTTCTTATCTCTGTCCTAAAACTCTGTGTAGAAATTTCTCTCTGATTTTATTTTATTTTAATGAAGTTAGCATCTTTTGCAATACACACAGGATGTGGAGAAGAAATAGCCATCATCCTCTTTAAACTAATTAATTCTATTTGATATATCATTGATTTTTCCTGTGATCTTCTTTATACTGGGTAAATAGAGATCTCCTTGCTGTTTCTCATAAGCTGTGCATTCTATGCCCTGCCTTTTTTTTTCTCCACTGGAGACTGTCCAATTTATTTACATCTATCTTAATGCTTGCTGCTCAGCTCAGGGACAGTACTCAAGCTGAGGTCTCACCACTGCTTAATACAGCGGAATAATTACTTCCTTTGTCATGCTGTTAATATACCCCAGAACGAGATCTACCTTTTGTGCAACTGCATTATCTTGTCAACTCATGCAGTTTGTGAGCGTGGCGACCTTAAACCTCTCATTCTGTACTGCTGTTCCTCCAGATATTCTCCCATTTGTATTTGTGCACTTCTGGTTTCCTCCACAGACATTACTATTCATGGCATTGCCTTTATTGAGTTCCATCCTCATGGTTCAAATGCTTGCTGCAGTTTAGCAAGACGGTTATAAATTCTGATCTTTTCCTCCAAAGTATGTACATTCCTTCTAAGCTCGTCACCTAAGAACTCTGTGCTTCTTTCCTTCAACCACACCCTAAATAAAAATATTGGCCAGAACTAGAGACAGTGCAAATATCAGGGGCACCCCATACAAAATGTTTTTCTTCTTTGAGAGAGAAATGGCTGAAAACCTCTCCGTAAGTTCAGTTTTTCAGGCAGCTACACATCAACAGGTACTGATTTTAAAATTCCTTTCTTTGCTTATATAGAATATAAAAAGATTAATAAAATTAGAATACATCACATGTGCTGCTTTTCCTTCATCTGCTAAGCAAGATCACTCATCGAGATAGAAATAAGAGGTTTGACATGATGTTCTTTTGATTGCTACATGCTGGACTTTTTTAAGTACTGCATTTGGTTCTAGCGTATTATCTAGCAATTATTTAGGAATGTATTCTAGTATCTAGTATCAAAGCAAGAACAGGTACTGTGTCTCCAGTTAATTCTTCTTTTATTTAGCTTTCTAGAGAAGCAGCCACAGTTTTGAAAGAGATAAGCACAGCAGGAAACCTCACTGTTATGCAGAATTTCATCATAAGGGTCACAAAGGCAAGACAGCACTTGAGAAGCTGTCTCTGACTCATTATCTTGTGTCTTACAATGCATCACTACAACATGGAAATCATGCTAACATTTGACATGAGTTTGTTGATATAATTCCAATCCTACTCTTCAGAGGTCCCTCATATCTGTTTTCGAGTATCAGGGAGGAATTCTACCACTTCTTATGTGGCTGAGAAGCAGAGGACTTCATCATTCAGCATAGAAGACTCTTCCACACACATTTTGTGTTTGAACCTTATGATTTCCTTGCCAATTTAAAGACTGTATCTGTCCAAATACTTTGAAATTAATAAATCTGTTCTTTTTTTTTTTTTTATAAAAAACATTTCTTAAAACAGGGGCTTGAACATTTTCTGCTCTGGCTTTTCAAATAAATTTTCAGACAATGCCGAGTGGATAGAACTGGATGATCTTTGAGGTCCCATCCAACCCAAGCCATTCTTTGACTCTATGATTCTGTGACTGATATTATGATTCTATGTTTTAACACAATCCATTTAATTTACCTTAATTATTTCTTAGGAGTAATTGTTTCTTTCTACTCATTATTGGAATCAGAGATTCACTCATTCAGCTGTAGAGACTGCAGAAATATATTGTTTAGTGAAATTAATTCCAGACTTTCTATTTCTTTTGGACTCACTAACTCACTAACTCACTAGCATGTGAGGAAGCTTCTCATAGAGCAATATTTTTCATAATTAAATAAGTGCAATGAGAATTTTTGTTTGAAAAATGTTTTTTTTTTTTTTAATGCACCATGTAATGGGAAAATACCAACTGCATTTTCTTCTGTGCATTGTTGAAACAGAGCTTAAAATCAGTTTTTAAAAATAAACCTTTTAGAAAATTATACTGTGCATCTATGGAAAAAAAGATGTTTTCACACTTAAAACTATAAATCCATTGAAGGAACCTACTCAGGAAATCATAAGCCAAGTTGGAACAAAACGTACTGAGTTGTTTTCAGGTTATTCTTATGAAAGATCAGCAGCCAGGCTAAAGAATGTAGCTTGGTTTTAGTCTGAAGTCATAAACATCTAAAACAATTTTACTCAGGTCTTCACTCCTCCCCAGAATTGCTGCTGAGCTGTAAATAATATTGGAAAAATTCAGCTCACAATTCAATTTTCAAAATGTTACAAATGACTGACTGGAAGTAAAGGCATATAAATTGGGAAAACGGAGAACAAACCATACATTTGAACCTTAAATAACTCTTTTCTAAATTATGTCATTAAAATAACCATCATTGAATGATTAATTTGTCTGTAAGTTTAAGAACAATACATTTCATTATCTAAATTTCAGTTTATATAATGAATTATATTGTTAGCATGCCAATCCATAATGCTCTCAGGCAAAGAAAGATGGAGGAAATGGAAGGTTTTAGCATTATTATGTGGTGCCGTGCTGATTTTTTCTATAAAAATATTTGACTTGACATTGTAGATATTCAAACAGTAAATTAAAACTTAAACTTGCAAAGAATAATGCTACTTTAATTGCCTGACAGGTCTGAGATTATTTCTTACATCCTTTCCCTCACAGCTGAATATAACCTTCCTACGAGGGAAATATATTTACTGTTGGATAGAATGAACTGCATTAATATATAGAACTTTAGGAAGCTCCTAGAGAATGTGGCTTAAAACATTAATGTTTTTCACCCCTTTGAAGGCTGAAGACATTGTGGTGCTTGCTGTATAAAGTTAGGTTCATAAAGGTTATATCTAGATAAATGCTGTGTTGATATGACAGAATTAAGTCTTACAAGAGTACAAATCTTAGAGTTAAAAGAAAGATGCAGGGACTGTCATTTTTGGTGCATTTGGTCCTTCTATTGTCATACCAGACCCAGCTTACGTTTTATAACCTTGAAGCTGAAATGTGAATTTTCTTCTTCCATGAGTAGATGCTGATGAAGCTCTAAAGAAAGAGAGCTCCAGAAAAGAGCCTCATGCTCTGGCACTGAGTAGTTGTCTGAGAGGTTGGATTTTGGTACTGCCCTGGATGTGCAGGCATAATTCTTCATACAGCTGAAGGGACCAGCTGTGTTTAGATCTGCAGCAAGTAACTCTGAACACAGTATGAAATTCAACTGCTGGAAGGAACTGTGACACCGCAGGTGCAGATAGGGGTAGGCTGATGCCAAAACCTGAGCAAAAACATTTTAATCATGTGGATGTAATGCCCCCAAAAAGCAGAAGTACCATTTCTAGACTGAGGTAACTGTTATTCTATGAAGTTCACCATAGAGGCTGTGATAGTACTGGGTCTTTTTTTTTTGTGCTCTTAATGTAGTTCTGGTGTGAGATTAATTAAAGTTCCAGTTGGGTTTCACGAGTCATGCCACGTGCTCTGAGCATCAACACCTCAACTCCAGCATTGCCTCTCTCAAAAGCTGGGATAAGACACCTAATGAGCAAAGTCTGTCCTTGTATGAGTGTAAGGATTTTCCAGCAATTATTGAATTTCAGAAGTAACTGCTAGCTAAGTACAGAGGGCTCAGTTAAGGCGAGGTGTGCAAGCAAATGAAGGCTCAGCTTCAGGTATTGCCACTTCAGGAGGGATTTTCCTATTCTCATGGAAGCTTTTCTGAACTGGAAGTTGCAATACCAAGGTGGAGCGCAATCCTTTGGAGACAGTGGTTTTCTCAATCAAGACATATGCTCCAGTAAGTAGTGTAAGTACATTAGTAATGTGAATTTCAACCTAATTATCCTGTTCTCATTTGTAGGAAAGCGCTTAATGTTTTGTGACCAACAAAGCAAAGTAGAGATGGTGGCCAGTCACTAGTGGTGTACCCCAGGAATCTATACTGTCCAATATCATTTAACTTTTTCATTAATGACATAGATGATGGGACCAAGCATTCTCAGCGTTATATATGTTACAAAACTGAGAGAGTTAGCTGATGCACCAGATGGTTGTGGTGCCATTCAGATGGATCTCAAAACCCTCAGTACCAAAGAGACATGGAGATACTGGAGTGAACCCTTGAACAAGTTACCAGGCAAAAATAAGGATGCTCCTTTCTTGGAGATACTAAAAACCTGACTGGACAGAGCCCTGAATAACCTGCTCCAGCTGATGCTGCTTTGATCTGGAAGGTACAATGAGATGATTCTCCAGAGATCCCTTCCCACTACAATCCCATTTTGATTCTGGGGGAAAAAAGACAGTGGCACGAATACTGAGTTACATTATTCTTCTCTTTACTCTCTTTAAGATAGCTTCCCCTTATTCCACTATGGTTCTGTTATTTCCTCTTGTACCTCCTTTCCTGTTAAATGGGAGCTCAATGCTAATTCAGGTGAAAAAAACATCTTCATTTTTTGGGGGAAATAGATCTGCGTCTGGGGAAACAAAGGTCCCATCTGTGTATTTCTTTGATAGAAATTTCCTGGAAAAGAAAAAAAAATAAGTTGCTCATCTGTTTAATCCCGTATTTCTTCCCTGCGTATCATAAAATTCATAACCAGCCATGCAAATAACATATCTTAATTATTTAATCCTATAAATTCAATACCTAATCATCTCTGCATATGTGACATTTCATTACTCTGTACGCATATCAGCTCTTCTTTGCAGAAGGCAGTCTTGACCATCTGAAACCATGAGATGCAGCTTTCATTTGCTGTTTCTTCCTCCCTCTGCTCCCTTTGATTTTTAGAAGCAAATAGTCATCTCAGAGAACACCTGTGCACAGCAGGTGTCTGGAGCTTCCCTACCATACCTGAGCCTTTGAGGGACCAGAGCATCTCTACTAGTATGTTCAGAACAGATTGCCCCAGTAATTGATGCAGAAATATGAACTGCAACACGGGGTGAGTTACATGGGGGATGATATGTTTTTCTTAGGGCAGTAACAAGCTGCTGTTCGAAGATTCAAATTGTTGTGAACACACTGTGTTTACCATAAAAAGTTTGTAGATTCAGTGTTAATCTCAGCTCATAAGGAACACAAAAATCTGTAACTAAGCATGATAGGTTTACTAAGAAAATAGTATATTTGAGAGTAAATTATAGAGTTCAGGAAGTACAATAAATGATCCTAAGGTGCTCTAAGTTGTGATCTTAAGAAAAGTTATGTTCTCTACTCTATTCCCTGCTTTGCCATTTTGTTCTTGTTAACACAAGCAATCTCCTAAAAAGTCTTCTGTATGACATTTAAAGGTATGTTCTTCTCCTTGGCTTTCCTAGTTGTTTTTTTTAAAAAAGTTACTCACAGGATGGTGGGGTGCTGGAACATGCTTCCCAGAGAGATTCTGGATGACCCACATCTGGAAGCATCTGAGGCCAGGTTAAGTGGGGCCCTGGGCAGCCTGATCTAGTGGTTGGTAACCCTGTGCACGGCAGGGAATTGGAAGTAAATGATCCAATCTAAACCATTAATTCTATGGCTCCTAGTGGGTGTTGAAGTACCTTGTCACAGAGTAAAAAGCATTGAAAGGCAACTAGAACTTCTAAGTTTTATTTCTGCATCGCAACTCTGGTCTGTATTTTGTCTGGAACCCCTGTGCCACGGATGTGGCCACCACCTTGCAGCTCCTCTCCACTGCAAACTTGTGATGGAAAAACTTTGTACTCGGAAGAGCTAGTGACTATCACCTATCAATACAATTGCAGAACTTCTTGAGTATCACAGACCTCTGTAGGATAAATACTGCCCTTTTTCTACCATTGCTCAATAAAAAACCCTATGTTCAAATGAAACACAAAAGCAGAGAAGAGCAACCTGTGAAACACTCACTGAATGAATATATAGCAATTTGGAAAGTAGTAAACTTTCCTCTCTTCCTCTCTTTCTTTGGCAAGTGTGGCTGACATGGAAGTTTCCAGAGAGAAAGCAGGATTTACTTGATTTGAAGAAATTTACTGGACATTACAGTCATGCACATATGAACCAGAAGAAACACAGGGAAAAGATGAATTTATTTTATAAATATATACATACATACATACAAGAAAATCTAGGTGCATTCAAGATTGGCTCCATATTTTTGTCAACTCCTTGTCTAATTCCAGTTCAAATCTTTGCTTGTTATTGTAATCTTGCATGAATGGACACTGCTCGTCAGTATCATGAATAAGACTGAATTCAGGCCAGATGCTGCCTCTTGAATTAACATTCAAATTCTTCACTTCCACTGAGAGCTCAACCATAAATTCTCAATTAAGGCCTGGCTGAGGTTCAGTGAAGCATGAGTGGAGATTTTCTTATGTAAATAAGGTAGCAGTAAACTCATTTAACAAACCTTCAATAGTTATTCAGAATTGACTTGTTCATACTGCATCTTTCCCCTTATCTTGTCCTTGATTAAAATGACATAAGCTGAGCTTGATTCCCTCTTTGTTTCATCAAGTCCTGACTTGTCTGGCATCATTTGAAACATGAGAGTTGTTTCTGATGGATGCCTCTGTCAAATTAATTGCATGTTTTATCCAAGTCCTCACTGGGGACAACTACTACTTCTGAGTTTTATATTTGCACTAAGTGATGAAGACTTAGATCCAAAGGTACTATTTTTCAAACTAGATAAATACGTGTCTTAAGATGTTGCAATGAGATTAATAAAAAAACCCTCTATTTGCAGTTTTTCAGATGGGTATTCTTGTTTTCTTTGTAATATCGAGTCAAATGCCTAATTAGTTCAAATCATCATTTAACTAGCTATTTAAGCATTTATGCAACAGAATTTATGCTGATTCCTATGTTCTATCGTGCAGAGTTTCACAAAGAGCACTAGTAATGTACTGCCTGAAAGCAGTTAAATTCTGTGATTGTGCTCAACCACGTTTTCACCACTTAAAATTGTGTTCTTGCAAATAAAAAGGAGTCATGACGTTTGTGTGATGCAAGACTAGATATAGAACATTCTGATGCTCAAATTCAGTACAAAAGTCACAAAATCTCCAATGTTTGTGCATTGCTATAGTCCTGTTGTTTTTTCATGTTAATTTTTTAAATCAGCTGACAAGGACAGAGCTGAGAAAAGGGCTAGGGAGAAAAGAAAAGGATGAAGGTTTCTTTGCTAAATTAAATGAATTAAATGAACAGCTATTTTAGTTTATGCAAATATAGTGCCTCTTTTAGTGAACCAATTCAGTTTTAAAATAACATGAATTTTACACTTTCTAAAATATTTTGCAATGGGAATTGTAATAGGCTCAACTAAATTATTTCATTCAGAATTATACATGTGTGAGAGCAAAAAGTAATGTATGACTACTTTTTTTACTTCATCAAAGCCTCAGTGCTTATGCTGGACCTCCAAGTTACCTAAACCAAATAATTTGCTTAACAGTCACCTTTTGTTAAAAAATGATGCAACAATCATGCAGCAGGAATTTAAGCATCTATTTACATGCAGTTCTTTGGAGAGTCATATTGCAAGCACATATAATTCTATCAGTTTGCAAAAAGCTGACAAGTAAAAAAAATGCTCATTAGGTTTGGGTCTGTATCAAGAATTAATTACGTTATTTGAAGATTTTCCTTCAAAGGAAAGTTCTCTGAATATTTTTGAAGTTTTCTTGTGTTGTTGCTTTTTTTTTTCCACCAAATTGATCATCAGTGATTCCTCCTTGTAGTGTGACACTGACCTCCTCTAATCTGTCACTGTCTATCACAGCTTCTGGAATCACAATGCTAGATGTGGCGTATGAATTCAAACAAATCCTTTCTCCCATTATAGGTGGATAATGAGTTTAAATTACATTACATCAAGAATTGAAACATCATCTTTAATTAGATTTGGTTGACACCTCCTCTTGTAAGAACATTTCCCATGTTTTCAGTAGCTAATGTAACTGAAATGTTTCCTTTAAATTTGGCTGCTCAAGATGACATTTCCATGCTGATATCTGCTTCTGGATGCTTTTTATAATTATAACCAACTTTGTGCAGCTGTTTCCAAGTATGATATTAAGAAAAAAAAAAAGTGTTATTTTTTATTAAAACTTCCCTAACCTTTTCTTTGAGGAGATCCGATGTCTTTATTCCTTGGAGCAGAATTTAGAGAATTGGCAAGAAAGTAGACCATTATATCAGCCCTTTTACTCTGTTCACAATCACCTTGCTAAGAAACAATATTGGTCAGCAAATCCTTATTGATGAATCACATCCAACTCCTCTATATACTCTATCCAAAGGAATGAAAGGACTACACAGTTTTTTCCATGCAGCTTTCAAGAGTATGAAGCCTTTGTCTTCGTGATGAAGATCAGTGTTGCACATGTGAAAAAAAAGAGGACAGCTGAAGGATAAAGAAGATAACAGTAGGCACAAGGTTGTGTGGAGAAAGGCAGTACCACGAGTTCTATGATGCAAAATAACTATGACAAAGAGTTGGTGGATGAGAGTTAGATTCTGGAGCTGGCTGGCAAAGAGAATCAGGCAATGAAACACTGGAGAAACTTGTGAAGCAGCCCATTTAACAGATCTAGGACTCAGAATAGAATCTCAGTGGGGTAGCTGAGTAAAGACAGATAGCAGTTCTGTCTGGTGGCACAGAGCTTTTGACTGAGGAAGACCCCTTGGCGCCCTTCAGCTTCTTCAGATGCTGAGGAGTTTGTAAGAAGATAATGCACTATTGCTGTCAATCATCTTTTGAAACAACAGAACCAATTATATCCATTTTCTGACAATGAATCAATGTTTATTCCAAACTGTAGAGTGACTGCCAGTCTGTCTGGTTAAAGCATAAGTCCCTACACACTGGTATAAATACTGGATACAATACAATACAAAATAATGCAGGGATATTATTTTTGTTTCAAAACTGAGATCCAGAAAGAAAAGCTTTTCAGAATTATGACTCTCTTGTAAAGCTCTGATGTCTTCTTTTAAAGCTCTTTTTACAGATGGAAGAAAGATTAAATATTATCTTAACTGTAAAGACAAGCCCTCCAACTGAATAATTATTGACCTCTGTTTAAAATATTGCCATACATATTTATGCTGCTCCAGGACTGCATCTTTACAGTAGATGAAACTGAAGACTCATCTGTTTCCAAAATTGGGCCATAGCTGAAGCAAATATTGACAGCTTTTATTAAACATATAAAATCCAATCAAATAGTTAATAAATAATCAGCAAATTTTTACAACCTTATAAAGAAAATTGTTCTAAAAATTTAAACATATATATATATATTTTTTTTTTTCTGGGAGAGGAAATCTGTGCAACTAGTTCACTGAACTTGATGAGATATTCACATATATTATTACGTAGAAATATATTATGCTTACTATTAAGGATCCTTAAATAGGACAGATATGTATCTCAAATGATAAACATTGTGTAAAGGAGTTCTGCTGTCACAAATAATAAACATTGTGTAAAGGAGTTCTGCCATTATGAGCTATAGAAGTAGTCCTCTGCCCCTGTACTTACCTTACAGAAAACAATTTGGGGAGCAAAAAGAGCTGGAGCATATCAGGGCTTCACGGACACTGATTATTTGTGCTTCTGTAGACAAGACAACTGTAGACAAGGCAGAAAAAATTAGGCTGGCCCTTAGGCATGCCAGCCACTACAAGTATGTCAGCACGTGCTGGGGGAGACTTCTGCCCTCGGCTCACCCAGGAGCTGGTCATTCTGTTCTTAAGTTCCTTGAAAATCTGTCCCTAAGGAGGAAATTGAGTAGTGAAAATACTGCAGAGTGTCAGTGTTCTCAGTTATACCAACAGCTCTTTAAAATAATATTTTTTTTAATTAATTCCAAGCTACTTCTTTTTTTTTTTTTTTTTTCCTGTAATGAAAAAGGATAAGGAACTAGATACCAGATCTCCTCCTGCAAGCCATAGACTTTCGGTACACATTTTCTTCCCCTCTCCGTAGAACTACTGATGCTATTATTCTTACACAGAGGATTGAGAGCACTGTTTTCCACCCAGACTTGTCTCAGAGTCAGCTGTATTTTTCTGAAGAAGTGGATCTGTGTACCATTAGATAGACATGAGCAGGTCTAGATGAGTGTTCATGAACTATGTTAGATGAGCGTCTAAACACTGAGATGGTGAAATAAAAGTCACAGTCATGCCAATAGCACAATTTACTTCCGTTGTATTTTCTGCAGGAGCTTCTATTATGTATATTTGGAGAAAGACTTCTGGTAACGTAAGTAGTGATAGTGATGCAGTCCTTTCTGAGTATTCTTTTCTCCAGCTAAACAAATCCAGTTCCTTCAGCTTTACCTCATATATCACATATATCAGGCTTTCCAGTCCTTTGGTCATCTTAATATCTCTTCTTTGGACCCTCTCCAGCCTGTCCAGATCCCTTTCGATTTATGGGGACAAAAACTGAACACAGTATTACAGGTGTTGCCTAACAAGCACTAACTAGAATAAAATAATCACTTCCTTATCTGTGCTGGTGATGCCTTTGCGGATACAATCCAGGATCCTATTTGGATATTGGTTCAATTCCTTAGGCTTCCTGCTAAAGGAGAAGATAAACATTCAGGGAAATGAATCTACGTAGGGCAGTGAGCAGTGAGTTTCACATCCAGATGTTCATCAGATTCATCATGTTCTACTTGGAAGACTGGCTAAGGTTACATGTATATTCTCAGGAACAGATGTTGTGAAGGTCAGCATTGTCTATGGATACAGAAACAGACCAGATCCTTGCTTCTTAAAATTAAAGCTAAAAACAAAATCAAAAACAAAAGTGCAATGACCACACACAGAAAACTGCATTTGCATTTGGAGCTTCTGCAAGTGAACCATTTTATATAGGGTACTGATGAAAGAAGTCCAAGTTATGAACAACAGCATTAACCTCTGGCTTCAATAAGAACTAATTTAATATTTCACTACCATATGTAGCCCTATGCAATATGTTAAATACTACATTTAGGGAAGGGGAAGGAGGAGGGGAATTTCAGCAGACTAGCTCAAACAGGAAATCCTGAGTTCAAGATAAGACTGACTGAGACTAAACTGAGTCACGTGGATAAAAAGAACACAGTATTATTAGCACTTATCACTTTTTAGGTCCATATAGTTCAATGACAGTTTCAAAAGGATACACTGATAAAGGATTTCCTGGTAGTTTGTCACAGTATGTGGTGGTTCCAGTAAGCCCCCTGCTGAACAAAGAGTGCTGGGGAAATTCTGAAGCCTGAATGTATGACTGACAGTGCTGAGCCCGAGAGGAAAGTACTTTATCCAGGTTTTTGTCACTTTTTCAACTAACTGCACTAATGCTCAAGCTGCTGTCTAAGCAGTTACCTTGTTAGTAAGAACATGAAGTAAAGCCTCATTGTTTTCAAAGTTTATGATATTTTCTTCTCAGGTCTTAGGATGCCCAACAACTCAGGTTTAGGACAACTGGAAATTGAGCACCTGTGTTTTTTGGGTTGGATTCAATACCCATCTTAGATGTGGAGATTCTCTATCCCCTTCTCCGTGCTCCTCCTTTCCACTCACAAAAGAAAAATAAAAACGTAGAGGAGCTCAAAATAAAGAAAAAAACAGATACACATTTTGCAAATGCTTTTTTTTTTTTTTTTTTTTTTCTCCTTGCATTGGATCAGAGTCAAATCTGTGGCACTCAAATTTCGGAGAGAGCTGTAGCTTTGCTAATTCTTACATAAGTGAGACCACGTATCCCTTTTCTCTGGCTTTCTCCCCTGAGCTTGTATTTTCCTTCCCCTGCAGCTGCAGGGGAGCCTGCTTGCAGAAATCAACCTTACAGCACCGAGAAATGCTGATCCAGTGTGATTTGGGAGACAAAATGATATCCTGACATGAAAAATTTCTGATTGCCTCAGGGGAGCTGAAGGAGAATAAGAATATTCCCTCGGCAGGAGGCTTGGACATGCTAGTGAAAGATGGAAAGAAGGAAAGGGAGGATAATTAAAATAGTTTCTTTGCAGATTCACTGAATCATGACAATTCTGAACGAGAGACACTGTAGGAGGGACAAGAAGATTTACTGGATCAAGGAGCTGCTTATAAAGGAGGAACAAATTAAGAATAGTTAGCATGAAAATTAACACTGGAAGCCAAGCTTAATACTGACCCAGATACAGATAGGAAGCTACTCCCTGACTGACATAAAATAATTATTGGTAGGATAAGGCTTTTTAACTCTCTATTTATCTAGATTTATTTAATAAGTAACAATATTTGAAGAGCAAAAGGGGCAGAACCAATGTAGGGGTCAGAGCCACAGCAATGCGGTCAGGCAACTTTGGGGCTGTGTTTGCCAGCTCAGGAGTATGAATGAAGTTATTTAGCATCCAAGAAAACTCTTTGATGGAGACATATTTTTTCTTCTTCTGCAGGAGTCATAGTGGAGTGTGGCTTTTAGTATTCACTAATTTCACATGACTGATTTTTCCCAGGATAACTTCTCACATCATCATCAGAGCTGTGGTTAAATGATGTACTTGACAGCCACCACCCACTCCTCCCAAAACCCAGTACAAGAAGAGCCTGGCAAGTGTCTATGAGACTTGTTAGGGCTGTGCTTATTTCCTAGCTGCCATAACCAGTGTAGCTTAAAAGACAACTCCCCCGTCCCTGTCTGTTGGCTGTATCACAGGTATGGATATTATCCTGCCTGCTATGCTAAAATAAGCCCTCAGAGGTTCTAATTGAATTGAGATTCTCATCACAAGTCTGCTCCACATTTATGGACAAATTATCTCTGAAAAATGCCCAGCCCCAGGGAACAATGGCAAATATATCCTTTGAAGCTGGTAGTAGATAATCATAATAGATTAGTGGTGAAACTGAAAACTATACAGATTTGAACCAAGATAATGTCTTAAGTTAATTTCTTTCATTACAATCAATACCATCCATAATTTTCAGAACTTTATACATTCTGAGTTTTGTCTTTATCATTGCTGTGTACATGTACAGCTGTCTGTTACCCAAACATTGCCCACTATCTGCTATTCACATACCTCAAATTTCTAGTTCCAAGAAAACTAGAAACTGTCAGAAAATGCAAGCAAATACAGTTTCAGATTAGTGGTCAAAGAATCAAATGTTTGAAGCTTTCAGACACTTAGAATTTTGCTTGTCCTGCAAATTCTAAACGTGTCTGAATGCCTTTTCAGTCATAAGCAGATCCAGCGGCTTTAGCGGGCTCAGTTGACAATCATGGGAAGTTCACCATGAGCTGCAGCATCTCATGCTACACGTTAAGATAAAAAATAAATACTCAAAGTTCTGTCAGCCTGTCCAGAGCTTTCTTGCACCACAAGTTAAGTTAGCTATTTTAAAGGTAGCTTGGATAGAACTACATAGTTCTGCAGTGATGAAATACCATCTGTCTCTTCCTTTCAAAAAATGCATGACCCCCTTTTTTTATTACAAGGAATTTTAGTATACACTGGATGCTACCTCCATTCTAATAACACCCAAAGGGTTGAACATATTTATATGCACATATATATGCTTCCATAGCCCTGAATTTACCTGTAGTCTTTTCTCTTTAAGTAAGTCACTGGTAATTCAGCTGTGAAATTAAAGAAACGGGACACTGTAGTAAGCATTACTTTCTTCAATCTCTTCTAAAGAAATCCTAATAATGCTAAGTTTTTGGCAAAAGGAAATGCAAAATAAATACGACAGCTTAAGATAAAGTCCCAAGCTTCTATAGCTGGTAGCTGGAAAAGTTCATTTGCTCCTGAATCAATAATCCAGCGAAGTACCTACATCATGTCTGTGAAAAATGCTAAATTCTTAGTAAACAGAATATGCTAGTGTCATCTCTGTTTGTGATAGCTGTGCTTTCTTTGATTTTCATACTAAAAAATCATGAACGATTATAACATATGGCCCTAGATTCATCCCACCTAATGTAAAGCATATAAATTAGGAGACTACCTACCTTGCATCCTCTGTGCAGTAATCTGAATGAAAAACTAAGCACCCCTAGAGAGTAATTCAGCCTCTGCAAGATCTGAAGAAATCTCCATCAATGCTGGCATCATCCTACCCTTTCTCTGTTTCTTGTGGAAATGTCTCATTAACTGCTAAGCTGAAGGAGGATAAAATAATGTCTGACTATTTACATTTACATGACTCTTCGATACTGGCTCCCCATCACTTGATAGTCTTTACTGACATGATTATTTTTTGGTTGACTTTGATGATGTTCAATAGCACTTGGCATATTCATAGAAGGATAAAAGAGTCATGTGGATTTTGAACTGCTGTATCACTTCTATTTCCTAATATCAGAATTTTGGGTGAGCAGCCAAGATCCACTAAAATAAGCAAAAAAACACTGCATAAGATTGATTTTTCTTTTTTTTTTTTTTTTTTATAAGACTGTAAAATGGTTGAATGATAAGGTGATACTATAAACTCTTAACTTGGGATTTGTGATTTCTGCGCAGGGAATTGTGGAACTGGATGAAATGCGGGATAGGAGAGCCTATGTGAGTTCATGGCCTTGGCCTTCACTGAGTAGGGGCTGCCCACAGAAGCAGGGATCAATTGCCCTGTAATTGTTAAATAAGTGAGACCACAACAACTTCCTCCAGTCACTCTAGCCCTAGCACTGCTCCTGCCCAGTTGCTGAAGCCCAGGAAGGGGGACTAGGCTGCTATTTTTGCCTTTGCAGGTCCAACTGGTAGCAAAGATGAGCAGTCATTCCACTAGTTGGCACGACAGTCCTCCGGGCCTACAACCCCTGTCTGACTCACCAAGTGTTGGTACCAAGACCCTGCAATCATTCTAGCAGCTGGCACTACAGGCAAGATGTGCCCAATCACCCAGCCAAAGAATATGAATATGCAGAGGATATTTAAGAACTCTTTTTTCACTGGTGAAATACCTAACATCTAGGTAGTTATTAGGTAGAACAGAACAGTGCTGCTAATTGACAATAGGTTGTCACTTTGGGTATGCCTCCTCTAGCTTAGAGGTAGGATTCACCTCGTAGATAAGATAACTAAATTTAGTAATCTACTGTATAGTTATCTATCAGAGGACCTCTACTTTATCTGCCAGCTCTTTGCATATGTTTCTAATAAAACAGTGCACATAACATTGAATACGACAAAGGGCAATGGTTTCAAATTAAGAGGGGAGATTAAGGTTATATGTCAGGGGGAAATTTTTTACAGAGAGGATGGTTTGATGCTGGAATAGGTTACTAGAGAAGTTGTAGATGCCCCATCCCTGAAGGTGTTCAAGACCAGGCTGGATGGGACCCTAGGCAACCTGATCAGGTGTCTGATTTAGTGGGTGGCAACCCTGCCCAGGCCAACAAGAGTGGAACTAGGTGATTTTTGAGGTCCCTTCCAAGCTGAGCCATTCTGTGATTTTATGATCCTATGATTCTACAATTCTACGACTCAATGAATGGATTAGGCAGCTTACCTAGGGTCATAATAACCCAGGTACCTGAAGAAATGCATATTGCTTCAAAATAAGTGTCCAAAATGATTCAGATTAGTTGCTCTTCTGAACTGCCTACTACTTGCTTCTGACTCTAAAGTATAATTCACTCATCTGTTCTCTTCAAAATAAATTGATAAATCACACTTTCCGGTTTTGAATCTCTGTTATTTCATCTGTAAAATGCACTACTATGGCTCATTCATAGCATCTCAGAAGCAGGGATAAAGTTGCACCCTGCTGTTATACATCTGACTTACTGCTTAGCCTTACTATGGTGCATTGCTATGATTCCTGATTGAAGTTGCCTAATGCTCTTGGGTTTGCATTTGTAATGTGTGTTCATTTCAATGAATGGAAAAAGGTCTTTAAAATTTTATTCAATGTCAATTAATCTCTGAGGAGACAGCAAGGAAAGTGGGTGACATTAATGAAATTATTAATCTAGAAAATGCTGAAGGTTAGAAAGAGGATGCATGTTTAAGTAGTTCACTTGTTAAGACATTAATAGAAGACATCATGAAACTGTAGGACTATCTTATCATCTGGAGAGTATAATAGTTTGGGGCAGGTTTCAACACTTATACTCTATATAGCAATGCATCCTGAAACTAATGAAGTGCGAGGTCTTTATGAGACTTTTCATGGACAATAAGGCTAATTGGAAAAGAGGGTATTAAAATAATGTCTATCCTCATCTCAGTAAACTATGAAGGAGAATTAGAAAACTTAGGAGTATTGCTTTGTTCGGCAAAGTTTCGTACTTCTCTTACCTTCATATCTGATAAAGTTCTGACTCACACTACTTAATTCTCTGGATTAAAAAGAGATTTTTGAGATATATTAGAAATCTTTTCTTATTATATCTATCTTCAAAGAAACTCTTCCTACCATTCTGAACTTATTTCCTTGATCAGATGAGAATAGAAACTAAAATAATATTTTTTTATGTTGATTCTGTCAAATACAGTACTATTGCTGGTGTTGAGATATATAGATAATTTACTCAAAGAAACATAAATAACCTCCTGTATCCTATTGGGGTGCTGGAAAAAAAACTTTGACATGTGATACATGAAATATAAGATTAGACTGATGGACACAGAATCAGATTTTAATTATCAGTGTAGGGTTCTGCTCCTTCTTCTTTATTTACTACTAGGGAAAATGTGAAGTAATTTCTCTGATGGCCTAAGTTACTATATTAAGGCACTGAGAGTCATCAACTGAAAACTTGTTTTATAGCAGCGGATGATATTATAACCTTTATTGACATGGCAGATTTTTTGTCACTATTTTTCTATTGAACACAAATGCCATCACTGTCTTTGCCATTTATTTAAAGAACTGACTTTGGCCATGAACTTAGGCTATTCTTTTTGAGATATGACACAGGTCTGGGTCATTCAGCCTCTTGCAAGGATGGAAGCAGGAGGTGAGGAGATAAAAAAATGTAACAGTTTCATCCAAAACTTTAAAAATAAAATCTGAAAATGAAGCCATCATTACACTGATCTGCAAACTGCAAGCAAGGCAATCCAACTGTAAGTACTCACGAGAGGCAAAAAATAAAACGATACGCAACATTTTAGATGCTCAGATTGTACATGATAAAGAAAAGACTGACTATGGTTTAAAGAAGACTTTTATGGATGCATTGATTCAGTTTCACTGTAGATTATAAGAATCTTTTTGTCCCTGTTTTTATTCTTCTTTAAATGTAAATGCAAAAAAATTAAATGCAAGGCATAGCAGAAATAAAAGAATAAAACACACCAAAAAATAAGAAAATAAGAACATGTTATCTATGATTATTAGAGTCATGGAAAAAATATCTTTGCAAAGCATTATAATTTATGGCTATTCACATCTCCATAGAAAGCAAATAAAAGATAACATGATGGTTAGTGAAGAGGGGAATGTGGAATGTCATGCAGTCTTAAGGCAAATTTTATAGTGAGAAGAAGAAAGTGTTCTATTAGTCAAGTAATTAATCTGTGCAAGTGATTGTCACAAGATATAATGGAGGTAAGTTTTACGGTAGGATTTTAAAAAGATCATCTAGTTCTGTGAATATTAAACATTTCATCCTTTTCTGTGACAAATCTGTATAATATAGGGGAACCTTTATATTACTGATACTGCCCGAGGTGGGCATGTCATATTAGTTTAGACTTGTCTAACTTAATATGGAAGATCCTTTGCACCTTTATGCTGTGCATCTCATTTGGAATTATTGTGGCAGCTAATTTACATTCACCTGGGTGGATATACTCCTATACTCTGTTTTATTCTTGTGATCCTGTTGACTGCATCTAGCTTGTTCTTCCACTAGTTTAGATTTAAATTGCCAAGAACTTAATGAGTTTTCAGCTTTTCTATGAATCAATGCTCAGATAAAGTCACATATATCTATAAACTTCTGAAAGACATTAATTTAGGATTTATATCATATAATATTAAAAATCTTCCTGCTCTTTATTGTTATGGTTCTCTCTTCGTTCATTCTCTCGTCATTTCTCTTGTCTAAATTTAATTGCTTCGCCTGAGAACTCGAAGCTCTGTGTCAGAGAAACACATGAATTTATTCTTCAGAGCATACAGACATGTCTCCAGTGGTATGGCTGAGAGGGACTCCCGAAGATGTCTCAGGAACTGTAACCCAAGGATAGTAGCCCAAGACTGCTCTCCTCCAGCTCTTCAAAGGAGTCCAAGACTTAAGTCTGTGCATTTTTCTCCGGATGGAGGGAGAGTGACAAGCCATTTTCCTCTTCTTTCAAGTGATTCAAAAAGATTCCCTCACCCTGCAAAATGTTCAAAACACACCTTTTTCCCTCCTGGCCCATAGAGCTGAAGGTCAAGCACGTGAAATTGTTTTTCTACTAATCTTTAGCCCTTCTCTTTTCCTATATCAGTATAATATATGACACAGTGTCTGAAATCTGAAAAAATAATATAATCACAGCTTCAAACATGAGAATTTTGGTCTGAAATAATCAAAGCCTTCTCAAAAATAAAAGGAAAGAGAAAATATAGTGCAATGTACAATACAGCAGAAAATAGAAAATATAGTACAATGGGAAATGTTGAATAGTCTTTATAAATGCTGACGTTTTAAGCCCTGCCTGGGATAAGTATACAAGGAGGTAACACTGAGGATGTTAATAACTACAGAATTCTATTTCAGCTCTTAACAGAACAAATTTCTATCTTTTAGCGTGAAACTCAATGTTTGAGAAAAGTTCCTGTAGCATCCCCCTCTCATGAGAGATATGTAGGAAGATAGAGAGAACAATAATGAATGGGCTAGAAAACAAGGTTCTAAATGCACTGTTCAGCAAGGAAGAACAAGAGAACTGTGAGGTTGTTCAAGTTTTCAAATGTCAATAACCAGTTGATGGAGGGCTAAATAAAAATACAAAGTCCATCTCTTTAGTGCTTATATAAGAAGATTGCAAATACAAAATTTTCAGAATTACAGTTGAATAGGCAGTAATTTATTAAAAAAAAAAACCCTTTTCTTCAGTTTCAGTAATTGAAAACTGGTTTCTCAATTTATTATATTCTACTGATTTTCCCTAATGCCCTTAGTAACTGTAGTTGCTCAATTGTTACTTTCTTCCTATTTTTAGCAGACTGAACTCTTAGCTGAATACAGAAATTTGCTTTAATTCCTTTGTGAGTTTTCTGAACTTGAATTATTGTTGACCCCTCATAGTAGTTCGGTAGGAAACAGAAAATCTTTAAGGTTTCTTCCAACCTAAGCCATACTATGATTCTGTTAATCTACTTTCCTAATGTTAATTAGTCTGCTGGTTTTTTGTTTGTTTGTTTGTTTTCTTGTCAGTATCAATAATCACTCAGTATTTTTGAGTGCTTTTTATATTATCTTTCTGAAATACTAAGGATAAACATTAAATGTGGCATAACGTACAACCATGTCATGCTCGCTGCTTTTTATGTAAACACTATGTGTCAATTAGGGAGCCAATTCATCTACACTCTACAGAGCTACAGAGTTGTGCTGTATGATTACTGCCTATTTTGTGATAGAAACTTAAAAGGCTTCTATATTGTTTTTCTTCAGAGACGTGGATGAAGAATCCTCCATGCGTCTCTCAAACAGAAGTTTACAGCACTATAATCAAACCCTTGCAGTTTAATTTGGCTTAGTACACTTGACATATTTTGTCCAGGGTTTCGTTAGAAAACATATCTACCAGCATGTAAGATGATGTGACCCTGAATTTCTAAAAGCACACAAACCAGAAATGGTATTTTTAATTAAAATAGTCATCTTTCTTTCTATGATAATTCCATGCATCTTAAACAGAAATTAACACCTAAACTTAAATTTTCAAATAAATCATCAAATCAAATAAGTAATCCCATGAGGTTTTTGTGCCAAGGCTCTACCAAATTTTCTTTCAGCAATAAGGATTCTTAGTTCTTTCCTGTTCTGCATTGCTCTTTGCATAGTTCAGTTTATTCTCTTCTAGTTCAACCTTTTCACTTTGTCCAGTATGTCTATAGTAATTTCTTGGTTGTAGATGGAAGTACATTTTCCTTTTTCCAGTTTGCTGTTAGTTCAGTGTACTGCTCAACATAAATGAACCCAGCTCTCCAGCTGGGTTCTCATCGTCTTTGAGTAGAGGAGATGGATTGGGTTATGCACCTTCCTCCTTACAAAGAATTAGTTGAATTCTATTTTTCTGCTGTAACTTGTCATTGTATTACATTGTTTCTTCTGAGTAAGAAAAATTCCTTAGCTTCTTTCTAGGATTGTTGTTGATCAATGGATGCATGGCCAGGAGTGGGTTGAGCCACTGAGCAAGGAAGAGACGCCGTGACGGCATGGAGCAGGGGGTGACTGCAGGATGGGCTGGGCTGGACTGGACCATATGTGGCCCATAGGTTGGACATGCCTGTTCTAAGCAGACCTGTACTAGAAATCCATCTCAACAGAGAAAGGCATTTGGGGACTGAATTAAAGAACCAGGATTGACCCCATAGGTCCTTTGTAGGTCCTTCCTTGCATTGCGCATGGGTTCTTTAACCTTCAAATTGGTGGCAAATAAGCGCAAGGTCCTGCATCTGAGTCAGGGCAGTCTCAAGCACACAAAAAAAAGATTAGGCAGAGAACGCCTTGAGAGTTCTGAGGAGAAGGATTTGGGAGCTGATTGATGAGAGATTCAACATGAGCCAGCAACACATGCTTACAGCCCAGAATGCCAACCATATCTTGGGTTGCATAAATAAGAAGTATGACCAGAAGGTAGAGGGAGGTGATTCTGCCTCTTTAATCTGCTCTTGTGAGACCCCACCTGAAATACTGTGCCTAGTTCTGTAGCCCCAAACAAAGAAGGACATAAAGTTGTAGGAGCAGGTCCAGAGGAAGATCACAAAGATGATCAGAGGGCTGGATCAGCTCGCTGATCATGACAGACTGAGAGAGCTGGGGATTTTCAGCCTGGAGAAGGCTTTGAACAGACATTATAGTGCCCTGAAGGAGGCCTACAGGAAAGCTGGGGAGGGAGTTTTTATAAGGGCATGTAGTGACAGGACGAGGGGAAATGGTTTTAAGCTGGAACAAGGTATATTTTGAACTAGACATTAGGAAGAAATTCTTTTCTGTGAGTGTGATAAGACATTGGAACAGGTTGCCTGGTGAGGTTGTGGATGACCCATCCCTGGAAGCATCCAAGGCCAGGCTGGATGGAGCTTTGAGCAACCTAGTCTAGAGGGAGGTGTCCCTGCCTATAGCAGGGGGTTGGAACTAGATGATCTTCAAGTTCCCTTCTAACCCAAACCTTTCTATGATTCTGTGGTTTTCAACACTTCATTCCTCAAGAAAGAGATCACAATGCTGATACAATAGATATTTCTTATTTCCCATTTGGTTTTCTTAGTACTGCTTTTGGCCATGTCAGTGTTTCCATTTTCTTTCCTCAGGCTCTTTTCACTTGATGTCAGCAGATCTCCAGATCTCCCAGCTTTATTCTATCATTTGCATTCTTCTGTTTTCTGGGTGGCACCACATTGATTAGTCCTGTGTAAATATCTAAGTTCAAAGTCAAAGCACACAAGAGCCAAACTATATTCCCATGCAAATCCATAAAACACTAATCAGGATTTTTGAAATCTCATTCATTTGGCTGATAGTTAAATTGACCGTGCCAGCTACTGCACAAAAAATGCAGTACAAATCCATACTATAATTTTTTGCCAGTCTACTGTCAACATGCTCTTCCATAGATTGATTTTTTTACTGAATGATTACCCTCAAAAAGAGAAAAAGTTCATCACTGAGTAAACTAACTAACTAAATAAATAAATGTTGTTTAAATTGTCTCCAGAAAATTTGAAGCAAAATTCATTTGATCTCTCAATTACTGTTGGAGGTGACCTTCTCCATTAAAATATCATTTCTAGTGAGCTTTTTGGTGTGACTATGTCCTTCAGACATTCCCCCTCTCTTTCAGGAGGAAAACATTTGGTGTTGGATTTTGAATCAAAAGTTCTTGCAATAAGACCTAACATTAGATATTTACATCTAAACAAGTCTCCCTGGATCCTCATACAGACAATGTTAATGATAATCAGTGCAGCCAGTGAGGATAAGAGGTATATAATCTCACTTTGGATGTCAGATTGGTTAAGGTCTTGGCTGTACTGACTTCCATTGTCATATAAGGAGAATAAATGATTAATTCAGATATAAATATCTGTATGTTAAAGTTAGATTGTAAAATTAGTTCCAGAACAATTTTATCAGTTCTAATCACTCAGACATTACTATGTATTTCCTCAAGCTTTATCACATTATCCCTAATCCTCACATCTTTTCTTATTTTGCCCTGACTGGCTTACCTTCCTTCTGACTCTTTTTCTCAAGTGAACTTGTTTTCTTCCTAAGGGTCCACCCCACACCATTATTTGGATCATTATTTGAAATTTGGCTTTTCTTGTTCACCGTTATTCAAATTTTTCATTCCATGTGCAAGTTCTTTGTGCAGCTTTGTGCAGTCATATCATCACAGAGCTGCAGATCTTAGTCAATGTCTTCAGGACTTTTAATAACTAAATATGGGAACCTGCTGCAAACATGCAAACTGTGATTATTTTCTTTACGGCAGTAAAAGGGAAAAACATTGTGCAGCATGGTACATCCATAGAAATGCATGTTTGAAACAAGAAGTGCCCTATTCCCCAAAGGATGCCTAGTCCAAATTTTAGGAATGTTGTAGACAGCTTTAAAACTGAGCTCTAAAGGCTTTTATTTAGCTTGAGAGCAGTTCTATCAGCTTCACCTGTAGTATGGCTCACCGCCTGCAGAAGATGCATCTGTGTGCAGAAAGAGCCACAGAGATAAAGGCATATGAGAAAACCTCACATTGCTTTAGAGCTGTTTGAAGAGGAGAATCTGATCTATTGACTTGTTCTGAAAATAGCACCCAGTGGGAGGTGACTGACTGGCTAATACCTGTGGTGTTTCCATTACCAATTGGGATGAAATCTGTTGCCTGGAATTCTAGGGCAGTTTCCTTGGCAACCAGAAGAAATGCACAACTACAGTGCACATGACTTTTCAGGCACTTCTTAACGCATCTGAAATGATGAACTACTCCGCCAAAAACATACCAAGGATAAATAAAACTTAGGCTTACATACAAATGGTGAATGAAGTTTCTGTTCATGGCCAAATTTCAGCCAAGCTTGTAATCTGTCAGAAAGCAAACTCTCACAAGAGCAAGTAGGCTGAAAGTATTCCATTACTCAAGATGGAAGAAACTTTGCAGGAAGATCTACTTTCCTTTTTATTTTTTTAACATTTTGATAAGAATTTGTAAGAAATTAGTGATAGCTTCATGAGACACACAGAAAAGTGTAATATTTATTTAATTTAATTATCCCTATTAAATGCAAACCCCTCAAATTTTCAGAGCTGGTTGAATGTACTCATCACCAGAAGCAACATGGTTATTTGCAGAAATCAAAAGAATCATAGAATCATAGAAAAAGGTAGATATTCTGAAATTATTTTATTACAAAAATATGAAATTTAAATCAAAGTATGAAACAATAATAGGAAAGTAATATTCTAGTATAGTAGTATACAAAGCTGTTGGTTGCATGTGCAGTTATACACAAATTCTCCATAGACAGTAAATTCACTGAAAAATCCAATTTCATGAATTCAGGTGAAAATGACAAGCTGTTTCAGCCTGAAAATGGCCAAAACAGGCAGCAGAGTTTAATTACCAAATGCCGAAATTTAGCACATGATGATTTTAAAAACAGATGTTCTTTCTGTTTGAAAATTAAGGATTTTGATTTGAAAATTCATCTGCTTTTTAGGGGAGAAAAAAAACCTAACAGTTAAGTACTTGACTGAGATAATCCAAGTTAAGAGATTTCACATGCAATTAATTGACAAGTAGTGATAGCACACACACAGACAAACACACACACACACTCCAAAGGTACAGTTTGTAAGCCTTAAGCTGAAAAAACAAAGTTACTGTTCCAGCTGAATACATAGAGTATAGAGCTACAATTCTTGATTTTAATGACTATTCAGAACTTCCATTCCCTGCTTTGTGGTCTGAAGGAATAAGCACACGTGAGGGAGTTAAGGAGAAATGGAAGGGGATACAGTAGATCAAATAGGCAAAGTAGAGGGAGTGAGGAAAGGAACTTGCCAAATGTGACACGATAAGTGACAAATGTAAATGTTTTTGAACCCTATCTGCTGACATCTGGAGTCTGAGTCCACTTTCCTCCCTGTTAGTATTGACAGATGACAGCTATGGAACTTGCACCGGGGACCAAAACTAATTCTTTATGAGGTAAGAAAAGTATGTCATCTGAGATCTGGAACTGATGATAAAATTTAGACAGGCTAGATCATGAGAAATTTCAGCAACCCTCCCTTATTTTTACTTGGGGTGGAAAGAGTGAGTTGCTTGAAGAGAAAAACATAAAATATCATTGTAGCAAAAAATAATCATGGAGTAAAAAGGCTGTTGCATAAAGAAATACACCATCCTAGTCTATCATCAGCATGAGCGTGGAACACATTTCTGAAGCAGAACGAGACTGGAAGCAAACCAGTCAAGACAGAACAATGTACACTATTAAAATAACTAGAGGAAACTGGGTTAACCTGGACATTTTAAATGAGGACATGGTATGCAACTGAATGAATCATTAACAGAGATTAAGGTGCTTTCCTAAAACACATTACATTCATAATAAATAGACTTGAGTAGGGAATTTTAAAAGCATATTAGTGATAAAGGATGATGCCTAGGGCCACATTATCTCAGCATCAAGTTCTGATCTGTCATAGATCAATGAAATACAGCAAGCCTGAATTGCTGATTCAATTTAGGACTCATTTACTTTCAGAGCAGAACATAAATAGTATGGGAGAAAATGTGAAACATGATCTCCAAGACGGAGATTGTGTTCTATGGGGAACTTAGCATGCATGCACACATTTATCTTGTGAATATTTAGGGAACCGAGTATCAAAACAGCCCAATCTGTTCTGAAGATGAATTTCTCTCCTTGTCTCAAAGGCCTTGTACCTCTGAAGTTGAAAGAAACTTTGCCTTCTGCCCCAGCGGATGCTAAAGACTGCCATGCTGTCTGCATAAATGAGGATGAACCCGGTCAGAGCACCAGTGAAAATCTCAGCGAGAATAGAGTGACTCTTGCATTTGATTTCATGTCTGAACAGGAAGAAATCCAGTCAGCACAACTCAACAACTGTGTGACAGGAGAAGAAAAGGAAAAATGTCTTTTCTTCTTTTGAATAGCTTCAGTATTTTTCCAAAAAACATAAGACAAGCTGACATATCTTTAATGAAGTACTGGAAGATTGATTAATATTCTATTTATATTCAGCTGCATATATTTATGTTTATACACCATAAATATATTTATGTCACATCCCACATCCAGTACTGAATTTAAAGCAAGTGTGGTCACTGCTTTTGCTGTGGGAACATGAAGCTGCTGAGTGTGATCAGATGCTGCCAGGTAGACAGAACTGCTAAAATTTACCCATAAGTTCTGAAAATTTTCCAAAAATATGTTTTAAATTGCAGTCTCATGGAAGGCATCCTGGGAATCTGGTACCTGAGCCAGCCCGTGCAGTGTTGTTATTTAGTCTTTGAAGATTCAATAGCACTGGATCCTTTCTACTGTCTGACTGACAGCTTTTTTATATTTGCTGATGGAATCTGATCTATTTATCCCCTCTCTTTTACCACATACCACTCTGAAATGCCTGAATACTCCTATTTCAGTTATTTCCAGACCATTTTTAAAGTTTCTTCCCTTTTTATAAATACTTTGTTCTGTTAATTCATATAAATAACAACTGACCAAAAAATATCACCAGTAGTTGACATATCCCATAAAGTTAAGGCTTGCTTTCAAACATTTTCTAGTCCACTTCATTTATCCTTGGGTCTTATTTTGATGTGGCAATAAACAACTTTAGATTAGAGCCGCTTATTTGGTAGAGTGTGTTTATACTTAGTGACTGTCTATAGAACTGAAGATTAGCATCAAGGCTTTATCCATTCTTCTGTAAGGATGCTGATCTTTTGAAGCTAGAGTGTAGCCAACAAACTCATATTTACCGTCAGAATTAGCCCCACAATTTCATATATGAATACACTTTGCAAAGGAATAAAAGACTAGTTTCGTTTCTTGACCAAGTTTACAATAATCCTATCTGTGTCAAAACAATTTGAGAAGGGAAGCACACAGTGAAAAGATACGATTACTTTGATACACTCAGAAGCTAGATTTTATTCTGACATTTCTCATTCAGGCTTAATGCAAAATATTATTGAATTGAAAATTCAAAATGTTTGTATTGCAAGGTATTTTATCTATGTGTATATACACATGCATATTTTCTCATATGCGTGCATAGCTGTGCATGCATGTGCCTATGTAAACATGTATCTATTTTCTTGGATTTAAATACATTATGTTACAAAATAACATATTTTAATACCAACCAAATAATAAAATTCATCCCTTCATCTAACTTCTGTACTCTTATCTCATTACCACTCCAGTCTGCAACAGCTTTAGGATTCATCATCATTCTCTACCTTTTGTGCATTGTGTTTGTTTCGTATCTGACCTAAATCATCAAATCCCACTGGAGCACAGTTGGACAAAGGTTGTCTCTTTCTGCAATATTTAGACAGGAGCACACTGCTATGTTTGCAGTGACAAGAATAGGAGAAAATTGATGTTGGCAAATATTCTTGACCATCTCAACAGTATCAAAGCTGCATAATAATTACTATTACTGTGGTAAGTAACTGCTGATTATAGTATTTACTATGCACAATAGCAACATAATATTATATGAATGTGCCTGCTGCATTTTGCTATAATGACAATCATAACAGCCTCTATAAATTTTAAACTATAGAAATGTCATAGCTACATGGCACATCAGTAAGGCATAGTGCAGCAGTTTATACAGCAACATGGGGAGCTCCATAACCTTGAAATCTCCCAAGAGCCGGAGGAAAGAGGGAGCTGTTAAGAGTGCAGGTGTTTCCAGCTTGACAAACTTTTTGAGCAGGTGGTCAGGCTATGAATGAAAATCACCGCGCTGAGAAATATCCAGAAATCAGAAAGAGATTGATCTGTGGCATTGTGCAGTGACATGGGCAAGATGACAGCCCTGACTTAAGTCTCAGCAAGGGGAAGAAGCTAAGCTAGCTTCCAGCCCTGAAGAGACAGACCATGAAAACATGCAAGATGAAGGAGACTGGACCTTCACCTCTACTCAGAGCAGAAGCAAGATCCTCCTCTTTGACCCTGAAGTCTCCCTAACCAACAGATATGAAGCTCTGGGGATGGAAAGAGAAGAGGTTGTAGATAGTGATTCAGACCTGGAAACAGGCAACCCTATCAAGCTGGTCCAACCAAGGGCCCAAGTTGGAAACAGTGCCACCAAAAAAAGCAAAGATTCTTAGTAATTGGGGAGGGGCACTAAGGTACTCATTTGCTGTTCAGTTAATCTCTCCAGAGAGTTTTCTGCCTGCCATGTGTGCACATTGGAGAAATCAAGAAGAGGCTTCCAGGTCTGATAAAGCCAGAGGAGTACCATCTGCTCTCATTCTTTCAAGCTGGGTCCCTAGAGGCTGTAAGTAGGAAATTACAAAATATTTTAAAAGTCTTATGTCCCATGGGAAGGTGTTGAAGGGATTGGGAGCACAGGTAGCGTTCCCTTCAGTCCTCCCAGGTGGAGACTGGGAGCTGGGCACAAGGAGGATAACAGATCTGTTGAATGAACAGCTGAATGGATGGTGCCATTCTCAGGATTCAGGGTACTACAATCTTGGATGCAATTTTGAGAAAGCAGGCATGTTAATATTGGATAGGATGCAACTGACCAGGACTGAGATATAAATGCTTCTGGTTCTAAACAAGAGAACACCAGATGAATGTAAAGGATCTATACAAAACTGTGCTACATAAGTACTCAGCTTTTTCACTTACACAGACCTTGACCAGACCATGAAGACGTAATCACCACTAATGGACCACTAAGCTGAGATCTTATGAGCAAATATGATATGATCACAGTCTGTAGTTTCTCTGAGAGCTACAGGAGATCAAAGTCAGAATCAGTGATCATTTCTGTCAAAAATTTGCACCTCAGTATTTGGGATGTGCTTATTTAATGACATTAAAATTTTGGATTTCTTAATTTCATTGACTTGTTTATATAAAAAAGATACAGGGGGAAAAAAAAGAAGCTGTAGTATAAGTACTTCATTTTGATATTTTAAAAATCATGTTTTTAACTCAGAAGGATATTTGAAAACATTCATTCATTTCTACTTTTAAGAAGTCTATGAATGTAACTTGATCATGAATCAAAATAATGCTTGTTTTTGATGAAATAGGAGGTGTTACTTTGGAGTGACCTCTTCACTCAGTGTGGCACAAGCAAGCTAAAAAGTTGGACTGCCATGTGTTCTTCCTGTATAATTCTTCAGAGCTGGGAGAATTTTACCCCAGAAGTCTTTATTGTTTATTATTTGTAACTCCATAGTCTAGTCACAGAGCTGATCAACATGAGGAAAAGAATGCCTTGACTACATAGCTCTGATAATTTCCAAATTTGCCTTAAGTTACGGTTGAGCTCTGGAAGTGCACTTGTGTTGACAGTTCAACATTAGCACAGTCATTCAGAGCTCTCTGGTTTATGAGTCAGACAAACTGCTTAAAAATCTCTTCATTCTTTTCTGTACTTACTAGAAAACTGATTCAAGATTAAATCTTCTAAAATCATATCTCTTCCTAATTTTCTGAATTAAGAACTTGCTTTTCTGAAGATAGTCTTTCTGGAAGAATAACATGGTCCCTTTTCTTCCCTATCCCTAACACTTAGAGTAAGTTATTTTGGAGTAATAATATTCAGCATTTTTACATATTGTCTTCAAGGCAAGGCAGAATCATTGAGCCTTAAATCTTCACGATTAAATATCCCTTGGTGTGGTTTTAACCCAAACAGTTTACTCATCCCAACAACTATTATGTGTTTATCTACCCTGAGACTCAAATAGCACAAAACTGATTACATAGAAGACAATTAAAAAGTGATTTTTTCAAAAGACAGAGAAATGCAGGCACAGTGTTTTCCAGTGCCTCTGCATACCTCTTTCCATACTTTCACAGAAGAGTGCATTCAAATTAAAAATAGATTGAAAAAATACATATCATCTGATAAATCCATGTTATCCATATATCTGTGTACATATAAATGTTATGTAAAAAGTAGAATTCATAATCTCCTGAATAGGGCACTAAATTTGTCTGTTAATGTGCAAATGTCCTGTCCTGTCCCTTGATGGGAAGGCTTGGATTGCAGATGTAGCACACGTTGATTTCAGCATGTGTTAGGGTCCTTTCTTGCCGTGCTCGCATTTGGGTGCTATCTCTCAGCTGTTAGTGAACCTTGCTGTTTGCTAACGATGTGCTGTGAGATGCAGAAGTCAGGAATTTTGACCCTGTGTGTCCCTCATTCTTACATAAGTGAAATTCAGTCATCACAGTAACCGGAAGCAGAATCACTTATGGGTTTGTGGCATGCATTCCTTTGTGTAGTTCCAAACTTCAGTCTCATTTGATTTCTCAAGGAATCTTGACCCCCCCCCCCTCCCAATGCCATTATGCACTGACAGTTACTTGGATTTCAGCTATTCCTCAGTAATTGGAGCATTTTTATGTACTCCTCATAGTTTTCCCCCTCTTGTTGGAAGGGCTCAGTTTGTCTCAGTGTATGGAGTGAGTATAACTGTGTTCTCTTGAGCTTTGTTTGCTTCTATCTACCATTTTATTCAGGTTTAGAAGCATGGTGACTTTCAGGGATGTGATTTAGCAGGGGGTTGTTAGGGTAGTATGGTTAGGTCATGGTTGGACTCGATGATCTTTAAGGTCTTTTCCAACCTGAACGATTCTATGATTCTATGATTCTATGATTTAAATGCCTACATGTTGTCTGGGTGTATAAGATCCATCCATAGTCAGAGAAGATAGAGGGCTCATCATGATTGCCAGAAGGGCAACACTTAGAATTGTTTGAGGTGTTCTAGAGTATCCAAGGATCATAAGCTCAGAGGAAAATTAATGGGATGAAAAGAGTTCTCGGGAGTTTCTGATGCAACCTTCTGTTCAAGTCATGGTCATCTGTGAGGACTGATTAGGTGACTCAAGTTTAACTATCAGATTAGGTCTTGAAAATTTCTCTGCACAGAGTCTATGCTACCTTGTCAGAAACCCATCCCACTGTCCTAATTAGTGAAATAGATTTTTCCAATATCACATCTGAACTTTGTTCACAGTGAGTTAGCACAGCCAACACCGAGCTATAGGAAACGTGTCCTATGGAAGTGGCACTTTAAGACCAAAGACTTAGAGGCAGGTACTCCAACTCTAACAGGAAACTGCTTCAACCCTACCTCACTCTAAAAGCTCAGAAACAGAATTTTGTTCCCCCAGAATACCTACTGCAAATGCTCAATTTCCATCCAGACAAAATAGAGAAGAGTTCTGGTGTTAAGTCCCGTGTTGCATTTGACAGCATTGTACAAATGCCTGAATAATCTGGAATATATCAAAGAATGCTAATGGAGGATACTCGAAGATATTTGGATATCTTTTTCTTATCTTTTGCTGTCTTAAAGAACAAAGCTCTATGTTTTTCCATTCTTGTCAGACCCATTATGTGTTTAACCTTCCCACATGCAGACCTTTGACTGTGCAACAATTCTTCCAAGAACTCCCAAGAAGCTTCTGGACAAAAAGGTACATCCCTCGGCCTGTAGCTTTACCATTTGAGACTAGCAAGTTGTGTTGGAAGTGAGGGTTTAAACTCAAACCCATATACTAGGACAGTGCTGCCAAATCAGAAAATAAACTTTGTGTGCAGCTGAGAATGACCATTCAAAACACTGAATTAATTACAAACTTTTCTATTAGAATATTTTAGATTATATTTAACGATTAGATTATCATTTTGCTGTCACACAGCTGAAGAGCTGTATGAAAATATTTGAAAAGAGCATTTAGAACAGTAAATTGATCTACTTTTCCTAATAAAAATGAAAATAAATCCTTTGTTTGCAAAGATATCTTTCCTGTTCCTTGCTAGAGATGAAGTGTTATGAATGCCAATTTATTTTTCACTGTGAGGTTAGTCTTTAGAGTAATGAAATATAATTTCCCTCATCTTTAATGAATAAATCACTGTGGGAGACTCTACATGATAGCTTGTTCCTGCATAGCTATTTCTTCTGATTGTTTGCAGGGTTGTACATTTTAATACCTGCAACATTATTAACTCGTAATCATTTGCTTTTAGACCTTTCAGATAACTTTGCTTTTTCATTAATTCCTTTTCATTGAGGCAATAGACAATTACTTTGTTTAATGATTCTCTAAAGATCCAGGAAGGCTAAATATCCTAATAAGGCAATTTGCTTTCAGAAATAATATTGCAGCCACCAATATCATTAAATTTTAATGTTTTTTGCAGTAGGCCATGTCTCTAGCAATGGGGTATGCAGCATCCTAATCCAGAGCAATTTTGACAAATAAGCCTTTCCTTTCCTAGAGCAAAGCATCAGTCAGGGGATATTCATCAGATATGTTGTTTACTCTGAGAGAAAATTTAATATCCCCAGAAAAATAAAGAAAAAGAACCCTCATCACTGACTTCCTTTGGAATAAAATTCACCATGAGCCCCCGTGTTGTTCCATTATTGAATTCCTTGAACACATGCCTCAAGGTAAAAAGTTCATGGCTTGCCACACTAGTGTGAGAACCTCAGTTCCAGCCCTTCTTTTACAGTGGCTTAACAGCCACTGAGGTATGTGGAAGGCTCTGAGTGTTCAAAAGTCAAAGTGCTCAAGGGAGTAATGGCGACACAGTTTCATAGAATCATATGATCACAGAACCAAGGAATCATAGAATCACAAAACACCCTGAGTTGGAAGGTACACACAAGCATCACCAAGTCCAGATCCTGGCTCCAGTCAGGAAATATAGATGTATGCATTTAAATTTGAATTTAAATTTAAATGAAGTACATGGCAACAGAAAGGGAGTAACAAATTTAGTTGAAATTTTGGTATATATTCCCTATTCTACCAAAGGAATTAACCGGGCAGAGTTACTGCATTTTTGTGTAAGGACTAGCTAAGGTCTTTGAATTTTGTTGACTCTTAAGTTTACGATAGAGCTACTACACCCACAGGTACTCTTCTTTCTGATGTTTGAATTGGGATCTAGAAAGAAGTATTTGAGGGAAGACTTAGACACTTCTTACTTTTTTTTTTTTTTTTTTTTTTTTTAATTTAAAATTGTCATTTTACTTCACAAATGAATATTTTAAAGTAAAGTAAGAAAGTCAGCCTACTGCAAGCATTTTGCTCACTATAGAACTGAGCTCAACTTTCTCAGAAATGGTGGCTGATTTTGACTGTTTTGAGTGTCAAAGTGCAACTTAGAATGGCAAAAAAAAAAAACCCAAGACGTATTAATTGGATTGTTTTGATGAATTGGACAGTTGGATTATAGGTGTGATTGTAGACTTGGTCTTTGAATTATGTCATATAATCTTATGAATGTGCCTTAATACTTGATGTAAATCTAGGGTGCTCATAAAATGTAGGGTGGTTATAACACAGATCTTGGTTGGACCTTCCTTTTTTTGCACAGAATATGAAGTTTTCCATCAAACATTGTTTCAAAACCAGTGATTATAAAGCCTTATCTAATTTAAATACAGGAAAAATCACAAGACAGAGCAAATCCCTAGGTACCTGAGATCTGTAACTGTGGCTGCTAAGCATTTTAGCAGTCTGAAAAAGGTTAGGATATGATACTCTAACAATTCAGTCTATAGCAACATTACAGAATGTCCTCTAATGAAAGGAAAAATTATAGAACTCAAACAGCTTAATCTGGTAAAGAAGTAATTTATTGGAATCTCAGGGTGTTTCATGCATGTCGTATCATAAAAAGTCCAATGACTTTCTGTATGCATGCAGTGTATCTGTATTCCCTGCTGTTTTCATAGTGAAGTTTCCAAGCAGTGAAATAAACCATAATATAATAGGATCTCTATTCATTTCTCCTTCAGGAATGCTGTGTGTATGTATTTATTCATATGCCTTTTATTTCCCCCCATTTTATTTACGGGGAAAAAAAAAAAAAAAAACTCACTATTAATCACCCTTTTTCATCTGCCTAATTTAGCAAGCAAGTTTGATATATTTCATGTATTTTACTGACACTTTTCTTCATTTTTTTGGTGAAAATAGTACATTTGTGCTACCTCTGAACCAAAATGTCTTAATTGTGTCCTTTATCAGTAAAATGTCTTTATTTGGGAAGAAGGACAATTCTGTGTACAGGATATTCATTCATAAAACTGGATCTGATATTCGGTACTGCTATATTCATTTTATTTATATTCAAAGGCAAATTTGGAAGTGTTAGACAAGTGCAGCTGGAGCTAAATTCCCAAAAATCCTCAGACAGGCTGTCAGTTACATTATGCTATCTGAAGCCAGTGCCAGAACTTTGTGTTATTCCAATAATGTTGCTGCTTATTTTGATCCCTAAAGGGAAGCTCAGTTCTCTGCTCATTCTTGATCATTTTCAAGATTACTTAGAGGACAGTGATTGTTTTCTTGTTTTTTTTCTTGTTTGTTTTTTGTTTTGGTTGATTGGTTGGTTGCCATCTTTTCTTGTTAATTTTACAGGCATTAGCATCTTGACAGTCAAAGTCAATCTTTTTAACTGTTGATTCTTTCAATTATGGAGCTCATAAAGCTTTTCTGTTTCTCACTGCCTCATCAAATAGGTTCAGTCTATAATCAGACGATCATCAAATCATCAAATGTTGGAGGAAATTAAAACATTGCTGGGTTTTGTTTGATTTGATTTTTATTTGTCTGGATCTCTCTGCAATCACAATGAATGTTCAAACCCAGACTTTTGTTTTCACCAAATTATCTTTTCATCAAGCAGCTCTAGATGTGTTGTTTGAGCCACATTCCCCATCTTAACCCTCTCACAGATAGAAGAATATTCAGTATGGTCAGTGACAGGAGTAAGGATAAGGAAAAATCTTGGATGTTGAACAGGATGGAGCTAATGAGACACCATTTGATTCTCCAATATCATCTTTCATGTGTAAATATCTCTTTTCCAGCCATGACCACACTGAAGCAGCTGGAGAAGTCTCTATATTTTGCAATAAGCAATCTAATTTCAACAGTGCATTCAAACTAAGCTTAAGTTTGCAGTTTCATCTGCCAAAACCTTGGAAAGTTTTAAAGTAACCAACCAGTCAAAACTTACATCCCTTTCCAAACAGATTAGAAGCTTCTGACATACCTGTCTTTTCACAGTTCTCTCCATTGTTTTCTAAAATCATGCTCTGGCTTTTCCTGTAGCAGAAATAGGTAATTCTAAAATTAGGGAAGCACTTGATAAATTTCTAATAAAAGTATGATGACTGTGTTGTACTTTACTTCTGTTTGACAGATTTTAAGAAATTTTCCTCCTCAATAAGCCAACTCAATAAAACATGTTTTTTCCTAAAACATGCTTTAGAAAAAAAAAAAAATAAAAAATAAAAAAAAGAAAGAGAGAGAGAAAGAAAGAGAGAGAGAGAAAGAAAGGAAGGAAGAAAAAAAGAAAGGAAGGAGGGAGGGAAGGAGGGAAGGAGGGAAGGAAAGAGAGCTCTCTACTGTATTGCATGGTGTATTCTCATGTAGTTAACACTTTCCAGGCACTGGGAAGTATTGCAAGTAATTCCCCCTGACTTGGGCTATCTTTACATGACCAGAGCATGTAAGCTAGCAGGAGTCATGGGGACATAGCTGGAAAGTAGGCCAGGCTTTTTTGAGCCAGTGTGCCTTCCTCAAGTGTTACAGATTCTGTTTTGGAAGACACATAGAGGAAACAATTTCTGGATAGATCAGTCATTTATTAGAGCAAACGGTTTGTGGTAAATATTGCCTTAAAATTATATTAAAAACAGACATTTTGAAGACATACATACGTTTTTCTATCAGCAATAATTCATCCAGCTGAAGATCTTAATTCAAGTCTTCTCCAGCTACAAAAATAGCTGGAGAAGATAATACTGCAAATAGCATATATTTTGAAAATTGGCAGTTAGAGAAACTGATGAAAGATAATTCAGTGGCAGCAATGAATCAGATTAATATGGACAACATGGGGAACATTCCACCTATTCAGGGAGCAGTGTCAGATATCACAGGGCTCTTTCATCTATAATAACGAGACCGTGCAACAATAAGCTAAAATTTCAAACTGAAATGAGATGTAATATTTAGCAGAATGATACTTAAGTATCTGAAAAGTTTACTAATAAGTACAAAAAATTCTCTTACATTCAAATTCTTTATAATGTGATTCTTCCTCTTGAAATGAGAAATAAAGTTCTCAATGAACTAGAGATTGTCAGGGTATTACAGCAGCTTCTGAATGAAATCCAGTCCTGAGTCACGGAGAAGGTCAAACTGAAAATAGGCTTCAAATTCATGTCCTTACTAATGAGGAAGCAGGTAGAACATATTTGAATCATGGGAAACCAGAATTTAGTGTGAAGACTGTCTCTGAATTGTAGGAGCTCAACTATTTACATAAAACCAACGTTAGAATGGAGTTCTATGATTTTTCTTAAAACCAGAATCTTTTAAGCATTTAAATTTTAACATTTTGCATAGAACAGATTTATTTTTTTTCCCATAGGAAACACTATTAAAAAAAATTAATATTACTGAAAAAATTATTTTACTGGGTAAAAATATTCTCCTTCTGTTCTCAAAATTTGTTTGTTAACAATTCCTTGGCCTTTGAACACTTGTCCAAACATTCAGGACAGATAGCAGATTAAAAAACTCTTTACCCACCTAGGGAAATACAACAACTTCTTTAAGATAAATAAGAGCATAACCTATGTTTTTGTAATGGTCAGTGAACTTGAATATCTGAAACAAATAACTGTATCAGAATCCAAAGCCTAAGTACACAAAATGAACTTAAAAGGCCTAAAACTAACTATGACCAATTGACTAAAAATTAATTGGTCTTTAAATTATAATAAACATAAAGTCATGTCAGTCCTTCTTCTGTATCATGCAATTTATACTGATTGTTGCTTTTCAGTGAACTTTTAAGATGAGCCTAAAAACATCTGTGTTTTCATTTGTATGATGACCACAAATAATTCTTTATCATGGTTAGTATTTATCACTGAAAAAACCTCCTAATAATCTGTGAACTTTAAAAAATTCCATCCTTCCTAAGTACATTAATCAGGATAGTGCCACCTCATGCATTGCCACTGACTCTACTTCAGCCATAAGTATCAAAATGACTTCCATATCCACACACTGTATAATTTAATCGTGCTCAAAGGATTTCCATAATTATATCCACAAACATTACTGCAAGATCAGCTTTCTGCTCCACAAGTTTCAATTAAAATATGCAACACACCAATGAATTTAAAAACAAAAAAATAATGCTTCTTTCTATTCTCCTCATCTTCAAGAGTTTTTATACACATACTGAGCCATAAGCACTTCCACTTCTCACTTTCTAAATACTGCCTTTTATAGTGTTCCTCTTTCCTGCACTACTCATCATCCTTGTCATTTCTAGCATTTTGGTAATAGCATGGGGAACTGAATGTTGCTGGAGATTACTAATGAAATATGGAGCTTTTCACTGCTAAATTACACATTTAATGTCAGGCCTGAGTTTTTCATGGTGTAAAGATATTATTTCTGTCTGCTGGCTGTTGTATAAGCTATATGAAAACCACTGTTAGTTTCAGTCTGCTTCCTACTAAATCAAGGAGAATTAAATGTCTGAGACACAGGGAAATTAAAGACAATATCATTGAAAGTGAACCTCTGAATGTCTGGAAATCAGCTTGCTTTCTGAACAGTGAACATGGATCAGGGTGGTAAGCTTTTAATGTCCCAGTCTGGAAAAAGTGGATTAAAAATCTTAATTGCACTTCGTATGTTACCAAGACTATGTAAAATTGGAATGAGAGAGCATAACTTAATTTTTTGAGCTTAATTAATACACAAAATTTATCTGAGAATTTAAATACTCTTTAAATACATTTAAAGCTGTATTTCCAATTATCAAATATTTATGTATTGCTTAATCAATTTCAATTCCAAATTTGTAAGTTTCAGTGATTAATAGGTCTTTCTGATTAATATATTATTATGTTCTGTCCTAAATAAATGTTTCAAAACACTCATATGTAATGAGCAAAGACTTGGAAAATTATTTGCGTTGTATGAAGGAATAATAATGACATCATTATTTTTATGATCATTTTGTAAAATTTTGGACTATGTAAAAACTTGGAAGAGGGAAGGAAGAGAGTCAAAAGGACACAATATCATTGCATTGAAAGAGAAATTATTTGCAAAAAGCACATGAAAGACAATAATGTGATTGGCAATAGCTACTGTGGATTCACAAGGACTAGTCAGTTTGATCAATCTGAGTGCCTTACATAACAAAAAGTCAGGCTGTACATAAGGAATTATGAATTGGTATTGTTCATCTCAAATTAAGCAGAGCTTCAAACAGTATCCGGTAATCTCCTAGTAAGCAAATGTAGGAATTAAAGGCTATGGTAGGACCAGAAGATGTAGAGAAAGCTAAGTGGTCTGCTGGGCTCAAAGGATGATGGTCAGCAAATCCAAGTATAGTTAATCATAGAATCACAGAATGGTTTGGATTGGAAGAGACTGTGAAAAGCATCTAGTTCCAAACCGTGGATAGGAACATCTCCTGCAAGGAGATCTTATAACATCTTCCTTTACCTAAAGAGATCCTACAAGAAAGCTGGAGAGGGACATTTTACAAGGGCATCTAGTGATAAGAAAATGATTTTAAATTGAGTTAAGCTAGGTTTATCTTATGTAAAGAAATAAATTCTTTAGTATGAAGGCAGAGAGGCACTGGAACAGATAGTCCAGAGAACTTGTAGATTCTCCATCCCTGGAATCATTTAAGGCTAGGCTAGATGGAGGGCAGTTTAGTGTAATGTGTCTCCGTCTGTGACAGATGTTGCACTAAATGATCTTTCCAACTCAAACCATTCTATGATTCTAATGATCAATAAAATCTATGGGAATACATGCCTTAACATTTCCCACAGGAGACCATCAATAATTTTCTTTCTAGTGAGCAAAATTCACAATAGGAAATAGGTTCAGTATAATTCAGCCATAGTAAAATTGTTTGATGAAAGTCCATGGAGACTAACTTTTACAGGCACTGGATGATGGCTGTACTCAGCAAGAGGTCATTTTTCTCATCATTCACATTCACAACTCATTTGCTGAGATGCTTTATGATGAAGTTGGGGCAATGCCTGACTGTTTACATTGTTGACTAATTACTCTTCCAACCCCGTGGGTGACAATGTTCTGTAGACCAAGATCGGAAAGTTGGATGCTAACAGCAGAAAGGAATACTTGGATGGAGCAATGAAATCGTGACATGTCACTCTCCGCCACAAGTGCCAGAAACAAACTTCTGGTATAACAAAAAAATTGCACTCAGTGTTTGCTCTGATGGAACTTGTAAATTTTTCATTTTTCATTTTAAAGAGAAGTCTTGGTGCTTTTATAAACAATGGATGCTCACATGAAACACTTTAAAGGACAGTCTGTAGTACAAATTCTAGTGGCCAGTGACCCCACAAATGTATTATTAGTGATTTGAAAGCAAAACCTCCTGCTTAGTTACTTCATTTGTCTCTTTCTCCTTTTTTCCCTCTTCTTTTGTTTACATTTTTCTCATTATTCCCTCCATTTTATTTCTTGTGGTGAAGAATGCCAGTAAAAAACAAGCAAACAAACAAAAATTCCAACCAGATTTGAAATAAAAATATTAGGAAAACATGAAATATCAGATTTCTCTATATATGCTTCTAAATTCAGGGAAAGCTGAAGAGTTAAAAAATTATAATAACATAAAAAACAAATGGTTTATTTTTGCTCTTTATTACTTCAGTCTTATGAATTAGTAACCAGTTTCAAACATTACAGAATCACAGAACCATGGAATGACCCAGATTGGAAGGGCAAGCATCATGAATCTCTACCACCCTGACACAGGCAGGGACAACAACCTCCACATTTAATACTAGACCAGGCTGCCCAGGGCCCCATCCAGTCTGGTCTTGAACACCTCCAGGGATGGACAGGGCATCCACAACTTCTCTGGGCAGTCCGTTCCAGCACTTCACCACTCTCACGGTAAAGAACTTCCCCTGACATCCAACCCAAATCTTCCCTTCTTCAACTTCAAACCATTTCCCCTCTTCTGGTGGATCCCAGGATACCATTTGTTTTCCAAGCTGCATGACGATAGTGCTGTTGTGTTTTGCTGTTCATCCAAGAGGATCCCCAGATCCTTCTATGCAGGGCTACTCTCAAGGACTGTTCATACCAATCTGTATATATGCTTTGGATTCCTCTGGCCCAAGTGCAAAACCTTGCACTTTGCTGTGTTTAACCTCATTAGATTCACCTGGGCCCACCTTTCAGGTCTGTTGAGGTCCCTCTGAATGGCATCCGTTCCTTCCACTGTGTCAACAACCACACCACTCAGGTTGGTGTCATCAGCAAACTTGCTGAAGATGCACTCAAATAAATTCAAAAGAACAACATCATCAATGTTATTGATAAAGATGTTAAAGAGCACCTGTCCCCAGACAGACCCCTGGGGGACGCCACTCATTACCAGCCTCCACCTGGACATAGAGCTATTGATGACCACTGTCTGTCTGTGGCCTTTCAACCAATTTCTTATGCATTGGGTTGTCCACTCATCAAATCCACAATCCTTCAATTTGGAGATAAGGATGTGGTAGGGGACCATGCCAAAGGCCTTGCTCAAGTCCAGGCAAATGACATCACTCATCTTCCCATTGTCCACCAGTGCTGTCACACCATCATAGAAGGCCACCAGATTGGTTAGGCATGACCTGGTGAAGCCATGCTGGCTGTCTCCAACCATACGCTCATTCCTCATGTGATCAAGCATGTTGTCCAGGAGGATCTGTTCCATGATCTTTCCAGGCACAGAGGTGAGACTCACTGGCCTGTACCTCCCCAGGTCCTCCTTGCTCCCTTTCTTATAAATGGAAGTGACATGACCCTTTTTCCACTTACCTGGCACCTCAGCTGACAGTCACAACTTTTCAAATATGATGGAGAGTGTCTTGGATAGATATTAACATCCATTTTAACATTTTTTTTTAATGTATGCATTTTGAGGCAGTATTAGAAATATGAAGTCTTAATAAAGTCTTAATGCATCAGCTATGGCAGTATGACAAATTCTTAACGTTCATTGCCCGCTGTTTAAAATAGATGTTAGACCGAGCTGGTGGCAGTGTAAGCATGGATAATTTCTAGCAATATAGTTGCTAGGAAAAATAAATCAATTAGAATAGTTTGTTAACATAATGCTATTAGATCACTTATTTTCTACTTTTATTTATGGCCATATGGTGAAAGATTCATTTTGATTTGGCATAAGGACGTTTTTGCAAAAGAAAAATTGGATTGACATTCTATTTTTACACCAAGCTAAATTTTCCTTGTAAGACAATTATTTATGAAATACTATGTGTAATTTGATGCATGATCTCTGGAACAGGTTACTAAAGAAAGAATTAATTAGATCTTTTTAGCAGTAGTACATAAAATATATACTCAGGAGTGCTGTAAAGAAAATTGTCTAGTTACCAACATAGAAGTTGTTGTGATAGCAATTGTGGTGGCTGGTATAGCCAGGTTTAACACGCTACCTCTGCAGTGAAAATAATCAGTTAGTATAGCTATAAAGCTTTGCTACTAACAATTCTCATCCTGACAGAATGGGTAGAAAGTGAGGAACCTGTAACATACTTTTTCTGCAAGTGTAACTTATATCTATAATTTAAAACTTATTTATATGACAGTCACGCATTAATGCTGATGATAGGCCATTGACAATTATTACCCTGCTATTCAGACTTAAATCTGGCCCAAATGCAAGCCTAAAGCTAATCAAATTGAGATGAAATCTGATCCAAAGATCTTGACTTCTGGTTGGGAATGCTAGGCTTCACCTTCTCATAACTGTTTCTTTTCACAGGTGGCCTCTGTTCAGCCTCTGGTCAAAACTTCTTCATATGATGGCTATGATGTTGTTATGTATTCCTTCATGGATTTATCTGTGACAAACACATTCTCATGAAAGACCTTGGATAAAAAGTTATCAGGAGAGGATAATCCATTATAGCTTTTTTTTAATTCTTAAGTGCATTCAGCTTAATCACTATATTAAAACTGTTTCCTTCCCATTAGAAAGACATTTACTGTCTAGCCTTTCCAGTAGGCTCTTCTCTGCTAGACTGAAAACAACAACAAAACCAGTATGATTCATGGCAATGCGTATTCCCCAGATCTTAGCTACAATACATTTCTTTTTAGATTTTGCAATATTCTTTTTAAACTGTAGATTCTAGATGCAGATGTAGTATGGTAGTATCCCTCTCATTAGTCGTATAGAAGGATATATATTTTTATTTATCCTATAGACGGAGATGTTTTTAATGTAAACTTCTGCTACAAGACATGAGTCTTTTTTGCTATAGAAAGCCACCAAAACATCCACTATTTCTTGCTCTGCTTACTCCCTAAATTTTTAAATATTATTTTCTGGAGTCCTTTTACTGCTCTAGGGATCTCTGTTCTTCATACTTACATGGACAACACTTTCCAATTATCAGGATAGAAAAGGCATCTCAATTAAATAAGCCAGTTCACAAGACAGTCCTCCTCATTGTATTTGACCACTTCATCATTTCTGCTGCTTCTCAAGTCTTTGTGTTAACCACAGGTTTTATTGATAATTATGATATATTTACTCCCATGTCACCAATAAAAATGTAGAATATATCAAGTATGTTTTCAATCTCTAAAAATTTCTACTAAAAGAATCTATAAGGACAATTTCCCATGAATAACACCTTAATATTTGTCATACTTACCGTTCATCAGCTCCTTGGTAAGGCACAATGATATATTTTTAATTAGAATGCCACATGGTTCTAAATCCTTACAAAAGTTTAAGTAATGTAACAATTAATAATGACTTGAATAATTCAGGTAATTTTGACAACAAAATTTTAATTTCCTCAACTAAAAAAATATAAAATACATTCCCATTAATTATATTCCAAGCTCTTGATCTTCAAAATCCCACTGCTTTCCCCTTAGCCAAGAAAAATATCAATATTTTAAACCAAATATCCTTTTCAAATGTTTATAGATTATTGTCACTCTTCTGGGTTTATTCTGGGCTTTCCTCAGGATTTGTTAAAACATTTATCAACAATTTGGACTGTGATGTGTAAGTCATCTCAGCCATTAAAATTCCTTAATATTTTTCCTTAGATGACGATTTTATGTGAACTGAAAGTACTTCATCATCCTTATGTTGTACAAGTACATTATTCTTGCACGTTTCCACTTATAGAACAGAAATATTTATTGACTACTTCTGCCTTCTATACAAGCATTTTAATTACAGCATCTCCTTCTACAAATTACCCTTTATCATCTCTCATAGCACATCTAATCTAATTGGGAAATGCTCTTTTGAAGGAAGACAGAATTTCCTCTTACCCCAGCTCCTCCCATCTGGAGAAGTACTATTGAGCTCAGTTCAGTATGTCATGAAAGAGAAAATATTGAACAGTAAATAATAATACTAGCAATAAACCAGAAAAATAAAACAGGTCCTTCCTGCTTTTATGTTGTTATCTGTGTTTTAATTCATCTCACCAACTTTGCTCCCATGCTGAGCCTTTCTTTGTAGAAAATTCTTTCCTAGGAGATTTAGATAGAAAAACTACATCATGAATGCTTTCTTGGGATGCATTGTGCCTTTGTATTAAGACTTCTCAATAGCCTTTGTCTTATTTCAGCATCTTCTACTCCCAAATGCAGAATTATCTTTAAAGGTTTCTCGCCAAATGTTACCAAGGAAACAGCTAATAAAAGTCTTTGTCCAGATAAGCTGAAAATTCATAGATATTTTCTCTTTCCATGTGTTTTCCTGAATTAAATTTAACTTGTATATAACATTGATTTTGTATTAAATGCTATTAAACCTTATAATGATAATTTTACCTAAACTGTAACAATACAGCAGCAGTAATAAAATTAGGGACTGTGCATCCAATAAAGATATGAACTGGAGAGAATCAAGTCATTTGCCTACAGTCATATGTGCAGATACAAAAGGCCGAGCTTGATCTACAGTTTCTTTCTCATACCCCAACACATTTTACACAGTGCAGTTAGGTGTTGGCATTTTTTTCCTCTTTTTTCCTCTTTTTCCTTGAAGCTGTCAAGATTCTTTCAACAACATTCATCTTTAAGGATGGAAAATGCTTTTTCTTTTTTTTTTCAGACATAACTGGAAACAGAAGAAAAGGAGGAGGAAAGTATTTTTGACATTCAGATAAACAGTGTTGTGTAAAAATGCTGTTCCCTCTGCTGAGGATATGAAGCAGTGAGAGCAGCTGAGGTAGATATGCCAGGGAGAAACAAGGTTTATTTTCAGTAGTAGTCAGCAGTTTCTTGAATTTGGGACAATTTTCTTCCACTCTTAACTAAGATACACCTTTGTTATGCCATGGTACAAAAGAGCTAGCTAGTAAGCATAGCTACTGGCAAGAATGGGTGTTCTTGGTCCTTGTCAGAAATGCAAAAATCCTTTCTAAATGCTATTAGGCTACTGGTGATCCTAATCTCCACATATACCTCCTCCAGTGTGAATTTACACTCTTTCATTTCCCTTGCATTGGGGTGTAGTGACTCTTTCTTCTGACCCAAGACAAAGTGAACCCTCTATGGGACAACAAGAGTAGTTTTCATGGTATTTCGTAGCTGAATGGGTTTTTTGGGGGTCTCAAAGTGTTGAACCTACTGCTCAGCAAAAGCCAAGAATCTGAGGCAGGAAGCACTTGTCTTTTCTACTTTGCTTTGCTGCACTCTTCCCAGTCCCGTCCCCCCCGTCCCCCCCCCAAAAAATAAAAAAATAAATAAAAAATAAAAGGAGGGAGAGAAACTGAGAAATTAAGTATCCGGTTGCAAAAATAAATAAGCATATTATTTTTAATTTTGGGTTCAAGAGGAAAATTTGTATTTATTTTTCAAACTCTTTAAGGGAGTCTAAATTAAGCATATACATTTTCAGAACCCACTTATAAAAGATGTGCACCACAGAGGGAAGTATTAATACACAATGATGCCCAAATCACTGTTCAAGTTCTAAGCATCAGACTGAAGCACATTTCATTTCAAAAGTTCCACAGCTGTAATACTTAACTAGGGACCATTGATTTTCTTCTGAGTATGAACTGAGGACCAGCATCTACAGAAGCAGACTTTCTCCTTCCTTCCCTATTTAAAAAAAATATATGTATTTAAAAAGCAGCAACAAATCCAGATAACTAAACACTAAGATTACAAGAGACCTGTGCTTTGTTATCATGATGATGTTTTGCTCACAAAGAAAAAGGAGAATGAAACAGACAAGGAACATTTTATACTGGGAGAAAAATAATACAATGTGGATTCAAATTATTTCCATTGGGAAGCAATGTTGACAGGCTCCATTAAATTGCCTGGCACTAGCTGGCAGAAAAAAATAAATGAAAACACAGCTTTAAGAACACTGCTTTATTTATGGATGACCATAAATGGAGCAAAGCTGGAAGATGTTCAAGTTTGCTGACTGGCTGATTGTCACAGTTGATTGTTTTTGACATCCAAATGTCCTGCACATCAATGTGTACAACCTGCCAAGCTACAGGCTGCATCTTCTCAGGACTCAAAACTTTACAAAGAAAAAAAGCACCCGGTGCTAACACAACATGTGGTCGTGAGATTGTGCATATCATTTAACAGAAATTGTTTTCCACACTCTTTATGTTATTATCTTTCTAAACAGGCTTTCTACCTGACAAATTAAAGTTCATCTTCTAATATATGATGGTAATGCTAAATGAGTGTTTTAGTAAGTTTTGCCTACAAATAACATTCTTTGTTGAGTGGGCGCTGATGGAACTTAAAGTCAAGATTTGATGAAACACTAAAAAGAAAGGCTTCAAAACTCATTAGTAGTGAAGGAACATTTTGAAAGACTGGTGGTTTTTGTAGTTACACATACAACTTGAATCGCCTCAGCAAACTGGTGGTACTTTCATGCATAAATGAAGAAGGAGGGAGCCAATATCATGTTATATTTTGGTGTTAGCTATATCACCTGAAGTAAAAATTATTTCAGCAAAATTATTTTTTTTCCTAAATCTTTATAAAAAGAAAATTAGTATTAAGAGAGAATTAAAGCTATCTCTTGACAGCTTTATGAGAAATTTAATCTTTGAGTGTCCAAATCAAAACATCTTGCTGTAACAATGCTCTGAGATGTTGTATGAAAATTTTGTATGAAAATGTCTGTTTGCTTGAAATGAAAGCATACCTGATCAGTGATGACTTGTAAGTGTATGGACCTAAAAAGCTAAGCAAGAAAGATTTGAAGAATGGCTGTTATTTAGTCTTGGATTTTAGCACCTACCATAGATAGTCTACAAAAACAGAGGTTTGCCATTTGCTGTACCCTCTATTTATCACACTTTTCTCACTTCTGGGTTTGATTTTCTCATTATACAAATAGAATTCACGTTTCTTAATCCATAAACACATCCAGAGTTTCTCTGATGTATGACAGTAGGCCTTTCTGATCAAACATCAGTGACAACATGTTCAGTAAGCCAAACTGTGACCTAATCTTCTCTTAATTCCACCATTGTTTTCAAAATGCGATCTCAGTGACATCGGGGCAAACAACCATCAGATTCATCAACCTAAAGGAATACGGGAGTGAGAGAAGGAACCAAAAGCTTTTCTGCTGTGGATATGAAGTTCAGGGTTTATTTTACCCAGGTGCTTTTTATTTGGTTGCAGTACACCATTTCTCTGTAATGGAATGGTTTTTTTCCTTAAATTATTTCTTTCTACATTTTCTTCCTTTTTTATGAATATTGAACATTTAGATTTGAAACAGAAAGTTTATCTATCCCTCTGCCCCCTCTCAAAGCTTTAGCGATCAGCCTTTGTGGCCCTTCTTCTGTACACTTTCTAGTGCTTGGCAAATACCCAAGCACACTATTGCACAAATCAGGATGTGTAATAAAATGTAAGTATCACTAGGGATTTTTCTGAGGACGTGCTGAAATTCCTGCTGGGAAATGGGCATCTATCACAGTTACTACACTTGTCTACTGTTAACTGTTGCACATATTTTCGCTTGCTGCAGATAAGTTCCACAACTTTTCTTTCTTACTCCTCTTGGAATTCCCTCCTTCTAGGAATCAGATGCTCAGAACAGACCATAAAGTGTTTCAAACGCTACATTTCAGGAGGACATGAGGCATAAAAATAAGGTACAATCACAAGATCTGTAACTACGAGGAAATACGACTTTGAGACTAGGTACAGTTCGTGCGTTGCTGGGGTAATCAGATCACTGTTGACACCCACATACAATATGCTGTCTACCATCATTTGCAAGAGCTTCTACACACCTCCCACCCATACAAAGTATTTGTCTTGGGTTCTTTTCCCCTCTTGATGCGTAAGTGCTGCCGCTTTTTGGTTTAAACTTTCTGTGCATTCTTCCAAGTTAGTATGACTTGTTCCTTGCTTATTTTTATTTCTTCACTCTATGTCATTCCCTCAATCACAGTGCTCTTAAATACAACAGACTGAAACTCTGCCCAGTTTTCCTGCTCAATGAAAAATCTTTTTCAAGATACTGGAGATTCAAAGAAGGTATTTACTGATCATGGAAATTCACCAGTATCCGAAGATAAATAGTATGAGTACTTGAAGCCTGGAAATTCCAAACGTTGCTGCACCATCTAGACTCAAGAAGATCTATTCTTCATTTAATGAATAGCAAAACAACGTAAGCCTTACCTAGACCTGTGGCAGAAGAAATCATCATTTAATTAGAACCCAGTCTGCTTCACACTAGATAAGGTAACAAAACCTCCTGCATGCAATTACAACTAGGAATGCCTCCCAGGACTGTTTTATCAAAATAATTCTAAATGGACATCATAAAAAAAAAACATTTGAGAAAGTAAATTAAATTTGCTGTGTTATTTTCTTGCATATAGGAAACCTCAGATCTAATAATCATTGTATATCAAAATAATATTATAAATGTGAATTAAAATAAATGTCATTAAATACTCTCTGTGCTAAGGCTATACCAACACATGAAGACCCCAGAGTAAATAGAGATGTCCATAATTGCCTTCTTTAAAATGTCTTTTGTAAATTGCTGTTCTTCTTTGGCTAAGCAACTTTTGATTTCATTACTGACTGCAATAAAAGAAATACTGTCTGTAAACCTGAACTAGCAATTAGAATTAATCCAGCAGAAACTCTATTCCCATACTCATAATCATAGTTGATTACTATTCACTAAATCAATACTGGAAATATCATTGAACAAAATATGATTCAAAGTTATTTGACACCTATATGACTGAAAACACTAATCACTTAGGAACAAATTGAGACTATTTTAATTGATGATCTAGAGGACTGTTGCTGCCATACGTGTTCCAGATGCCCGCTTATTCCACAAATGCAATAAATTCCAGTTGGGTGAAGTACCTGACATGCTGTCATGCATCAGTGTCTTTCGGCTCATACTCATCTGGTCCTTCCCAAAGACCCTTGTCAAAGGGGTAAAATGTCTGTAGTAACATGCATGTAATCTTGCGCAAAATAAAGCTGTCTGAGTAACTGTGAAACACCTCATAGGAGCATGGATTTTCCATTTCTATGTGTTAGGATGTGCAAGTGTTACAGATTATGCCTGCAGATAGATCAGCATACACAGCAGTTTGCTCATGCCCCCTCGGGAGGATGGGGGAAGAATAAGGTAGAATTTGTGGGTTGAGATAAAGACAGTTTAATTGGAGAGAAATACAATTGAAAATAATCATAAATATACACGAAAAAGCTATCTATGTTGCAATTTCTCACCACCTGTCAACTGATGCCAAGTGAATCCCTGAGCAGCAGCAGCCCCAACAGCCATCAGTGTCACAGCCCAGCCCGGTTCAGCCTGGTTCTGTAACAGGGGGTGAAGGTACCCATGGAGCCACACCCTGGAAAAGGGGGAAAAGGGGAAAGGAGGATAAGAATAAAGATAGGGACATGGAGATGAGTCTAGATGAGGAAAACAGTGGCAACAAGTTAAGGGAAGAACTTAATTTAGTAAATATAATAGTGGAATGTGAGACAATGTGGTATGATTGGAATTTAAGCTAATAAATCAAGTAAAATGAGTGAGAGTTTCTGAAACCAGAGTCCTTACACTAATGCTGTCAGGAGCACACAGAGAGCAAAGAGCTCAAAGAGACAGCCTCATGACTCCCTATCAATTTTATCTTTCCCTCTGAACAGAAAATGGAAATGTAAAAAAGAAGTCCTCTGGAAGTTGTAATTCATTCTTCTCTGCTGAGATCAGGAAACCAGAAATACTGATAATCCACAGAACTGCACCATTAATTCTTTAACTCTCAGTGTACTACATGGTGTTATGAGGTGAAATAGTGATCAAAAATCATAAAACCATGGCAAACAGTTTTATTTTAGTATGGAATATCCCTCTGGACAGTTTGAATCAGCTGATCATATTTGTGACCATCCTCTGGACCTGCTCCTACAACTCCACATCCTTCTTGTGTTGAACTCCACAGAACTGGATGCAATACTCCAGATGTGATCTCACGAGAGCAGAATCACCTCCCTTGTCCTGCTGGTCATGCTTCCCTTGACTCAACCCAGGACACAGTTGGCATTCTGGGCTGCAAGCACACACTGCAGGCTGATGTTGAATCTTTCATCTATTGACATTCCCAAATCCTACTTCTCTGGGGTGTTCACAAGCCATTCTCTGTTCAACATGTATCTGTGCTTAGGATTGCCCTGACCCAGATTCAGACCTTGCACTTGAGTGTACAGAGGTACCTTCCAGTCCCTATGAATCTGCAATTTTATGATAACGTAATTAACTCTATCACTCCTGAAGACAGAAAAACATATGATGAGAATGGGATTTTTCTGCTCAGTTGCCTAAATTAGAATAACCTAAAACAAGATTCAATCCTCTCAAGTCTCAAATCTGTTCAGAAAATGGGATTTGAGGAAACCTAATTTCTTTCTCATCATTTTCACAGAATCACAGAATTGTAGGGGTTGGAAGGGACCTCCAGAGATCATCGAGTCCAACCCCCTGCCAAAGCAGGTTCCCCACAGCAGGTCACACAGGTCGGCATCCAGGCAGGTCTTGAACATCTCCAGAGAAGAAGACTCCACCACCTCCCTGGGCAGCCTGTTCCAGTGCTCCGTCACCCTCACTGTGAAGAAGTTCTTGTACATTTGTGCAGAACTTCCTATGCTGCAGTTTCCGGCCGTTTCCCCTTGTCCTGTCTCCACTCACCACTGAAAAGAGTCCGGCCTTGCCATTCTGCCCCCCACACCTTAGGTATTTATAGACCTGGATCAGGTCCCCTCTCAGTCTTCTTTTCTCAAGGCTGAACAGACCCAGTTCACTCAGCCTTTCTTCATAGGAGAGATGCTCCAGGCCCTTCACCATCTTCGTGGCCCTCCGCTGGACTCTTTCCAGGAGATCCCTGTCTTTTTTGTACTGGGGAGCCCAGAACTGGACACAGTACTCCAGATGAGGCCTTACCAGGGCAGAGTTAGAGGGGGAGGATCACCTCCCTCGACCTGCTGGCCATGCTCTTTTTAATGCATCCCAGGATGCCATTGGCCCTCTTGGCCACAAGGGCACACTGCTGGCTCATGGCCAACCTGTTGTCCACCAGGATGCCCAGGTCCCTCTCCACAGAGCTCCTCTCCAGCAGGTCATCCCCCAACCTGTACCAGTGCATGCAATTATTCCTCCCCAGATGCAAGACTCTACATTTGCTTCTGAAATATTTGATTTAGAATTTGAAAAATACTCTATGCGTGTTACTTTGCATATTTTATTCTTCTTTGCATTGCTTGACTTATCCCTGCAGCTTCCATCTCTTAATTTTAGCATTCGATTTTTTTGATTGCTCAGGTGGCCCACCATAACAAAGACTATCTTCATTTAGAAAAGATGAATGTAGCATCTTCTAATTAATAATAAATGGATTAGTCAATACGCAGTAATTTATTTTTCCACTATACGTATTTCTGAATATGTGATACACACTTTGACATAAACTTTGGCTCTGTCACTAACATGAATCAGTTTAAATTAGATCAAAGTAAAAAAAAAAAAAACTTGATTAATCTAAATCAACTTAAATACAACTTCGGATGGATTTCATGTTTGATACTTCTTGCCCTCATTTTAGGCTGAAAAGCTTATATTGAATTTCATCCTGCTGATTCATTCCTTGGAAAAATGGTTCAGTTGACATGAAAACAGGGCTGGCATCAATGGACACATACCTCATGATCAGTGATTTTAATGAGAGGTCATATGTGTCTTAGGACTTTGGCAACAGAAGGGACATGACTGAAAGCTTATACTGAAGGAAGGATATTGAACACAACTTCAGATTTTCAGTGCTTCATTTCAGCATTTTTAATTTGAGCTGTCTGAAAGTAGATTCATTTATTTTGTTATTGAATTTTCCATACATCAGGATCTTTTAGAAGGCACTTTAAAATTATCAGCCGAATTTATAATGATCAAAGTTCTCAAAACTGTCTGCCTTCCATTATCTGAGTATTTCTCGTTTCTTTTAAATCAATCATTTTTGCATAGATTTTCTAGAAAAAGTATTAGAAGAAAACTTCCCTGTGGTTCAGAAACTAAGATCACAGGAAAAGATGATGACTTACTTATGACTTTTTGACATTTAAAGAGAGGAGACATACTGCTCCCCTCTCCTATTCAGAAGCTTAGAAATGAGAAAACCCAGCAAACATGAGGAATTCTGCAATGCTATGTATATGGAAGTGTTTCTAAAGCCAGGATGACAGAGAGAGTGAGAGATGCAAAAAATGGGGAGAGAGTACATTTCTTGCCATAATAATCTGAAAAAGAATCACACATTTAAAAATTCTGCAGGTTTTTTTTTATTATTCTTGATGACATTTTTCTGGTAAGATTTCTATCAGTTTCCCCTCTTCAAGTTGTTTTTTTGTTTTATCATCAATCTCGAGAAAACCCTGCAGTGTGTGGAAGTGATTTTCTCCCTATTTTCCCTTTTTTTGTTTGTTTGTTTGTTTGTTTGACCAGATACATGTATGTTGTATAAGTTCATTTTTGCATACTGACTGAAAAGAAAAATTAGAAACACTCTTCTAGAACACTGTAGAAATGCAAAAATGCCTGCGTAGGTATTTTTGAGCTGTCTCTCTTTATCCTATTTCCTTCACAAGAAAGTGCCAGTGTATGTGCTAGAAAAAAATTTTGCGGCAAATTGACGTATAATTGACCACATAATGACTTAATACCTGGGCCAGATACAGAATCTCAATAAAAAGTCTAAGAAATTGAGTCTTACTAAGGTCACTGGAGCTTCATAGAGGTATATGAAGGCATTTCATCTGTGAAATAGTCTTCCCAGATGTCAAAATAAAGACTTACCTCAACAAAGTGGAGATGTGCTTTGAAATCAGCACGTGAAATTTAGTAAAAAATGAAAGATGCCACATATAAGAGAAAAAAGTCCAGCATAGAAATAGATGATTCTACTGCCATAGGGCAGTATCAAACCTGAAGGAACACAGGAAATAACAAACAGATTAGGAAACTAATTTGCCTTCAAAAATTTATGCGGTAAATACACTGTAATATACTGTGAAATATTTTATTAGAGAACATTTATGGAAGGAAAATATGTTTGCTATAATGATCTTATGCATCAGATTTTAAGACAGAATGTAACAAACTAGAGAAATTCCAAGGGAGACTGGAAGAAGTAAGAAGCACATTGTAAATAAGAGTTTAAAAGAATTGGGTATATTTGATACAGAAAAGATTAAAGGAATACACGATAACAATCTTCCAATGTTTTTTTTCTGCTTTTACTGTAACAACAAAGGATATCAAGAAGAGAAGAGTGATCAATTGTTCAAAAAGTTCAGTAGGAGTCAGAGAGAAAGTAATTGGTTTAATTTACAGGGAGCAAAGATTTAGTTTAGATAACATAAATTTTTTTCTAACTAAAAGCATATGGAAGCATTAGAACAGGTTATGTGGAGAGGTTGCAGAATTAATTTTTTTGAAGATTTTAAAGTAAGCACTTGTTAGAGGTGGTTTAACAACATCTGACTTGCTTTTTTACAGTGCAGAGCATGGCTTTAGAGGTCTAATTGAGATCCTCTGTACTAATTTTGAAGAATTATTATATCCAAGATCATGGGCTGTGATATACAGATCTTTTTCTTAAAAGCCTATCAGAAAACTAATTGTGTTTTTTGTTTTATTTTTGCTGCTGTTTTCATTCTTTTTTTCATTAAACCAGTATCTAACCATTATAGTTGCACAAAAAAGCTTACTATGTGTGACCCAAGAAGCAACATTCAAACTTCAGTTTGACTGGATTTGACTTCCTTTCTATTGGAAGCCTACTGTGTAAAGGACAATGACAGTGGTTGGTTTGGTTCCTAGAAACTCGAATGCCAGCATCTGCCTCTTGTGCTAGAACATTAAGTAGACATTAACATTAGCATGATCAGAGATTTTACAAATTCCCACAGAGACCCAGCAGCCTGTCAGAAGTCAAAAGTCTTTTGACTCAGCAGGAAGCTACAAATCAATGAAGTATCATTCCTAACATGAGTACATTCTGCAAAAGGGTCCTACCTGTTTCAACTGATGCTGCTGCCTGAATGCATGGGAAAAATTCAGTTCACAGAAAGGAGGGAAGGCAGCAAATGATTTCTACTGCACTAGCTAGGAATCCAGTTACATCTGCCATTATTCTTTCTTTCTTCAGTGAAGCCTCTCATCTGAAGTAGAGGATCCTCTACTTCAGATGGAATATTGCACACAAATCACTCCATCACCTCTGGCCCCTTTACTCCTCCTTATCTACAATGTAGATAGAAAATGCACAAGTATCTCAAGAGCTAAAGAAATGTAGGCTTTTGAGGGCCTCACCCCATGGTCTTCAGAAGTAGAAGAAGAACATCTGAACATACACTGAACATCTATAGCTCGTTCAGAAAGCCAAGGATGCTTTCTTCTCTTATAAGGTGATGTAGATTTAGCTTTACTACTTGCAGTAAATAATGAAGTGACAGAGTTAAAGTGAAACAGAAAATTCCCATGTATTTGCATTCTTCAGAATTTCTCTTTGCAGGTTCAGAGAATAATTATTTTACAGTGACACACCACTGCCTTTTGAACAGGACAACATTACATACCATGACAGAAGTAGATATTTGCCAGTTTGATATAGACATGTTGGGATCTGTTCTAGGTTTTTCTCAGAGTCAAAACAGCCACTGCTTTTTGCCCTCCATGGCCCTCACCTGGGATTCAGCATGCTTGACTTTGCCCTGCCAAAAGTTTTCTACTAAGCCTGTGTGGATTTCCTCAGCAATCAAGGGAGAGATGTAGCAACATCCTGAGGGCAATTCGTATCTGTGCAAGAAAAATGACTGAACAACATTAGATGAATCACTCTCTAGAGATATTTCTCACCTTCTCCTCTTAGTAGAAAGGGTGCTAAGAGGACTGCTTTAGATTAGATGCATTTCAAATAAGAGTGAAAGAAGACCCTAAGTGAAAGAGGCAGTGCTTTTGCAGAGGACTCCCTCTGAATAATATGGTCATCTTGTTCCAGCTTTCTCTGAGACTGGGTTGATGAGAGACCTGTTTGAGGGATAACACAAATTTTACCTTATTTACCTGTTAACACAGGCAGACAGAAAAGGAAGGCAGGAAGGCTGCATGGTGGGCAGGGAGGCAGCCCTGTCTATGCCATTATGTAATGCAGTCTGCAGAGAGATTTGTGGAGAGAGACTTCTAATGCTGCAGACCTTCTTTTACTGTGGACTCATTCATGAGGTCTGTGTCTGGGTTAGTTCCCATTTGTTCTTGCAGACTGAACACCTACTACCTATCAGTGTGAAGTGAACCATGGTAAGTGAGCAAAAGCAGATCAGCTTCAGAAATAATCCTCCTCATCCAAACTAAAACACTGATGTAGACACATTTTACTCTAGAGTAGGATAAAGCTTGGTTTCTTGATGCTGGTTGAAACCCCAATATTAGCAGAAACTCTCATAACTCAGATACATAGCAGAATGAGACAAAACTGCTCATCATTGAATTGCTTTGGAAAGCAAAATAGGTTCTTACTGGTGAGAGACATCTGATGTCCGAGAGTGAGCCGTAAGTGTGGGTGATCAATAGCAGGATAAAGACCGGCAGTCAGCGTGGACTACAGGGCTGCAAGATGTAGTGGGTTGTCTTTTCCCATTTTTAGACTGCTCTGGTGCTGTTAGCTGAGGAAAGATGCCTGGCTGGCACTGCATCATTCAGCTCCCACCTGTTTCTTTCCCACCAAATGCCTCTTTGGTGCAGTTAGCACAACAGACTCTGGCAGCATCACACATCTCTGAGAAAATGAGACCACACTTTCATTCATTCAACTTAATAGACTCTGATGACCTGGGGAAAACTCTGTCAGTATGAGAAGGGACACAGCTCACACGACTAATTTCCTGGAGGTGGGAAAGAAAAGGCTACGGTGACAGTGTAGTCTCCTTGTCTATGAGACAGCATTACTTTGGGATGCTTCTGCTGGAAAGAGGGAGGAGGAAGGAGTAGCTGAAGAGTTGTCTGCTTTCTTGCATTTGGAGAGAAATTTGGAAAGACTGAAGATACAATTGATTCTTTTCTTGCTTAATTCCAAATAATGGCTCTTGCTCTTCTGTTGCTTATTTTTAGTGTTGTGTCAGGAGTTTACTGTTCACAAAATACCTACTGGTACTGTGTATGGGGAAAACAGATAATTCACGAGAAAATAAATCTCCCTTTCTTTGTTCTGTTCCAAACACTAGACTAATCAGCAAAGCACTCGCTCTTTCTGCAGTATACTGATAATTTTGGAGAAAATAAATCTCCCTTTTCTTTGTTCTGTTCCAAACACTAAACTAGACTGAGCAGCAAAGGACTTTCCACAGGGTACCAGTCCCAGTTCTTTAATTTTCTATACTTTTTGTACTGCCATATACTTAATCTGATTTTAGAATTGGAAACTAGAACCATTTTATTCCTTGATCTTTAACAGTTTTATTCCAAACAATATAAAATGAGATGTGCTCCTTGATGGCTCTTCTCACGGCGTGTGTTGTTAACTCTCTTGAGACCACGTATACATACGTATACATGTATATACCTAATATATAGAGAGTGGAGACTGATTGTAATGTAGGCAAGTTTTACAGCATTTATTTTTCTCAGACTCTGCTAACACAGCTGTTGCTGTGTTTTCTCTGGCTATGATTTGGCAAAAGACAACCAGGCTCTGTAAGATGTCTTCTTCCAACTTTGCAGTACTTCTTTCTTCATTCTCCTGCCTCATCTTCTCATGACACATGACAACAGCTATTCACGATTTCTTCCAACTGGTGTATTATATAGTCTGTAACAAAGCTTCAGGAATGAAATGCAAGATGATATCAGGAAGGCCAGAAGGCAGAGGATGGTTTTGAATGGCTGAACTTTTGACTTTTTCCTGCTAATGTAGAGAGAACCACCCTCTTGTAGAAGAAGAATGAGGAGAAAACCTCTTAAAAATGTATTCCAGGCACAAAAATAGCACCTGCTTCAAGATACATTCCACAGACAGAAGTGATATGCTCATCATTGAGCATCAGGATTTTTAATACAAAGCTTGTGTTGAAATGCCTTACACAGCAATTTCTTCACAAGATGAAATTCTAACTTATTCTGAGCTTAGCTGCTCATGCATAAGTAAACATATGACAGAAGAAAGACTGCAGGTGGATTTGAATGACTAATGCACCAAGAAGTGTGAACAGGCAGTTGAAAGCTGACACCCTGCAGCCATCCTAACATGTCTCAGGGTGGTATGTGAAAAGGAAGTCATTATACGAGCTCACCCATTAGAATCATGAACTTAAAGTGGTGAATTAACTATCATAACATATAGTCCCTGCCAGAACACTGTACACATTGTCTGGCTGATAGCTGGCGTCCCTATTCTAGCATGCTCCTTCAATAGGTGCTGAATGCAGAAAGTGCCTGCCCTCATTCCAATGAGAGGCAAAGCTTGCTCTGAGAGCAATCCTACACCTCTTGAAAAATATCAGAATAAAGAGAAGACAGCAAAATTGCAGAGATTGAAACTCTGCTGACAACTCAGGATGGTAGCAAAGGCATATTTGGCTGTTTCAAGTATATTCAAAGGTTTGTAAAGGCTAATGGAAAAGGTATCTTATTTCCACACCCATTGTAGAACCACTTCCATTAATCAATAGCTCAAGACACAAAACTTCTGCAATCAATGTCTGTGTTCGCAACCCTCAGTTTCTGTTGTCTCAGGAAAATACTGAATTTACATAGATGCAGATATCCTAAGTCAGCAATGAAATGGCATTAACCAGTACACTGACAGGTAAAGTGAATTCTGTGTTAAATTCCAAAAAGAATTCCATAGAGAATTGAAACAGGCACACTGTATTTAATTATATAGGGATTTACCAACAAATTCATTATAAATAACTCTTTGGTAAATAGAGTCTTTTGACACTGATATAGAAATCTAGAGCTGAAACTAAAAAAAAAAAAAAAAAAAAAAAAATTGTTTTTCTAGATCCACTAGAAATCTTAGTTGGAGCTGAATTTGTCTCATTTCTTGTCTGTCTGTCTTTTAAGTCTCTGTCATTCTTATCTTTCAACAGAAGAGGCTTGGCCAGCAGGGACAGAGAGGTGATTGTCTCCCTCTACTCTGCCTTTGTGAGGCCCCATCTGGAGTACTGTGTCCAGGTCTGGAGCCTCCAGTACAAGAAAGACAGGGAGCTGTTGAAGACGGTCCAGAGAAGAACCACAAAGATGATCAGAGGGCTGGAGCACCTCCCCAACGAAGACAGGCTGAGGGAGCTGGGCTTGTTCAGCCTGGAGAAAAGAAGTCTGCGAGGTGACCTCATTGCAGCCTTTCAGTACCAAATGGAAGCCTACAAAAAGGAGGGGAGTCAACTCTTCGAAAGGGTAGATAACTGCAGGACAAGGGGAAATGGTTTAAGTTGAGGGAGGGAAGATTTAGGTTGGATGGTCTGGGGAAAGTTCTTTGCAGAGGGAGTGATGAGGTGCTGGAACAGGCTGTCCAGAGAAGCTGTGAATACCCCGTCCATCCTTGGAGGAGTTCAAGGCCAGAATGAATGGGGCCCTGGCAGCCTGGTTTAGTATTAAATGTGGAGATTGGTGTCCCTACCTGTGTCAGGGGGGTTGGAGATTCATGATGTTTGCCCTTCCAACCCAGGCCATTCTGTGATTCTGTGATTTCAGTCTCTGTCTTGCTGAGATCTCTTCAGAACACACACCAGTCTCCTGCTATGCAGAAAGTGACAGCAGTACCTGTTTATCTGATAATTCCTACTGCAAACCAACTGAATGGGGAAGCACTGATAAACAAGATTAGCTCCAACCTGTGGCATCAAATACATTACTCCTTGAAAAGGAATCAATGTACTTTGAGACCTCTGTGGTCATAATTCCATCTTTGACAACCTCCTGAGTTTGTGGACAGCTCTTTTTTATGGCACCTAGTTGAGCTGGCTGACTCCTTTATCTTCTCTGTGCTGTCACAGCAGACTGTCCATGCAAGAGTGTTCAGATATCTGTCTCCATCCTAAGAGTTTTATTGGCAAGAAGAATGCACAGGAAACTTGAATAATTCATAAGAAAATCTTCCAAAAATATGTCGGTTGATTTGGATCTACCTCCAAAATTCAAAATACTTTTGTGAAGTTAAAAAATTTAAAAATGCTATCTGGAAATTTTTCTACAGTGCCTTATGGCAGGTGATTCTGTGATTCTTCATGGTTCATTTCTCCTAGGCAGACAATCTCTTTTGAGAAAACTGTATCTCCCATGAGGCATCATAAACCTGTTCTCTTGAGGACTGTGCATTATGGGAGCTGACAGTCAGCAATCCAGTCATTCAGAAGACCAAGAGGAGTACATTGCACTCAGACATCATCAACCATAGCTGACATACAGGATTTTCAAAATTAAAATATTTTTGTTTGGCTGTGAGCTTATTTTAGAGTCTGTATAAAATTATCTGTCTAATTTAGTCATATTTTGTAAGTACTTCTGTTAAACACACATTTTTTCTGAGGAAGAACAGTTTTTTTTAAAGATTTTTCACCAAAAAGACAACGTATCGGCACCAAAGGTATTCTTAATCTGTTTAATATGAAAAAAAAATCACAGAATCACAGAATCACAGAATCACCTGGGTTGGAAGGGACCTCAAGGATCATGTAGTTCCAACCCCCCTGCCTAGCAGGGCCACCAAACACACACATTCAGATCAGGTTGCCCAGGACCCCGTCCAATCTGGCCTTAAACACATCCAAGGACGGGGCATCCACAACCTCCCTGGGCAGCCCGTTCCAGGGCCTAACCACTCTCCTTGTATAGAACTTCCCCCTAACATCCAACCTAAATCTTCCCTCCTTCAACTTCGATCCATTTCCCCTAGTCCTGCTGTTGTCAGCCCTTTTGAAGAGTTTACTCCCCTCGTGGGTGTAGGTTCCCTTCAGGTATTGATAGGCTGCAATGAGGTCACCCCGCAGCCTTCTCTTCTCCAGGCTGAACAAGCCCAACTCCCTCAGCCTGTCCTCATAGGGGAGGTGCTCCAGCCCCCTGATCATCTTAGTCGCCCTCCTCTGGACCCTTTCCAAAATCTTAATGTCTTTCTTGTACTGAGGGCTCCACACCTGGACACAGTACTCCAGATGGGGCCTCACAAGAGCCGAGTAGAGAGGGACAATCACCTCCCTGTCCCTGCTGACCACCCCTCTCCTGATGGAGCCCAGGATCCCATTTGCCTTTCGAGCTGCCAGAGCGCACTGCTGGCTCATGTTAAGTCTCTCGTCCATCAGGACCCCCAGGTCCTTTTCTGCCGAGCTGCTCTCAAGGACCACTCCTCCCAGCCTGTACGGGTGTCTGGGGTTCTTCCGGCCCAAATGCAAAACCTTGCACTTTGCCGTGTTGAACCTCATTAGGTTCACCCGAGCCCAGCCCTCCAGCCTGTCGAGGTCCCTCTGAATGGCATCCCTTCCTTCCACCGTATCAACCGCACCACTCAGCTTGGTGTCGTCAGCAAACTTGCTGAGGGTGCACTCAATTCCCTCATCGATGTCATTAATAAAGATGTTAAAGAGCACCGGTCCCAAGACAGACCCTTGGGGGACACCACTTGTTACCGGCCTCCACCTGGACATAGAGCCATTGACCACCACCCTCTGTCTGTGGCCTTTCAACCAATTGCTTATCCATCGGGTCGTCCACCCATCAAATCCACTTGATGAGACCTGTGGGTTGTTTATTTCTTTGAGTTTGTAACTGACCATAACCACAGTGGAGTAGAAGCTGAATTCCCAATAGTCCCATCCTAATTAGAGTAGAACCAGAAGAAAACTGCAAGTTGTCTGGTGTCTACAGCTTCCCAGAGTACTCAAAATCCTGCTTCTAAACTGGACAGTGAATACATCCCTGAAGGAAAACTACAGATATTCCTTAAAGTATTACACAGACACAAGGTCATGGTAAATCTTTTTCTTCAGATTCTACTGAGAATAATTTACACAGAGTATTATTGCTTAAAAAAAAAAAAAAAAAAAAAAAAAAAAAAAAAAAATTAAGTTACGCTTCATTTGTTTTAGCTGTGTAGCCTTAGCAGAGCCATGGAATACAGAAACAGAGTTTATGTCTCACATTTTAATACTGCTGATGGAGTATAGACATTGCCCTGTGTAACTGTGAAGGTTTTGCCCAGGCTAAGATCATCACAAAGCTAAAGAACACAGGATTCACATGGATATTTTTATCTTAACTTTCCCTTATAGGCAAAACTATACCTATAAGACATAAAGATGTACAGCATGAAGATACCCGAGCAAGCACTGAGCAAACAAGCTTTATTGTGGAGCTCCATTGTGACTAATTAACACAGCTAGATGTAGCTATATTAGTCTGGGCGAAGTGCCATGAAAACCTACCGTACTGCTTTTTGTATCCAAGCAAATTGCTTTACCTAAGGCATCTTGTACAAAATAAACTTGTAAGGAACGGAAGAGCCTTAGTCCCACAAATGATAAGAGACACAACACTCAAAAGCTCAAATTATCCCTGAACTCTGCTTTAAAGTAGGGATGAGTCTAAATGAACAGGTCACTTCAAGAAATTGGTCTCCATACAATCTTTATTCAGTGAATTATTACTATATTATTCACTAAAATTCTTCACCCACCTTGTCTGGCTTAGATATTAAAGACCATGCAAAGAAATAACCTCTAAAAGAGGTTAGAGAAAGGTGTTTCTTTCCTTTTAAATTACTAGACACTAGTTACTATTATGATTATGTTTTCTTTCATTTCATATAGCATGGGTTTAACTCCAGTTTCTCCCTTCCAATCATAAACTTACAGCTGTTGCCACACTCTTGAGCAAAGATCATAGTACACTGTGGTAGTGTTTTGTCATTCTTCTCAAAAGTAGTGTTATTTCTCCTAACTTTTATGTTTCCAAGAAGAAGAGAAATCACCTCTTCTAATGGCTGCAGAAGACGATATTTACTATCTCTGAAGCTTTAGTGAGTATAAGGTTCTTGAGCACTCCTGCAGAAATGTTTACCCTCAAAAATAAGTGAGACAATGGAAGTTCCTCAGTGGGAGTATGTTAAGAAGAATGGCGCACTGAAGCTTACAAATATGATGAGCTGTTTTAGTAAAACAGCAGATATAAGAACTACTGAGGGAGGAGAAGGGATCTGTCTTTATACTGTCTGCCAACATCCTGTCAACCAACATTATCAACTGTTATTTCAAATCACAATGTTTCAATGAAAGGAATAATCACTACTCATGCACAGCTATGTGAGGTGTTTTGACCTACGGAACTAACCATAGTCTGAAAGGAATTTCCACAGGCTCTTCAGGCCATGAGGGCTCTATGGAAATTGCAAACAAAGGTGCTGCAGATGACCAGTTGCTAGTTTCTGAGAAATGAGTCTGTAGCTGCTGGGAGCTGATCCAAAACACTTGCTTTAATTTTATAAAAGCCTTCCAGTGTTATTGCTATCACTTACAACTTATCTGTTGCTACAATGAGCAGCAATTCTATTCAAACCAATAATATAAATGTCTGACTTAAACTTCCAGTATGTTTCAGAGAAGAGTGATGAGCATTTTTTGTTGTTGTTTATTCCTCTGCTTTCCTGGAGCTGACAGATTTGGCTCTTTATATAGTAAATGACAAGACACAACCAGGTACTAGAGACATATAGAATAGCTAGCATACATCTATATTAATTTTAAACATCTAGATAAATTTTATATTCAGAAAAGAAAAATAAAAGACTATTCTGAGAGTGATTCATCTTCTGGACCACACATGTCTGTCTTAGGATGTGAGCTGAATCCTATCCCCAAAGCAGTCTGTCTGACTTCATAGCATGATTATTTCCTTTCTTCAGGCTTTCCAGTCTGTTAAGTCATCTGAGCCACCAAAATAGCTTTGATATCAGTGCTAGGTCTCTTTCTTTTCATGAATAGGAAACCTAGTCATGGACATTATCTCAGTGTGGTAAGTACTATAAAGATACTTACAAATACATAGTACAAAATGTAATGCATGAATCAGTAGATGGACAGAAGAATGCAGAGTGGCAAAATATACTATTAATCAATATCATAACATGTTGTCACAATACAAGAGAAATACAACTAGACAAATTTTGTGTGTGTCACAATGGAGACTGATTTTAAATCTCATAAAATGGTTTTGCAGACATTCAAACATCACTTCCCAAATGTATCTAAATACTGCCTCAGATGTAAAGGCACTTGATCTACCAATCCTGCTCATTTAGAACTCTGAGAACCCCAAAGTGAAAACAGAATTTTCAGTCATTTTGCCTGGAACATGTAGAACTGAACGCTATTTCATCTGACATAGGCCTCCACTGTACAAAGTTCAAACAAGACTTCCCATGGAACTGAAGGCAAGCCTGTAGAGACACAGATTTTCTCAATTCTCCTGGCTCTCTCCTATATTTTACTCCTGCTGAAGATCATTTCAGAATTTCTTTTGATCAGCATTTTTGATAATATCAGAAAATATATTTTATGAGTAAATAATGGGATGTTCCTTCTTTTATTTGCTCCCATTCTTCCCTTTTTGAATTATGACTCACACCCTCACCTCAGGTCACTACACCACTGGTTCACATGAGAATTCTAAGTGGCATATTGTTATGGTTAATATCACAGCCTGGTCCTTTTGCAGTGGTATAAGAGCTGATTGCTTTCCCAGCAATAATGTTAGCCCAGAAACAAGGAAACCCCTGGCTAATTCTCTGCTCCACCAGAACTTTCCTTTGCAACCTCAGATGAGTCCTCTAATTTCTCTGAACCTCATTCTTTCCAACAGGTGAGAGGTAGCATCTATTTTTCTTTTCCTTAGACGTACGTTATGATGTTAAACTTTGTTCTGAGTCTGAAATACTTGGACATGTAAGTGACCAGATAGGTATTCATTCAACAATGATAAAGAGCCTGAGCAGGGGCACAGCTTGCACAGGGAGGCTGTGGAGTCCCTGCCTTTGGAGATACATAAAATGGACTTGGTCCTAGCCAATTTGCTTTAGGTCACCCTGTTTGAGCAAGTGGTTTGGATAAGAGGACCTCCAGAGTTCCATTTCAACCACACCATGATCCCAAATCTCTCTAATTTAGGGCAATTTTGCTTTTTCTATTTAGCTGAACATCATTCTTTCTAAACAGTGAATAACTGAAAGTTAAGCCTCAAAAGATCCAAAGACTTTTTGCATGCCTTCAGTGTTTGTGTGCCTCCCAGTTGTTGCTATATGCAATAATAATATCACATCAATTTGGAAAATAAATAGACAGGCTTCACAGGATTTCTGTGCCCCAAAGTTGATGTAGTACTTCAATTATATCAGGCTAGTAAAGCTCTGAAAGCACTATTTCTTTGGTATTCATAGACCAGAATTGTTTCAGCACCTCTGCTATTACTTAACATTAGATATTATCAGACTGTAGTTCATAAAAGATTTTTTATGAGCCTTGAAACAAATTATTTGAGTGTTTTTTAAGGCAATATTTTATTATCCTATTTACTCCAAAGCCATCGTTCAGGGAAAAAAAAATGGCAGATTGATACAGAAGTTGAAAGTGTTGGGCTCTATAATTTCACTGCTGATAAATAAAACATCATTTGTGCTCCATATTACAGCATTTGTCATTAAATACCAGTATTTTCCAAACAGTTTATTTTATTGCTCATGCAGACATTAAAAGAGACACCAATGCCTACTTCTTTTCCATATATGTTTGAATTAAAGACTAGTGAGAGACATGCAATGTACTCATGATATAATATTTTTACTGTTATTATTTTTAACCACTTCTAATAAATTTCTTCTGAGGCTCCAATTCTGTAGAGACTTTTGTTTGTTTGCTTGCTTGTTTGTTTTGTGTTGCTTTGAGGTTGTACTTCCATTTGTTTTTAAAAAGCTTGCTTTCAAGGTGTATTCTTTTCGCCTATCAACTTGAATCAGAAGTGAATCTCAGAGATGACATAATCTTATTTTTCGTAACTAAAAAAGTGGCATTAAGATGACAGCTAACAGGATAGCTGAAGTAGAGTGTATTGATAAATACAAAGTTTCTATCCAGGTAACAGTGAGTATAGTGGCGTGTTTCCTCTTGACAAATAATTTAGAAAAACTGATGTTTAATCTAAAATATTTTAGTCCAAGATTTCAGCTGCAGTAAAAGAGCATTTCCTTAATGTTCAGTGGAGTGTTTAAGACCTTTCAAGAATCTGGCATTTTTATTATGGATATTTTTCCTATCCTTAGGTTTCATGTCCCAAATACTCATTTTCTGGTAGCAGAGCACTAAATGTCATATTCTTAAGTACTTGCCCAAAGATATGCTTATGCTGCAGTGCTTGTTCTCAGGGTGGAAACTGATGTGCAGCAAAAATATGCCCTCTAGCATAATACAGGAGCAGGGAACATAGCCCTTGCCTTCAGCTAGATGATATATGCAACACGTTTGTTTCTGCCTGTGTTTGAGTTGAATTCTGGAGGCTGAACATCATAATCAAGTTTTAAGTGTTTGTGAGTAGCATTATTTCATTTATCTCCAAATGACAAATGTGAAGACAAAGCAGAAGATATTTTCCCTATAATCCACAGTGTCAAGAATGTAAAATAAAATTTAATCTTCAGGACTATAGTTTTCCAGTTGTATTATGATTGGAAAAATACAAGTAGTTCCTGTAAATGAGAGCAGTTCTTATGAATGGCTTTTCAATATCACAAGTCTCACTGAATTTCCATGCCTAGTGATTTGTGTTTCCATGTCATACACCAAACTGTTGGTGCAATTTTTATGACTGAATATAAATGACAGACATTTTGAATGTGTTTTGACTTTGTTCGTCAATACATACTATCCTGGATAATTGTTTGGACAGTATGAAGAATTCCAATGCTCAAGAACACAAAGCAAGACTAATTTTGCTCTAATGGAGTTTCCCCTGAGTTCTGCCACTAAAGAACTCACCGAAGTGCCACACTGTTCGTAATAGGAGAAAGTAAATTTTTTCTGAACCAAAAATGCATTCAACAATCACTGGATTATTCACTAGTTAAAGAGCTAGCAGACAATAAAATGTGACTGTAAGCACTAGCATCAGTCTTATCTTCAACAAATCATAAAGTCAAAATGCAGTTTCTTTCAAACAAATAGAAAATGCATCTAGAATATGCTGGCTGATAAATAAGATACCCAGTCAGCCATAACTCCAACTATTTGCAAGACTCCTTTTTTGTTTGTTTGTTTGTTTGTTTGTTAGCTTTAACGAAATCTATGGGTTGCTCATAGAGATACTGAACAAAAATATTTTGTTTACTGCTTGGAAGGGTCCCTCCACTGAGATTAATCCATGAAAGCAGAAAGCCTAAAGGTTGTTCTGCAAATATGTGTATGTGTGTGCATCTATAAATACTACAGAATTTCCTGTAATTAATTTTGCTTGGGATCTATTATTAGTTTCTCGTAGCTCTCCTAATCATTATTTTTCATTATTTTTCATGATAATTTTATCCAAGCTGACTCATGAATTGTTTTTTTGAACCAAAACTGACAAAAATACTCCTGTTCAATATTAGCTGTCCACAACATAACAAATGAGTATGCCCCAGATGGTTCCCATCTCTTTGGCCCATTCTTCTCCCTCTGTCTGTAACTACTCCCATCTCCAAGTCCTAGCTCAAGGCTTTTTTCAGGCTACAAATACATCTATTACTGAATTATCCCATCCTAGTGTTTCGGGGCAGCCTGTTTTCATGTATAATTTCCTTTGTTCTCCTAGTGTCCTAAAGTCTTTCTTATTTATACTACGATGCTAAGTTCTTACTTTGATCTATAGTCCTTATCCATCCCACCTGATGTGGTCCATATTCCAGATTCCCACGCTTACCCACGTTGTGCTCTGGTGAATTGGCTTGCAACGATTTCCATACTGGCTTACTACCCTAACATCCATCCCTTCATGGCTCTTTGTCCATTTTACAAATCTTACCATTCCCAGCAATCACTTATATTCAACCACTTCCAGTCTCTCCTTCCCTTGTGCAGATCCTCAAGTTATGGTGGTAAAATTTAGTGCCAAATAGTTTTACCAGGCTCACCACAAACTCACAGAGCTATGTGTGTACGTGTAAGCACACATGCATGCACACATACAAACAAATACACTACTGTAAGTATGCAAATGTTTTCTTTAAAATACATTTAGTAAAATAAGCTTTGTCTGTCTGGAAAGATGCAGCTGCCTCTTGCGACAGATTTGTTGATAACCAGAGCTCTTTGGCATTGCTCCACTGATGCAGAGAATCACAAGTGCAGCTTAGACTAGTTTACAGCTGCTTTCCATCATCTGAGATGCACCATGCAGGAAGCTTATACCAGCAGATCTGGCCTTATCTTTCCTTTCAGACATTTACAGCCTTGCTCAGTCTGTTCTTTCTCCTGATTATCCTTATGTGAATGGTCTTTAGATTTTAGATTATGAGACAGATCTGCACAGTGATTTTTCCTTCTGGAGAGCAAGTCTCCTTGGAGCACTACTAGGCAAAATTTCCTGCCACACAAAATATTATGATGTGTTTTTCAGATCAGTATTTTCTTATTAAGAATTAGAATTTTCTTCTGATAATTCCTAGGAGGAATTAACTGTAATCTCAGGAAAAAAAAAATGGGTTTATAACAATGGGGATATGCTTTGCTAAGTCAGTTTGGAGAATGATGATGGCACCCAGCCCTGTAAGTCTGCACCTCCATCATGAAAACTGAGATATATATTAGATATCTAAATCTGTGTAGCTCTTCACTTTGTAAATTAAAAAAAAAAAAAAAAAAAAAAAAGTATTTATTAGCTCACTGTTTACATTTGGTAGAGAAAACGCTGCTTAAGTCTCAATGCCACCAGCTTATACTAATATTTGTAAAAAGTAATTTGCGAATCACCAGTGTTTCAAAATAAAGAAATGTTGGGTAATAAAAGATATTCACTTGATCTCCTTTATGATATTAACATACCTAGAACTTGAACATCTTAGAACAACAATTTTATTTAAGTCTCTCTAATTTATGAAGTTTTAATATTGAAATGATTATAGAAATTAATTGCTTGAAATAAAGAATTAACATTTCTATTGTTACATTGCTCCTTTCATTTGAATGCTTTGGATCAGCATGAGTCAAAACTCTCTCTATATATGTTGTTCTACCATGGGATGAGACCACAGACCAGTCAAGACACATCAATACAACTGAGTTATTAGTGAAACAGACTATGAAGCATTTTCCTTCTTTTTTTTTCCTTTTTTTTTCCTTTTTTTTCTTTTTTTTTTTTTTCCTCAGCATCTTGTTCTCAATAAAATCCAGTGCACTAGTAATAAAAACACTTTTATCTGTTTGGTTATCCTGAAGCTTCACAGAATAGTTATCAGGCAGTTCAGCTTTCTTAGATAATATCAGTTATGTGATCATAAAAGATAAACTGGGCAAATAACTCAGGAAGATAAAAACCATACAAATGAACTTTAAGAAAAGCTTGACAGTTTGACCATACATGCATATTAAGTCATAATTATTTAGAGACTTACATGTGATGTATTTCAAGCAGTCATCTGAGTGTCTACAGGAAAGGACAATTCCAAAAAATCTCAGTTGAAAATATGAGAGTTGGGAGTTAGACTTAATTAGCACCAAGTATATATGACAAAGGCAGGTGCAAGGGATGTGTTGACTTAGTGTTTATAGTTGTTTCATCCCAGGTTGTACGTATGTCACCTTTTCTCTTTTCTCTTCCTTTAGGGTAAGTGAAGTGCAAACATATTCAAAGATATTGGGCAACATTTCTAAATATGACTGTAACTCATTAACTTGCAGTCTTATTTCACCATGAAACTGCGGGTCCAGCACTGTAATAGGTTTTAGTATTCACTGATGTCCAGAAATTTTGCCCAAAGCATCCTGATGTAAAAAAAGTTTGTAGGTCTGAATACGTCAGCCTTCCCAGAATTTGCATCTTCTGAGCAGCCAGCTCAGTTAAAATTAAAACTTTCAGGTGGACTACACTGGCTTCAAGCCATGAGAAATGCTTCCAGGATCTGAAAGTCTGGAACAGTCAGCAAAAAATGGCACGTAAGCTTTGAATAGGTTTGTAGCAACTGTGGCTTTTAGCATTTCAATCTAAATAAAATAACACAACTCCATTCAAGTATTTTCAGGATCTCCAGAATCAGCACCAAAGGTCCTTGAAAGTCTTTCAGAGATGAATGTCTTGGGAGCCATTGTGGAGATGGGGAAATTTTGGCATTATCAATTTGCTTCTCCTTCTACTGGTTTGTAACTGAGAAAATTATCACATAGATACCCTACTTTGTCTTACCTTGAGTCTGACAGAGTCCTAAATACGGAAAAAAAAGAAATGAAAGAAGGAAAAAATTACTTCTTCATAAACCAAATTTCACTATTTGCAGCAGTTCCCACTGGGTCTGATGGCCTGAATTTGACCATTGTAGAGTGAACTTTTACCTAGCAGTCTAGAAAGAATATATGGAGGTAAGACTGACATCTGAACTGGATCCCTCTACTTCATTAGTAGATAATGATCCCCATCCCCACATTAAACTTTGATTAAATGTCAGTAACAGGATGAGAATGAAATGAGACAAGAATGACATTACACACAGAGGACAAAGACTTTTCCCAACTTTTTGTCTCCATCTCAGTATTCCTTTAGTGTATCTGCATGCATTGAAGCATTTTCAGAAGGGAGCATTCAGAAATCTCTTTCCTGATACTTCTCTCATATTTTCCTCCAAAAGTAGAAGCTTTTATTGTAGTATATATTTCTCATATGAGAGATGTTAGTTCATCTCTCTCTAGGAGAACAATGAAATTTATCCTAAAAAAACTTTCTACACCTCATATGAATATAATCAAGTTATTGGGTAAGCTGAAACACTGCACCTCTTACTGCTTATCTGCATATTTAGCATATGTGAGGATCACTGCCACACCAGCTTAGGTGAGTGTGGGAACTTTTCTTGCTATAGATTGTGCTCCAGCATGGAATTAATGTCAGCACTGTCTGGGTTTTACTGAATTTGCACAGTCTGACTTATATGTGCCTGCCACTCTTCCAATATGGTGTTGAGTTACCAATGACTTGAAATATCCACTCATTCAAAGAAAATGGGATCCTTTGGTGAATGTTTTGGTCATAGACATGAGAACATTTCGTAATTTTTCATATAGGTATTTGCACTATTTTGGAAATTATCTTCTGCATGTTCTAAGTCGTACTGAAAGTCACTGTTTTTTTTCTTAAATGCTTCTATGACATTTAAAAATGCTCTAGATTTCTAAATCATTTCAGTGAAAAAATGGCTGAGGAGCATTATGAAGTATGTGATGCATATTTGAAAATAGCAGTGTGGAAGATTATGCAGAAACTATAAATCTATTCAAGTTTCAAAAGCTAAGAACATTGTTATTAAGTAGAATAAAATTTAAAATGTCAACTTTCCTCCACAAAAATCAAGATATCTTCAAATCCAGATATTTCCAATTAATTTCCAGGTATATTCTCTAAAGAATTAATTTGGAAAGAATACAAATCCCATACCTATGTAACTAAGTATTTGCTTGCAACTGTTCGTCCAAATACGAATGTTGTTTTCCACTTGTAGTGTTAATTTTTAGCAAATATATTGATCATAATACTGCAGAGCATCCAGAAGTGTATGTTGATTTCCCCTGTGGAGAGGAGCTAGCTAGTACTGCAGAATTTGTCCTCTTAGTCTAAAGATATGACAAATCTCTTCTTGGCAGCAATACTGCGAAGCGTCAGTGAATCCATAGCTCAGTGAGATTATTTGGATTCAGAGATGTCCCAGGAGCCACACAACTTCAAGGAACGCACTTGCAGCTTCGCGGCTATGAGACAGAAGCTGACAGTGGTCAGAGCTCCTAGACAATGCTTACAGTATTTATTTGTTGAGCATCTAGGTATTTCTGCATCTCCTCTCTAGAAACTGGTATCAGATTCAATCAGGATAAGTACAGATGGCCTAATAAAACACTTCATGACACATGGGGAATTGAGAAAGGTTATCTCAACAGAGATGTCAAAAGGTCATAAATAGAAAACAGGATTCAAAAAATGGAACCGAAATCCTGCAAGCTGTAATACATTTCTTTTTCACTAGTATAACAATCAGTCTCTATGGCTGAGTATTCTACTTCTCTTTGTTTTGAACTCTGGGATTTTGATCTTCAAACCGCACCCTCCTTATCTTTTCCTCCCTTGGTGATTAAAGCTCTAAATTCAATCTGTTTTCATTCATTTTATCTACGTTGTAAATCTGCAGAACTCCTTAATTTAATTGCTTTGCTGATGTTGCAGCCCTGGAATAATAGACCTTTTCTCACTTGGGCTGAGAGGAGCAGATTGTTTCCATTAGACACACCAGTTTCCGTTTTGCTTCTTGCTTGCACCACGCAGTTATTAGAAGAAAACAGAAGCAAAACAAAACAAAAAAACACACACACACACAAAAAAAAAACCCAACAACCGCAAACACAAAAACCACAGATAACTTATTTGTTCTACATGAAAGGCATCTTTATGTTTCAGCTGAATCATCAGTTTTTCAACATTGACGCATTCTGAGAAAAAAAAGTCATGTTCAGAACAGTGAAATATTTTCACTTGGCATTTCCACAGTAACACATTATTATCTGGAAAGTAAGATTTATAAAAATAGATATTAGTAGCAACAGTGAAGCCTGCTCACAGTTTTTGTGTATACCTCACTGGAAAATGTGGAAAATGCAGGTCCAGATTCAAAGACCTTTATACTTGACTCGGAGTATGGACAAGACCTCCCTTGACCTTGGTTTATACAATTCAAGCCTTGAAGAAGTGCGTGTCTTTCTTCTTGGATAAATATATTCCCTATTACAAGAAAAGACAAAACTCTTTCAGCACAAAGGATGACATCTAATTCCCTTATTCAAACTGGGATTTTATGTTAGTTTTTTTTTTGCCTTATCTTGTGCTTTGTTGCCCTACCCAGACAACCACTTGTACACTTCATATTAGAAAGAATGACAAGGAAGTCAGAGGTCAGAAAGAAGTGTGTTAAGTAAATTCAGTGAAGTTACTCTTGTTTAACACTGACATAAGTGAGAAGAAAATTGGGCAATCTGCTTTTAGCACTTCTATCATTTGCATCCATATATTAAAAGATTTTAAGTACTGATAGCTGGATCTCCACTTCGTCTTGCAAACTTGCAGCATCTGCAATTCTGGCCCAATTATTTGAGCCAATGTATTAAGAACTGTTTGTGTATGGTAGAAATTTACAGTCTGACAGCATTTTCTCAATCTTTAATATTCAGTGACAGTCGTAAGAAGCCAGGCTTTTATTTTGTTTTCTTTCTTACGCTGTTTCAATTATTTTCAATGAAGTCATTAGGGATAGGAGTATTAAGTATTCACACAGAGCTAGCTTTCTTAAATGAAACTTTTCACTTTAACCTTGAAAGAAAGTATCTGTTTCTCTATGTAATGCATACAATATACATTGTGGATATATCAGACATTCATGATTTTAAAGTTGTGTAAGTGAAATATCTTCCTTAAAAAAAAAAAAAAAAAAAAAAAAAAAAAAGAAAGGCTCATCATTCTTAAGTAAGAGCAGCCATCCCTTTTTAATTCACCTCCTCTGCACGTGTTTGATACTCAGAAGACAGTTTCCTCTCCATATCCAGCTTCTGCTCAGTGCAACAAAGGGGAAAAGCCATCATGGGCTAGTCACCAAGACTTTTGTATACAATTTTCATAATACAGGAATGCATAGAATAAGACTGACTACTTCTAAGGAAGGGACCTAAAAGAAAAAAACTGCCAGAACAGACATCCAATGTTTGAAGATTTAGGAGAGGAGGCAGCTCCCCTTTTACTAACCCTCCTCATTAAATGCTGTGGTTTAAGTGCTATGAAATATTGCTGTTGCTTAATGATAAATTTCCATAGATATTATTTGGCCGTTTCAGATGGGGTTGCTGCCAGCACAAGGAATAGAATGGATAAGGTCAGAATGCTTGGTTTATTATACTTGCTTATGTGTGGAGTCCAGCCAAGGCAAGTCCATGGGTTCTTGTTGATTCTAAATTTTTTTTTCTCCTTTTCCAAACCATTTCCTCATATGTTCCTTGTACACTTTTCTTCTGCTGGTTTAAGAAACCCTGACTAGAATAAAAATAACTAATGAGAGACAAAAGGAAAAGCAAAGCTTGTTCAAAGCCTTAACTAATATATAAACACTCTTCCAAATGATGCAGAATGGTAAAGTCTGAGAAGTGAATACAAATTACCCTTCCCAAGAACCATGCAGACATGCATATCCTCAAAATGGCTGTTACAGAAGTAGCACCATCAGATTTCCGAGTAGCAGAGTATGAAACTACATTTCTTCTTATCTTTATTACGGTTTGCTCTTCATCAACAATAATCCCCTATTGACTTTTAATTCAGATGCAATAAAATCCTTCTATGAGAGATTAGTACCTCAACTTTGGTTCTGCATTTGATCAGCCTGTGCTGCTCTTCGTTAATTTGTGTATTTCAAGTCAGCAGAGATTATCACTTAAACAGACCTTAAAACATGTAGTGGGGGGAGTAACCATATCAGCTGTTGGGGAATTGATTTTGTTTGCTCTCTTAAAATACTGGAAAATATTTGAATGTTTCTTTGGCAAAAGTACAGTGTTGAAATCCAACTATTGCTTTGGATTAGTGTATAGGCAACAGTTAGCACCCTTCTTCTAGACGGTCTGGAAGGTGTCAGAGGCCCAGGTCAAGAATTCAAGATCCTTTTCATAGAGGACACTGTATTAGGACTCCAAAATCCAGCTGTGATTCCTGTGTGTTACTTTGCATGAGTCCTGGAGGTCCAGTTAAAGTACTGAGCAATTAAAATAATTTTAGAGACTCTAAAGTTTAATTCCATTTTGCCCCAAATTTTCCAAGACAGCATAACACATATCTTTGAGAGTTATCTACAAATTTTGAAAAGTCAGCATCTTTTACTGACTGAAGTTGCATTTCTCTTAAATAAGAAAGCAAATTAGATGATCATGATGAAAACTTCTGGGTGTGAAGTCTGTTCATCTTAATTTTCAGTGAAGAGCTTAGTTACTGAGACTACTACTTTTTGTTTGTGGCCACAATTTTAAAGAACATAAAAGAATAAAAATGCACATTTGCCATCAGATGCGCCTAGATAATGAAAACAAATCTCTATTTGGGCATGTTTTCAAAAATCAAGGGTCAGTGAATTCTGATTACACTGTTTGCTAAAGTCATGGATCTCCAGATGAGAAGCTTATGTTCATTTCCCACTCATGAAGGCTGAAAGTGCAATTGGAAACATTTGTTTGGAAATTGTGTTGATTGGAGACAATCTTGCTCCCAGATCTTATGGTCATCCAATTAAGCACTGAAACAGCATTCACTGTTATTACAGAAGCCCTATTGCCTGCTCGTGCTGTGCTGGCTGTATCTGTATGCAAAAAAAGAGAAAGATAGTATCTACCCTGCTAACTTTCTAGAAACTGAGATCAGCTAAAAGCAGCTGTTACACAAAGAAATTAAGGGAAAAGCAGGCTGCTAAAGATAGATATCTTGTGAGATTTTTCAACTGTGCTTTTGTGTAGGCACCAAAAGTGCAAAGTCTGAGTGAAATCAAAGAGAGAAAAGTCCTTTTTGCTAATGAATTTGAAAATCTTGCTTGAACATACATATACTTATGTCTAGAGGTCTGGCCACCTTAGAGGGTATGGCCAAGACCAGGTCTGCAGCAGAGCCAAGCCTGCACATGTATATGTGTATCCCATGTATAGCCACAGGACCATCAAAGAGTGACTATAACAGCAATATTTTGTTAGAGAACATTATGAAAACATTTCCTTGGAGGAAAGAGAAAAGTAAAGCTCTTGTTACAAAACAAATCCTCCCTATACCCTTTTCTGGACCAAAGGTCTTGAAGAATCGTAGAATCAGAGAATAATAGAATGGCCTGGGTTCAAAAGGACCACAATGATCATCCAGTTTCAACCCCCTGCTATGTGTAGGGTTGCCAACCACCAGACCAGGCTGCCCAGAACCACATCCAGCCTGGCCTTGAATGCCTCCAGGGATGGGGCATCCACAACCTCCCTGGGCAACCTGCTTCAGTGAATAAGCTACTAATAAAATCTGGCAATGTCCACATGAACCTTCCTTCTCTCAACAACTGGAGATCAGAAATAGATTTCCTTTTGATAGCTTCCTTGGTTCTGTTTGCAATCTGCCAGCTGATGGGCAAGACAACAAACCAGAGACACCACCTTTTCTGAAAGTGTAGTGGAGTGAATTGAAATCAACTAAGTCAAGCACACATATGTATTGTTTTTTTCTTCTCTTGACTACATAGTCAGGCAGCTGGGTTTGTAGATATCCCCCTTTGTGTACTAGCTTATGACTAAAATATCAGCAGAAAGTCCCTGCTGGAGCTTTGTTCTGGCATAAACGACCTTCGAAGGCATAGGGAATCTCATCATATGAAATATTATAAGTAAGACTAGGGAGTTTATCACATGATAGGGAAGAATACAGGAATGCAGGAATGCCGTCCGGACTTGCAGACGTGGGATCAGGGAAGCCAAGGTGCAGGCAGAACTGAACTTGGCAAGGGATGTGAAAAACAATAAGAAAACCTTCTACAGGTACATTGGCCAGAAGAGACAGGCCAAAACGGGCGTACCTACTTTGGTAAATTTAAAAGGAGAACTGGCTTCAACAGATGAAGAGAAAGCTGAGGTGCTGAATGAGTTCTTCACCTCGGTCTTCACTGGTGGCCAGGATTCTAGTCTTTTTCACGTCCCTGAACCCTGCATCCCCAAACCTCTATGTGGGGACCAAGGAGGTAAATCCCTCCCCACTGTAAGGGCAGAGCAAGTCCGAGAGTGCCTCCTTAGACTGAATGAATACAAGTCTATGGGGCCGGATGGCGTGCATCCCAGGGTCCTGAAGGAGCTGGCTGAGGTGGTTGCCGAGCCGCTCTCCATCATATTTGAGAAGTCGTGGCTGTCAGGTGAGGTCCCGGATGACTGGAGGAAGGGTCACGTCACTCCCATATACAAGAAGGGGAGCAGGGAGGACCCGGGGAACTACAGGCCAGTGAGTCTCACCTCCGTGCCTGGGAAGATCATGGAACAGATCCTCCTGGACAACATGCTCGATCACATAAAGAATGAGCATGTGATCCGAGACAGCCAGCACAGCTTCACCAAAGGAAGGTCATGCCTAACTAATCTTGTGGCCTTCTATGATGGAGTGACGGCATTGGTGGACGAAGGGAAGGCGACCGATGTCATTTACCTGGACCTGAGCAAGGCCTTTGACATGGTCCCCCACCACATCCTCATCTCCAAATTGGAGGGAAGTGGATTTGATGGGTGGACGACCCGATGGATAAGCAATTGGTTGAAAGGCCGCAGACAGAGGGTGGTGGTCAATGGCTCTATGTCCAGGTGGAGGCCGGTAACAAGTGGTGTCCCCCAAGGGTCTGTCTTGGGACCGGTGCTCTTTAACATCTTTATTAATGACATCGATGAGGGAATTGAGTGCACCCTCAGCAAGTTTGCTGATGACACCAAGCTGAGTGGTGCAGTTGATACGGTGGAAGGAAGGGATGCCATTCAGAGGGACCTCGACAGGCTGGAGGGCTGGGCTTGGGTGAACCTAATGAGGTTCAACACGGCAAAGTGCAAGGTTTTGCATTTGGGCCGGAAGAACCCCAGGCACCCGTACAGGCTGGGAGGAGTGGTCCTTGAGAGCAGCTCGGCAGAGAAGGACCTGGGGGTCCTGATGGACGAGAGACTGAACATGAGCCAGCAGTGCGCTCTGGCAGCTCGAAAGGCAAATGGGATCCTGGGCTCCATCAGGAGAGGGGTGGTCAGCAGGGACAGGGAGGTGATCGTCCCTCTCTACTCGGCTCTTGTGAGGCCCCATCTGGAGTACTGTGTCCAGGTGTGGAGCCCTCAGTACAAGAAAGACATTGAGATTTTGGAAAGGGTCCAGAGGAGGGCGACTAAGATGATCAGGGGGCTGGAGCACCTCCCCTATGAGGACAGGCTGAGGGAGTTGGGCTTGTTCAGCCTGGAGAAGAGAAGGCTGCGGGGTGACCTCATTGCAGCCTATCAATACCTGAAGGGAACCTACACCCACGAGGGGAGTAAACTCTTCAAAAGGGCTGACAACAGCAGGACTAGGGGAAATGGATCGAAGTTGAAGGAGGGAAGATTTAGGTTGGATGTTAGGGGGAAGTTCTATACAAGGAGAGTGGTTAGGCCCTGGAAAGGGCTGCCCAGGGAGGTTGTGGATGCCCCGTCCTTGGATGTGTTTAAGGCCAGATTGGACGGGGTCCTGGGCAACCTGATCTGAATGTGTGTGTTTGGTGGCCCTGCTAGGCAGGGGGGTTGGAACTACATGATCCTTGAGGTCCCTTCCAACCCGAGTGATTCTGTGATTCTGTGATTCTGTGATTCTGTGATTCTGTGATCAGAAAGAGTCTTAGGGACTGCCAATCTTTCTGCCTCCTTTCTGAATTTGTAAATCAAACACAGCCTTCTACTCCTGTTTGAGTAATATGTTAAGATCTATTTTAAATTATACAGTTTGTTCTTTTTTTATGAGGGACAGGAATTTGGTCAATGTAAATTGTAAATCCTCCAGGAATGCTATTTCCTCTCCTTACTCAACACTATATCTCTGAGCAGATTTAATGGCACAATTGCTTTTAGAGCTCTTTAATTTGCTTTCCATGAGCACAGTGCACCCCTCCATCCAGCACATCCTCTACGTTCAACTCACCTTGAAAAGTCTAAGTGCTTCCTAACATGCAGTTCACCATGGGAAGATATTGCAATTATTTAAGTGCAATTTAAATTTCTGTATTATTTTGAAGCTGTCAGGTTAACTTTATCTGAAGAAATTGTGAGCTTGCAATGAAGTATTAGAAGGTATACTATAATTAATACAACTTCATCAGTGCAGGAGTTGACAAGAATGGTTTCCCTTCAATGTAATTCTAATTCCTCTTTTTTTATATAAATAAAATCATTAATTCAGAACCTCATATCTGAATAATCCCTGGTGCAGTGGATGCTAATTTGAAAACACCATGAATGAAACTTCTTTCGCCCATTTATTGGTTGACTTGTTGCATTAACAAGAAAACTGATAAGTTTAATTACTTTTGTGGAAATAAAAGGGAAAGATTATTATTTTGCTAAAGCACCGAAGGTTGTGCCACTTTAAACTAAACTGAAGCCTAACACAGGCTAATTGACATCCTTGGTAGGGAGCATATCAAACAGTCAAGTAAAATTTTTATTTCTTAGGACACTGTTAGCATTTTATGGTACAGAGATTGATTACCCAACACTGATTTGTTTGTTTCATGCATGCTATGAAGCGTTCTCCTTCAGGCTCTTGCATAATTCCTGTTTCCCAACAGCAATAGTGATTATTTGATTCAGTGATAGATCATGTAGCCTGTGTGTAATCAAGAGCAAGTAGAAATTACATTCCAAATTTAAAGGCTTTTAAAAAGATGTTTACATGGTAGATTTAAAATAATATAGATTACGTGCCACAAGTTTTTTCCCTGAGAACAGAGTGAGGGATTCTTGCTGGTGTTTGGATTTTATAAGAATCCACCAGTGTGTCTATCATAATCTTTTTACTATGAATTATTAAGCCACCTTCTCCCTTGTTAAAGCTGCTAAGTACTTTCACCCTCAGTAACACTGTCCAGGTGTGAATTAGGAAATAGTTCTGCCTGGGGCATACTTACACGTAAATATAACTTTCCTGTGTACTTCCATTCATATACTTAAGAGTTACTTTTGATTTCAAAGTAGTAGGCTGTCAGTCACTCAAGACTCCATTGTTCCTCCACAAGAGATCAGTAGGGAAGGGGAGGGGGCAAACAAAAGCACTGTATTGTAATTTCATATAAATTTGAATGTCATTCTGAATTTGAATGATGAGTAGCAGTTGGGGCTTTAACTATCTCTGATGAGTTTTAAGGGCACAACATTTCTTAACCACTATAGGCATTAAATAAGTAGTTGGGAAACTTAAGGTTTAAAGATATAAATACAACCCATTTTCTTATTATATTTTATGTGATCTGGTTATGCTTTTGGGTAAGTTCGTGCCAAGACAATTAGCATGATTTCATTGCTTTTGATCAAAGGCATAACACTTCATACACTTGAAGATGAATTCAATAGAAGCCTTGGGTTAAAGAAGATAGGAAGACCTTTTCTGTCTCAGGTTTCTTGGGGTTTTGCAAACAAAATAGCAGTTCAGTTCAGAAACAAAGCAAACAAAACAAATCTCTTCCATCAATGACGGTACTGCAAAAGATAATTTTTGAATTATCTGCAATTATGTGCATCTCAGTGCTATCTTGCAGAGTGGTGGGTAGGATTTCTCTTGAACAAATGCAAGACAAGGGGAGTTAGCATTAGTGGTGTAAAATGAATTTACACCACTATATTGCTAACTCCCCTTGTCTGAAAACAAGTTTCTGTAGTATCCTGACTGACCTCTAACTGTTGCTTCAAAACGTCATTGGTCTCTCATTTGTCCTTTGTCTTACAGGCATGCAGATAAGTTAGATATTCCAAGATAACTCAACAGACTCTCCAAGCCTATGGTTTGGTAGCTGAAATAGGCTAGATGCTTACATTCAGGCTAGTTATCTAAATTCCCATACAAGTCAAAAGATGTCTATGAAGTATATGGGATAAGCCTCTTCATTCTAAGTTCTGCAACAGGTAAAAAAATGTCTTTCAAGTGCTTATCTCCTTTCTTTAAATAGACTACAGTCAGGTGTTGTCATCCGTGTTGTGAACCCTGTAAGATCCTACCCTTCCTTCTGAGGGATGTTGCTGATTTGTAAAGATAGTAACATCTCTGCTCTTGCAGTTTGTCTCAAGAGTAAAGAAGATGATGGAGCATCACATTGGTCAATTCTTAGAAAAATAATAGTTCAGGCTTTGAAATGAACCTCAGGAAATATGCATTCGGGTCTGGCTCTGTCACAAGCTTTGTGTGCAATTTCATCTAACAGACTAGTGGACTGTTCATATACAGAAAATGGAGTCAAAAGTGGCAGTGAAGAATTCTACAGTTAAACTGGTGCTGGTTTTTGCATATAGCCCTTCCCACTCTTTTTTTTTTTTTTTTTTTTTCTGGGTAGTGAGCTGAATGTATGCTTCTGAAAGCTGTTAACTACAAAGATGGCAGAAGACAGCACAGAAATATTCTGTATTTTGCAGTAGCAAGGTTTGTCTCCACAGTGTGATTGTAGGTGGCATAAACTCCCCATTCTAGCATTTGGACTAAATAAAGGTGCTAAAATAAGCAATAACCTCATCCTTCTCTTATTTATATATTAGAACTAATTTTAAGCTGCCTGACTTGATGCTTCACTCTCAGACAATTCTCTGAGAACTGAATCACAAACCTCCGAAGTTTCAGTTTAAAGTAATAGAGCTTGAAGGCATTAGCTGCACTTCTAGGTTAAGTTGGATCATCTTGGGAAAGAAAAGAAAGGAAAATTTGCCCCAGGTAGTTTTGCAAGGTAATTGCCATCTGCAATTGTTTTTCTACATGGTTGTATTTTAATTCTTCACCCAGCTAGAGCTGTCATTTTAATGTAGCTTCTCTACATCCTACCAAATTGCAAATAATAAGGTATTACAGTTCTACTTCGTTTGCTGTACTTGTTATCAGTGGTCTGACTGATTACCAGCGTGAACTTGCACAGCAAAGAAAATAACCTAGATGAACTTCCTTCTGGTGAAAACACAGTTATTTGGGAAGACATCAGCTTGTAAATACGCTTTATGTGTATGACTTCATATTACTCTTCAAAGGAGGATATAATACAACAGGGAATAGGAAATTATCCTCTTACCCTCAGTAGAGAAACAAGTTACATAGCATTATCAGATACCATTACACAAAGATTAGGGTACCCAAGGACTGAATAATTACACTGGTTCATTCACCAAAAGAAATTATAGAATCATAGAGTATTGTTGGCCCTTTTGGCTCCAGAGCACACTGCTGACTCACATTAAGCTTGCCATGAATCAGACCCCCAAATGCTTTTTCACAGGGCTGCTTTTCAGCCTCTCATCACCCAGTCTGTACAGATATCCAGGGCTGTCCCACCCCAGGCGCAGAATCTGACACTCGCTCTTTTTAAATCTTCACGTGTTTGGCGACTGCCCAGCCCTGTAACTTCCCATGCTGTCTCTAGAAGGCCTCTCTGCTCTCCAGGCAGTCAACAGTTCCTCCTATCACCTGCAAACTTCCCTAGTATGCATGAGTTCCTGCCTGTCCTGCCTTGTCGAACTCCACATATCACCAACTTTGAGCTCAATCTGTCTGCCACTTGTTCACTCTTCATATTATAGATTTGTCTAGCATTATGCAGGGCATATTATCCAGAAGGATGATGTGCAAAACAATAACAAGTATTTGTTGAAATCCAAAAAGATTACATCAGTTGGCTTTCTTTGGTCAGCTACATGAATAACCTTTCCATGAAAGGAGATTGTGTTGTCTTTTCAAGTGTTTTTCAGTAACTTCCAGAATAATCTTCTCCATAATTTTACCAGCACCAAAGTGAGACTGATTGGCACGTAATTACCAGAATCTTTCTTACTGTCCTTCTTGAAGACAGACAAACATTCTGTTTGACTGTGACCTCTTCAGATTCCCAAGACTCTAGAAAAATTACTGAGATAAATTTCACAATGACATCAGCCAGATCTTTGGATACACTGGGATGAATTCTAACAAGTCTCATAATGAAACATGAATTTAGCTGAACAAGTTTGGGGCTGGCTGGGAGTTTATCATTCCTGCAGTCATGGTCCTACCTACTAGGGCACCTGGGTTTTCATTGTCGTTGAAAATTTCTGGGGCCAACCACTGCTGTCAAAGACATAGCCAGAGAAGGCATTACATGACTCTGTTTTAAGATATCCCTATTTTAGAGATGATCATCTTCATCACTTAACAAAGTAATGTTCTTTCTGGTCTTCCTTTTGCTGTTAACAAAACAACAAATCAGCAGAACCTTACTTTAGAGAAACAATCTCCATAGAATTTTTTAAAAATCATTAAACAAAACTTGGGGTATTTGAGGATTGATTAATTACACTGGCTTATTAATCAAAAGAAAATGAGGTGTCACCTCAAAAGCAGTCCTATTTTTAAGTGTTTGTGATGCTATTGAAAATCTGTCCAAATAAAAGCATGGAATGGAAAAAGGACTGAGAAGAAAAAAAGTTTTTCCCCCACAGAAACATAAGAAAGACTGATTGTTCCCAGAATCAAAACAAGCTTCTGAGATCCTTCACTAAGTACTGTTCTTCTATCTGCTTTTATCTACAAATAAAAGTATCCAAGAAGATGAGTGATTTTAAACAAAGTTTGGACAGAGTGGATTGCTACAGAATAATCTCTGTGAAAATGAGATAAAGGAACTTTGGGCAAGAGGAGAAGGAAGAAGGGGAAACAAAACAAAACAAAACAGGAAGAAAAAAAAAAAACCAATAACAAAAAAAAACAGCAGCTACTCTAACTGGAAAGCTACGCCTACTATGCTGTCACTTGGAGCAAGGAAGGTAACAATGAAGAGTGATCCAAAGAATTTATATGCTGTTTACTCAGTAACAGAGAAAGAAAGACAGGAAAGGAGGAAAGTGGGAGGGAAGGAAGGAAGGAAGGAAGGAAGGAAGGAAGGAAGGAAGGAAGGAAGGAAGGAAGGACGGAAGGAAGGAAGGAAGGAAGGAAGGAAGGAAGGAAGGAAGGAAGGAAGGAAGGAAGGAAGGAAGGAAAGGTCATGCGCAAAGTAGTCTTGGATCATGCTTCATTGCTAAGGCAAGCAATGCTTAGAAAACAAATAACTGTCTCATTGATCCAGTGTGACTCAGTTATGTGTTGGGTACTGCATTGCTCCACATCATGCAACAGCATTAACGTAGGTTCCCAAGCTCAGTGCAGATGTGAGAGCTCTATAGGTGCAATGTGATAGATGTTCTATTGATACCAGAGGAATCAACAGTACATGGCATCTCTGTATGTCTTCAGGCTCTTCACTTCTATTTGAGAATCTGATCCCCAGACCCCTAAAGCACCTAAAGTGAATTCTCTTTGTCTGAATAAATAAGGCATTAAAAACTGAAACTCTTAGAAATTTTCTGTATTAAAATGAGTGGTAAGACATCTCAAAAAAAGCTGAAAGCCTGCTCATGATATAAATTTCCCTTCCACAGTAAATAGAGACATTGCCCATGAAAATAGAAGGATGTGGGGAGGGAAACATATATGAAAAAGCCCAACTGACCTACAATGTGTAAAGCTTTTAAGTTGCACTGTTATGATTTCATTAGAAGCATCTCAATGATTTATGGTAATAGAGTGTCTGAGAGAAATGGATTATGAAACAGTGCAAATGAAAGACTATGAAGTTCATTTCATATTCAGTCACCAAATGGCCTTGCAATATATTATATACCATTCATATTGTATCACATCACAGGTTTGTATTTAATAAAGGTATATATGTATAAAAGTTTTAGAACTGTAAGAAATAACATGAGGTAATCAGAATTTATTTACAAAGAAAAAAAAAGCTTTCACTGTTAGATTAGCTGTTAGCAACATCAAAATTTGGAAACATGAATGCATCATTCAAATCAGAACAGTATACTTGCCTGCTATAAAAATATTTGCTGCTCTGTCTCTAAGGCAAATAGCATATAAATGTAAAATTAACGTAAAATAAAAAAAAACATATGATCTGTACTTTTTTTTTATTTCTCCCATTGGTGTTATTTCCTCACATTTACTAAAGGAATGCACTTAGCTGCACAGGAACAATTTTTAGATTTGGTAAGGTTTTATAAATCCTAAAAATGTTTTTTTGTTGTTGATTGTTGCCATTTCTTCTTTTAATGAGCCTTAAGAATATGTAATTAAACTATTTTGCATTCCAGACTTTTCAACTTCCTCCTGGCACAGAACGATAAAATATATGAGACTGTCTAGGATGCCACTCTATAAATCAGGTGATCCTGGCGTGCTTGTTACTGTGGTCCTCTGCTTCCCCAAGGTGAAAAAGCACTAGGAGTGTTCTTTCTTTCATTTTTTAATTTTTTCTAATTCTCTAAATATCAGTGTTAGTGCTAGCAGCACTGCAGAGGAAAGGGGTGCTTTGTGGATGTGCTGTGAATGTGTCCCTGAACCCATCCACACTATGATTGTATGATGTGAAGAGAGGACGAGCATTGCAGCAAAGAGACTAAAGAATTCCCCAGCTACCTCACTGTATTCATTCCCACCTGTTTCAGGGCTTTCCTAATAATTCAGACACAGACACTACATCAACTACAGCAATTAAAGAAATATTCACCTGATGAAATGCCCAGAGTGTAATTCTATTTGTGTTGGCCCTAAAACTCATTTTACAATTAACATAGAGTAATAAGCAATTGAAAGATGTGAATCATAACATTCTACACAAAGAAGTGATATGCCTAAAATGAATAGAATCAATTATACTCTTTAACATTTTAAAAATTACGTGCTGTTTCTCTCCACTTCTTATCCAGTGATCCAAAAGTGTCTCGTCCACAGTACCTATCTGTGCCATAGATATTTCACAGTCTTGAGATCTATAGTCAGTATAGTCTAGTGACTATAATTCAGGGCTAACACATCTGCTGAGACTCTGACCTTTTTGTTTACATCTCTATTCTCTGCTCCTCAGATTGTAATCTATAGTAAATCAAATCATTCTTCTGCTTGCCTATCTACTTCACCAGTGACAGTGGCAGGGATGCACTGCCATGGTGTCTGCAGCAGACCTGATGCAACTGCACCCTTCTTGTGCCCCACCCAGATGGGAGGTGCCACACATGATTTGATACTTGCATTTTCACATTGTTTTTCCTGGTGTGTGCACTAATCATTTTGAGAGCCAAAAGCCCTGCTTCTCAATATTGCTATGTTGTTTATGACTTGTGCAATGCACTTTTTAGGAACATCAGAAGGTAATCTTGTAAAAGAACTGGAGGTTCCTTAACTTGCTTAACTTGCTTTAGCAGTACAAGCCAGTGCCTATGAATATTGAGAAGCTGTGACACCATGTATGAAGTTGAACTCACATGTTTTGCAGTCTTGAACTCACATGTTTTGCAGTCTGTCCCTCTTCGGAGCTATCAAAAATGAAATATAAACACTAATGCTTTCCCACAGTAGTATTGATATGCTTTGATTGACAATAAAACTAGAAAAGACAAATCCCAGTAACATACAAATCCTTTCATGAGTACCACATCTCAGCTAAAACTGCTGTGCACTGCATTTATACATTACATATTATGTGTATATATAAAACATTTAGCAAAGTTTGTAATACCAAAAGCTTGGGAACTATTGTGAACCTTACCCAGGATTACATCAGCAGAAGATCTAACTCGCACTTTGTCCTTTAATGTGCTTTTGTTTGAAGATAATGTCAACTCTTTGGCATGAAATTCTACCTGGAGATACTCCTGTCTGCTGTAGGAGTGCTAGCATGTGCTTCAGAAATTATTTTTCTAAATCTCCTTGTATTTACTTGCATTTATATGTTTGAAAAGTACCTTATTTGTTAGCCTAACTAATCTAGAAAGTCAGACATCCCAACAATCACCTCTCAACACAAGGCCATCTCAAGCACTGAGGAGAATGTTCTTGTATGTGCGTGTATGGGTAGTTGTAAGATATTGTTTGCAGTAAATCCTGCCAGGCCTTTGTAAGCATCTGATACCAATTTCTTCTTTCTCTAGTTGAACAACATCAACAAGATCCATGTTGTACTGGAATCAGAGGGAAATGCCTTTTCTCTGCAGGCATCTTCAAGCCTTTTTATTAATTAACATGTGCAAGTTTCCTTTGGGTCTGCCTTGCCCCAAGTGAAGTTAGTTGCAAGCTATAAAACCAATTAAGCCATCTTTTTACTGTGGTACAAAAAGCATATGTATTGATCCACCTCATGTAATAAGCTGACCATTTCACTTCATGATCTCTTTTCTTCTCTCATAAAAACAATTCAGGAAATATGGAAAAAAAAAAAAACAAAACCACTTTTTTTTTTTTTACTGCTAATGTATGATCTCTGACACTCTTCATGTTTGTAAGTATGACCAGAAAGTTCAGGGAGTCAGAAAATAAATAGCCCATCCAAACAATGAGCATTAGTTTGAGCAGGGTCAGCAAAGTATTTCCTATTTATTTTTCTTCAGCTTTCTAAAATCATCTTTGACAGCCTGAAAAGAGTTCATAGAGTAAATCTACATTGTTGGACCAGTGGAAGAAGCAGATAGAAGCATACTTTTAGATTCTTCTAAATTGACCTCATACTTCTACAAGTTGGCTTTAGATATCATACACATGGCCAAAAATCTGTCAGTCTTCATGAATAGTTGTGAAAATCGTATTTACCATAGTTTGTTTACATTTTCCTTTTTCAGCAGCGGATGCCTATTGGTCTTGCAGATAGAATTTAAGCAATTACTTTCTGATCTATAAAATCTTCAGTGCCATATGTTAAGCCAAAAAAATGCTTTGAGGGTCAAGGTAAAAAATATCATAAAGGCAAATAGCATTTCGTTTCTTTACTACATCAGGAGAAATCTGTCAGACTTATGAGGTCTACAAATAGTCCAGGCATTGAAGAAGCACTCAAGGATATAACAGAAAACCTAAATGAATGCTTGCATCAGTATTTGCCAAAGCCTTAATTTACAGGTGACAAGTCTGAAGAACTGTCTTAAATCTAGTTGTCAAGAGAAGAGATATTAAAAAAAAATACAAACAGAAAATGAATCATAACAAAAATTGTCAGATTGAAGTGATAAAGCAATTCAGATATGAAACTGCTGACCTACTGCCTGTGGTCTGTAATCTATTTCATAGATCAGCTCTGTTACCCAAGGAATAGAATCCATCAGATGTTGTTTAAAAGCATTTGGAGAAATACAGTCCAATATATCTGTCTGTCAGACTGGAAAATTGCTAAGGAAACTATGGCAAGGAATGACATTAACTAAAGCATGGAAAAATCTGTTGGGAATAAGTTCTTGATACAGAGACAGCCATGTTGCAATTGCAATTTGGAGCCCATTAGAAAAAAAGTATTTGAATTTTTGAAACAGTTTCTGACAAATATTCTCACAAAAGTCTTAGCAACTAAATGAGTGGGTAGAAAGTAGCTGAAAATGAGGAACTAAGAGGTTAGGAATTTGTGCTCACTTTTCATGATGAAGCAAGGCTCCCAGTGAGTTCCCTAAATGCCTGTTGTATAGAAGTATTCAGAGTAGTAAAAAACAAAACTAATAGCTACAAAATACAAAATGATTTCACAATATTGACTGGCTGGTCTATAAAATTGCGGATGAAAGTCATTATCAATGAACGTAAAGCACTGCAAAGAGGAAAAGTAGTTCCAGCTCTGCAGATGATACAATGAACTCTAAATTAACTGCTATTGCTTAGGATAGTTCTCTTAAACAGCCAACTCTTCTGTCAAAATGACAAAGAAAATGTTAGGAGTCATTAGAAAGGAACAGAAAAAAAAAAAAAAAAAAGAAAACCAACATCATTATTATGACACTGTAATAACAGATATTTCTCCCACACTTTGAGGGGCACAAATGCTAACCTTCATCTTTGAGAATAAGATGCTGTGAATCAAAAGGAGAACAGAAATTGGCAGAAATGCGATCAGGCAAAAGAGGGATATAGCAAATGTCTAAAGCCATGAGTAGTGTGAAGAGGATGTGAAGGAAAACCATTCATGGTTTCTCAGAATGCAGGAATTCTATTCTCTTGCTGAGGCAAGCTTAAAACACAAATTGAAAGTGCTGTTCATACACCACGTGATTCAGTAAGGGAATTCTATGCAGTAGGATTTTGTAAAGTCAAACAGAATAATGGAATAAAAAGAACATGAAATTCTTTAAAGCTTGGGTTACTCAAGCCATAAGTAATATGTTGAGATCATTTTTGTTCTGCTTAGTCTAGTCTCCATATAATTCTCAGCATCCACTACTGACCACGAATAGAGGTAAAATATTGTCCTGGATGGATACTTGGTGTGATCTCATAACAGTGTTCTTAGGAAGTTATTTCTGCTCTGAAGAAAGGCTCCAATAACCATTGTCACCTGAGGTACTTTTTCTTCAGTGTTCTAGCAAGGACTATATCATTATCCATTGAGGACATGCACTTCTGGGATCTCCTTATTCTTTCTTCCCTCTCCCTCCCCAGTCTTGATAGACTGAAGTTCAGACATTTTAGAACATGCTGGGTGTCATAAGGGCATCCTACAATGAAAGGGACTAATATCATTTATTTGTTAGCTGGAAAACTAAAGGTATTTTGCTTTTCCTTCCTTAACTCTTTGCATGGAAAACTGTGTAAATGCAATTACTGTTATATATCCACAGTCAGACCATGTAATGCTGGTGCACAGACTGAGTCTTATGGTTATGTAGGAGCCAACTCTGGCAAGCTCCTCAGATAGAAAATCTGAGCAAAGACCAGCATCTCCAGCATCTGGAGGTGAGCCAGCCTTCCCTTTATATGGGGAGCAGGGAGGAAAAAAATATATTTACACATCCTTCTGAAGTTAGAAAACAACATGTATTTGGAAAAGAGCTTGTATGAGAACAGTGAGAGAAAGTCAACTAACCTGCTCCCCCTTTAACATGTCAGGAACGGAATAGAAGTAAATGGAGATAATGACATATGAAGAAAACTTCAATGTTTTGCTGGAGAATATATGATTCTTTCTATAGTTCAGGGTGTGGATAGTACACAGTACTACAAGGGAGAGTCATGAGTAATGCAGAGAAATCAAACTACTGACAAAGTCCTATTTCTTCAGGGTGCTGAATGTGTCAGAATTCTCTGCAAAAGAAGAAAGGCTATTAAACCAATTAAAGAGTGTATCAACATGCTTATGCACAAGGGAGCCAAATTAAGTTTCTACTGTCAATGTTGATTCTCATATTTACTAAATCTGGATTGCTTTGCAACCTTAAGTTATTCTCCTAACCACATTTACTGATGTTCAATTTAAATAGAACGAGCTGAATAAAAATGTACAGTTCTCTCAGTTTGTCTGCAATTTTTCTCTTTTTTAAATTAGAGAGGATAACAGTGTTCTGACAGAAAAGAAAAAAGTATTCAAAACGTGTTAAAGCTACCCAAATGCTACATTAGTCACCATTTGCACAATTATGTATTTGTGCTGGCAGCAGTTTTCCAGGTGCAGATATGCCTCCCTTCTTGGGAAATGCATTGTCTTTGTTGAGGGATAGTCAAGGTCCTTAGCCCATGATTCTTACCCCCCATCTCATCTCCAGGAACTTCAGTTCTTTTATTTTGTTTTTCTAACTATGGACTCATTGTTCCTTTCAGGAGTGCTAGTAAGATTAAATTGTTGGCAGGGGGGGAATAAATGAATAATTCAGAGAAAAGCCACTACCAACAATTATCCCAGCCATGATAAAGCCCAGAATATCTTTCAACAGGCAAACACAATAAACTTCCTATTTATAAATTTAACCATCCTTTTTTAACCAGTGGCAAAGTAGAATCTCAGCAGGACGTTTAGGCAGTAGTATATCCAGATGGATTCTCAGTGTGAAGGGAGTCTGAAATACACTCACCAACATAATAAAACCAGGGTTTTCAGGCTTGCAATGCAGTGGCATAGAGACTGTGAGTAAATTTATTTCACAGGAAGCTGATTTCTTGAGCTAATGGGAAAATGTAGATCTTTTGCCTTGCTCTGTATGTGGTAGGTCATAGATATGATAGGATTATAAAGGAAATGGATCTGTGTGCCACAGTCCCTGACAGCACTGTGCTGCATTTCTTGGCCCCTGCCCTAATTCAGAAGCACAAGCAATCCTTTCTATCAGCCAGTTGATGCTTTAAGTGGCTCACAGCTTGAATGTGTCGCAAAACCCCCCCAGGGGAAAGCAAACTTGTCAATAATTCCTAAGCACCTTAAACAAAATATGCAAATGCAGTAATTCCTACAGAGAAGGGAAACGGGGGAGGGGACAATATTTCTGAAGAAAGGAGATGCTTTTAGGGGATTTTGAGGGGGGGGGGGAAGAAATGGTATGCAGAAGTCCGACTGCAAACAGCTCGCAAATTAAAAAGGAAAATAAAAATAGGCACGGGAGTGTAAAGGTGATTCGTGTCAAAAGCAAAATGTGCTAGGCGGTTCTGAGATTCAATACCCAGTTACTCACACGGTAGGAAAACAGGTAACAGTCAGGATTCTGTAGAATGGGGCAGGCTGAAGTAATTTAATAATACATATGACAGAAACTGGCATCCGCTATTGTGCCATGCCCTGTGCCCTTGTGAGGAACATCTCTGCTCTTTCTCTAAAAGGTTTGTGTCATATAATCATCGAATGGAATCATTCAGCTTGGAAAACTTAAGTTCATGCAGTCCAACCATCCACCCATCTGCACCATGCCCACTAACCGTGGCCCTCAGTGCCACTTCTACACGCTTCTCAAACACCTCCATGGATGGTGACTCCCCCACCTCTCTGTTCAGCTTGTTCCTGTGTTGTCAGAATACAAATACTGCCTCCTATACAACATATTTCAGTAAAAACAGGGGGAGGAGATGCAAATTGACAGTGGAATTTGACTGCAGATTGATAAGGAATGGATATCAGAAGTGATTCAATATGTGCTGCATATACCAGGTATACACTAGGCAAAGCCCAAATTCTTCTCACCCCTGCACCTGCACAGTATGCTGTAGGATTTTGGCTATGGAAGGGCTGTGGGATGCGAATGAGAGATGTGCACTTGTGTGTCTGGCAAGAACCTGAAGGGTCATCACTGGCAGCTGAAAAAATAGGCCAACACTGCAGAGTGGAAAGGGTAAGAAAAAGAGAGGAAAACACTTTGAAAACTACAGGAAATTTGGCTGGGGAAAGAGAAGATGAGGAGAGCCATTGGTAGAAGCATTGATGATCCTGGGAAGTAGAGGAAAAAAGGATGAAATGTAAAGCCTGGTGCATTTACACATATGGAACAGAGCATTCATTCATGTGCCATGCCACTTGAAACCCAAGTTGTTGTTGGGTTTAGCCTTATACTCAAAGTTTTCCCTGTCGTTTTGGCTGAAAAATGCTCATTCTGCCCAAGAAATGCCTGAGCATGTCATAGCATATTCTTGTGGAAATTGTCATCCAGCCAGTATCCCAGGAAACAACAGGAAGTAACAATGTCACTGAAGTCCAAATGGGCATTATGCTAATCAGCAGCGGGAGGAGAAGTGCTATAAGCTGTAATGTACACGAGTGCATTTAGCAGTATGTGTACTGACCAAAAATTTCTTCAGAATCACTTAACAATACAAGAAGGCATTACATTTTGAAGATGAGCTTAATGATGAAGTTAAAAATGTATTTTTAAGTGAGAAGAAAGTGCATATTTGTCCCGGGAAAAACTTGGGATTTTAGATTGCCACTTCTTGGTGGCATGAGCTGTCCTTGGTTATCCATGAGGCCCTTAGGTATGACAGAGTGGCACCCCTCACACTTTCCATATCTGCAGATCTCCCACTGAAACAACTAGATGCAAATGTATGTCCCCCCAAAAGCCCTGTGCTGTTACCTGCTCCTTTACACTCTATCAGTGTCACCTAAGATTGACAGGTAGAGATAAGCCAAATAGTGTGGGACTTTGCAGGTACAACAGCCACCATGAGCTTATTGTCTTTGCATCTCCAGAAATGGAGACCAGCTGGGCCACACTGTTGCAAAGCTACATTTGGACACCTACAGCTACCCACAAATGGAAGAGTACTTTCCTGCTCCATCGAACTTCTGTTTTACACCATGATAACTCTCAGAAGAACACCATGCCTTTTCAAGGTGCTGATGTGTGCCCCAAGAAGTTGAGATATGTAGGCTTTGTGTTGAAGTAAAGACCATCACTTTCAGCTCAGAGTGACTGGCCAAAGCATGAGATTATGTCCAGTCTTACAGAAATAAAGCAGCTGCAGATCTGCTGGAAACCTGCTAGTGGGAGAAATTTGCCATAATAGCTCATTGATCCGTGGCCATATTCCCTGTTCATTTCTGTAAGGTCTGCAGGAAAGGAGGAAAGATCACAGGGCTCATGAATTATTCAGGTAGGCTGGGTCCAATCCATAGATCACTCAGTGACTATGCATGCATACTTGTGATTTTCCTAAAGCACTGCTTTAGGCTTTAATCTGCAAATAACTTGAGCGTGTCTGAAAGCAGATGCTTATACCAAGTTAGGGAACCCTACAAAGTGTTCTTCTGGAACAGTACCTTGCTATCTAATGTAAAATTGGAAAGTTCCCAGATGTGCAGTTTGTGACGCTTGTGCTGTAATTCCTGGTAAGAAAAAAGATATGCACCTGCTTATTTGTGGTGGTGAGCCCGTTAATTAAATATGTTCATGAATTTTATAAAAACAGATTCCCAAAACAGAGCTCAAACCTCCCTTTCAACTCAGTGTAATAAGGCGTGGCAAGTCATAAATACATTTCATATTAAGACTCTTTCTTTGCATCCAGGTCAAAGGCACTGAGATCTGTTGATTCCTTTCTCAAAGCTGTCTTCTGACAAGCCTTGCACTGCCCAGTCATTGTGTCTAACTACGGGTATATCTACATTCAAGTGTACTGTAGGGTGCACAATTTAGCCTCAAGTGGGCAATTTGCCTAGTAACACCAAAACACAGCTTATTACAGAGCTTTTCTGAGAGCTCTGAATTGCCTTGTGTTGTATCGCTGTGTGTACTCGTAAGTCTCAGTATGTGACTGCCTAATAACACATGCTTAGTATGGGATGCTTACTATGGGACTGCATTTTCACAACACCTGCATACAGCACATGCTTTCCCAGAAGAGAAGTGCAGCACATGAATTTCCTTTACAAAATAAATAAATGAATAAATAAAAATAAAGTGTTTCTGCCAGTCATACATTGAAATAAGATCCCAGAATGACTGGGATAGGTGTTCTTATGGTTGAAAAGTGACCCTATTATTCCAGGAGATCCAGCAAAAGAGCAGTGGCAGAAAGTAGGACTGTGACCCATATGTTGTTGATTACAGTTCAGTTAGCTGAGTCAGTTCATTCTCTTGCTTCTCAGTAGCCAGATGCAAATGCAAGGGGCAGCAGCACCAGGGACCTTTATCAGACATTGCACAGCAGCAGGTATGAAAAAAGAATAAGCCAGCAGTGCTAGAGACGCTTCTCAAAGCACAGGAATGAGTAAACAGGTTGTCTTGCCCCTAGAAAAGTTGCCTGCTGCACATCATACAATATCTTTAAGCCAAATTCCACTTGGTGCCTATGGTGACCAATTTCAGACACAGTGGGTTTTATTTCCTATTCAACCAAAAAGTTACTTTCCTACCCACTTTGCGCCCTTGCTAATGTGTACAAGACAATGCAGAATCAGACCTTCCTTTCCACTTGACTTTCTTGGCAATCAGCCTTCAAAAGTGTGGGGAAAGAATAATAGTATTCCAAACTTGTTTGTCACATTGTGCTGCGATTTAAAAGATAGGAGACCAATTTCTTATCCATCGCAATTTACCCTGATGTTATTTCAATGCCTCATGTACTTCTAATGCAATGTACAGTAGACTAACCCTGAGAGAAGCTGGACTTTTTAATTATGCTCCCTGTTTAAGTCCTTAATGATGCTGTTTAACCTGCACGTCTTAGCAAACGTCCTTGTCTTCCAAGAGAAACACTCATAAAATTAGCCATGTGGCTGAAACGTAGTGGGCAGAGCACAAAATAAACAGATGTTTAATAACAAAAAATATTAAAAAGCGGGATCAGATTTGTTGCATTATTTCATTTTCTTTTGGACTGGCTCAGTTCCTCACAGGAACCAGGGCTGCTGGAACAATAGTGGCCCCACGTGAGCTGCAGGATTGCAGCTTCTGACTGCAGTGCCTCTTCTTTTGCTCTACCTGAGCACTGATGGTGCACCAGCAGGGAGCTGGGCTGGGCGCATATCCCAACACAGGGAATCATTCAGGGAGAGGTGGGTGGTGATTTTCTCCCTGCTGAAAGAGTCAGAGGTGAGAAATGCATGGTGTCCCAACTGAAGCTGAGATGGGGAGGGAGGTATTGGGATTTTACAGACACCATTTCCATACTTTACTCAAGGAGCAGGAAGCAGCTGCTCACTGTTCCACACAGCAGAAAGCACTGAAGCCTCATGTAATACTGCTAGCACTGCCCCACGCAGCATGGCTTAAACTCACTCTCTCTGAAGTCACCACCCTCCCTGTTACAGCACACTCACCTCATGGTGTTCAGTGCTCTCTTTTGGATCATGACCTCCCATTAACACTCCAGGAGGCTTTTCAAACATATAAACCACAAAATGTGATTTTTGTTCTCATTTTCCATCCAGCTTTGCTGCACACTGGAGTGTTCTTTCCCCAGTAACTATCTCTCTTTTTGCTTTCCTTGGAGGAGAGCTAAAATACAAGGAGAGAAAATAGATAACATACAGAATATAGATAATGCAGATCGAAAACATAGAATGTGTTTTCTTATATAAACTATATCTAAACGCATACATTTGCATATTTGTATCTGCATCAATATGCATAAAAGCATTTTTTTCTAGGAGATGTAGAGCAGAAGCGAATCTATAGAGCCAGCTGGAAGGCAGAAGGCAGGAGGACGGTGATACAGCCCCCGGATCGCCCCGGCTCTCAGCCGGCAGCTCGCAGCCCCCTGCCCGCTCCCAGCTCTTAGGATGCGACAATCTCAGCATCACAGCGCAGCATCTTCGGAGGGGCGTCACCTCCGGCTCCGACCAATCCAGGCGCTGGGGGAGGGATGCTCGGGGCAGGGATGCGGGGTTGCCAGGCGACAGCAGCGTCCCCGTGTCCTGGGCCCCCCCTACTCCGCCCCCCACCCCGCCCTTCTTTACTCCGTGTCATCCCCCCGAGACCGGGCTGCGCTCCCGCCCGCCGTTAAACAGCCGCGGGCAGGGCAGCCCTGTAGCACGGGGACATCGGCCCTTCCGAGGGCTGCGTGCCACCGCCCCGCTCCCGGCCGCGCCGCGAGCGATTAGGCAGCTTCAAAGTTAGAACTGAAAACGCAGCGAATGAATAAATGATAGGAACAGGGCTCAGCCAACCCCTCCGCGCACGCCCCGAGTGCCGGGTGAGGCAGTCGGCAAATGCCATCCGGCTCTCCCTCCGTGTCTGTGCAACTCTAAGTCGCCTTCTAATTTAGAGCTTTGCATCAACCCCCTTTTGTCCAGAGAGGAGAAGAGCTCTAGAAAGATGCCAGGCTGCCAAAAGAGACCCCAATTAACAGCGCTGGTGCCGGGTGCTGCCTGGCCGAGGAGAGGCAAAGTTGCTCGGAGGAACGGGAAGGAGGTGCTCCAGAGAGAAGGGAAGGGGACGATTACTTGGTGATAGCAGTATTTCCCTCCCGTTGTCCCTCTCTCCTCTTTCTCCTTCCTAGCCTTATCCCCGACTGCCCAGGAGGCCTTGATGAGTTTCCATCGGGATCCGATCCAAAGTGGGGGGGGACGAACAGTGACTGCTCCCAAAGGAAACGGCTCACACAAGTTTCGGGGGGTGAAACTCCCCGGTGGATGTTGAACAAGCACATCGGGAGGCTCGTGATGACCGGGAGCAGCTGCAGACCCTCACCGGGACCTACCTTCACCACACGGTAAGAAGCTAGGCACCGACATCCCGCTCCCTGCATCCTGCATCCTGACCCCTGCATTCCGTACCCTGACCCCTGCATCCCATTTCTCCAATCCCTGCATCCCAGCTCTCACATCCTTGCATCTCAATCCCTGCATCCATTGTCCCTGCATTCTGAATTCCTGCATTCCGGTCCCTTCATCCTGGATCCCTGCATCCCAATATCTGCATCCCATGTCCTTCATCCCAGATACCCGCACTCCCAGTCCCTGTATCCTAGTTCCTGCATCCCATTCCCTGCCCTCCCAAGGAGATGCAGCTTCTGCCCAAGTGACTGCAGGCTGTGCAGCCAGGGGAAAAAAAGTTTAGAGTGGCATTTTGCAAGAGGTTTGCTAATGGGAGCTGGGGAGCAGGAGAAGGTGTGAGGGAGGCTTATGCCTGTCGTGGTTGGAGGGGAGGTAGGGTGCAGGGGGACCCCAGTACTCTGCAAATAGATGGAGGGAGGGGAGCATTAAGGGGCTGGCTTGTCCAGGGTAAAGCAGCTGTGTCCAAATGTTGTTCAGAGGTTTCTGCTCCCAGAGAGGCAGGATTTGGGAATGAAGGGAAGGTATCTTGCTGTCTCTATCCTTCCTTAAGATTTGGTGGAAAGTGCCAAGCCAGCAGCTGGGAGAGCTGTGCTGGTACCCAGCTGATCTCCCGATCTGATGCTGGGAGAGAGGTGGGGAATCTTAAAGAAACTGGAAAGGCTTGTCTTCTCCAGAGGTGTGTCCACAACAGGGATCTGGCTCATCCCAGAATCCTAAAACTGGAAGGCTTCAAAAAGAAAGGACAAAGAAGGATCATTGAGCCACTGTAAACTCTCCTATATACATGCCTGTATATCTATCTGTCCATGTGAGTATGCATAGCTGTATGGGCATATAGTGTGCTTCTGGAGTTGACTGTGCTTATGTGCGTGCCTTGCTTATATTTCTGTGTCTTTGGGTTTCTGTTTGTGTGTACCCATGCTTGTGCGTGCTTAGGTGCATAATGGTGTATACATGCATGGATTCATAGGAATGTATGCTTATTTCTAGGTGATATTTTTCTGTGTGTAGAACATGCAGGTGTGTGAGTACATATATTTCGCCTGTATGTGTATCAGGCATGCATAGCTACTGAGATATACACGTGTGGGTGTGAGAAAGAGTATCTCTGTCACTGTGCAGATGGGGTTTAGGAGAATGGTGAAAATCTAGGGGACTTCTCCCCAAAGTTATTCCTGTACTTCCATGAATAATTTTATCAATATATTTCAGCAGTCTTAACTATAAACAAACAAGCAAACAAAAAAAGAATCTTGAAAAACTGGGTATTTTATTGATCCTGAATCAAACGGAGCAAAGTATTTGCTGATGGTTTGTGAGTTCTTTGGCTTTTTCTTTGTTTATGCCACCTGCTGAAAGTGGTTTTAGAGAACTTCTTAAATAATTAATTCAAGTAAAAAAAAAAATCTCTATTGGAAGACTGTGAATCAGAACAGCCTGGGACACAGACTGGTACCTATTTCATCTTGCATAAGATGTGTCTCAGGTCAATTAAATATGCATGAAAACAATTTGAAAAGCACACAACCACCTGATTAAATGCATATTTTAGGATACTTTTTTCATTTTCTTCAAATACATCTAAATCTTCATGAGTTCTTCTGCTGTTGTTTATGTTGATAAATACAAGCTATTACAAGAATGGAACTTCCTCAGGTGTACTGGTAAAAAAAATATACATTAAGGCACTTCTATGCACACTTAGGGTAACAGGAAGATTATATGTTTGTAACATTCCTGTTCACCCTTTGGGTGAAATTATTAACAGTCCCTTTTAATCCTTCTTAATAAATTGGTTATTTAAAGAATGCAAGTTAATTTGTCTTCTGTTAGAATAATTTGTGTTTTATTTTCTGTAGCTCTTTAGCTTGCTGTTTTCTTTTAAGAATGACACTGTGCACTGTTGCTCTCTGTATTTCCAAAGTCTTGTATTATATATAAAAAATAAAAAATGCTTTAAAATTGAAAACACACCAAATGTTCCACCATTCAGCAGCTTTAAAATAAGCAAAATTGCAGTGCTATCAAATACATTAAAACAAGAATTTCATTCCTGAGCTGAGACACTTTGGCAATTGCAGTTGATCTTTGGTTACTTGTGCAGATGACCTACTTATAAGCTTCTATGAATATAGTTAGGCAAATGTTGACATCTCATCTAAGAGTAAGTTTCTAATTTTGCCATTAAGAGAGTGAATCTAAGACAAGATACGGGGGTGACATTTCCTTCTGGATTCACTTAATGTTTTTATTCTTACTTAAAGTGTAAGGAAGAAAGGTAGTAAATCAGACTGGAGAGACAAAAGGAAAGAAGTGTGTTGGAAACAGTGGCATCATTCAGCTCAGAGATCTGAATTACACAAGTGGAGCCGAATTTGGAAATGAACAAGGTGTAAGGAGACATGCTGGCACTTAACAAAGCTAAACAGCCCTCTGTGAAAATATATTCTCTTGTGGAAGTGTCCCATAGAAGATAAATTATCTTACAATACTCTGCATGGGATTCTATAATTTAGATATAGATATAAAATGCAGAGTACCTTAAGGTATGGGCAACCTGGTTGTAATGGTGGGGTCATTCCGTAATCTTTCTTTTAAACCTTGTAGGCAAAATTCTATATTAGATAGAGTTCAAGTTAGCAATGTGACTGGAGAATCAAGCCTAAAGATTTTATGGTGCACAGGATCTTCCCTATGAGGATACTGAACTTGTCAATAGCCTCATATAGAACACACTTCACTCAGTTCAGCTTTTGCTGTAACTTTTCCCAAGCTGTATAGAATGTTTATTAGGATTTCTGCCATTTGTTTCTTATGACTTGTTCCATAGTTATTGATCAATTAGTAGGCATTTTTCTGTTTAATAAAATGCTAGGCATCCTGTCTGTGTCTCAGGTGCCACAGAACAAAATAGAGATGACTGACATGCTACAGGATCAGAAAGTATTATTCTTATGTTTGAATATGTACAACCTACAGTAAGCTACATTCACTTCCATAAAGATCTTGCAATCTTGACCAGCTTTTCTTTCTGCTTGTTGATACAGCTGACAGCTGTTTTAAAGCACTCTGGAACTTGTTCCGGGTCAGAGTGAAAGAGAAGATTGTCTTCTTGATCTCCACTCTAGTGCACAGAATAAGGTTGTACTTTACACCTGTGTGGGTTGCATTTGCAAAGGAATGATACCACAACCAGATCCAAGGGGCAAGGAGCAGAATGAGCAGCCATTCTGTCTCTGCACTCAGTGATGGTGGATGTGGGCTCCAAAAATGGAAGGGAAGAAGTGTAGTCTTCAGTTGGTAGCGTCTTCCAAAATCTCTGGCTTTGGCCATTGCTGACTCTTTGAACTTATTAAGGCCAACTTTGAATGTGATAATCTAGCTCTGAACTGTCAGAAGGATCTGGGAAACATTTCTTTTCATGAAAATACAAATTGGCTTGAAAATCTTATTAGTAGGAGTAAAATAAAAAAAAATAGGAATTTCTCCTTCATATAATGATGCCTGGGACAGCCTTTGCGGAACTGTCAAATACTTCCATGGAGACAAAACATAGTTCTTTGTTAGATGTGTTTTAAACACTACAGATTAGTTCAGTTGGTTCTTTTTTCAAGTAAGCCCAGAATCCAGTGGGTGACCTAAATGAATTTTTTGGCTTATCTATTGTCCTACAAGCTTTTCTAGCATTTTATTTCAGAAACGTTCATTTTTTAAATTGTAATCCAAAGAATATGCTATCTAGCTGCTTTTCTAAGCAATGCAACAAATTTTCATATGAGTGTAAATCACTATGAACCTGTCAAAGTAAAAAAGAAGAGCTATACAAGATTATACACAGGAAAAAAAAAGGCTGCATATTGCTTTTATCTCATATTGCTCTTCTCAAATATAAAATGATGTATCTGGGACTATTATCATGCTACTGTTGGTAGCTCTGCTGTGATTATGGGAGCAATTGTATAGTCAGTGATTGTACTGCTTCTTATAGACTCCTTGTGTAAATCAATAGGTTGCATCAAAAAACTATGCAGCAGTGTAGCAGCTTTCCCAAAACTTCAAAGACTCAGCTTAACCAGATGCAAAGGCATAGTTTTAACCTCCATTACTGAGGCAGCCTTGTCCAGAGAACATTAAAGTCTAGTATGTGGCTTGACATTGACAGTGCTTATAACCTTGAACCTGAAAGACATTTTTTCTGGTGCATCCAGAGGAATACAGGATTATGATCAAGCATATGAAATATAAAATGCAGGTCAAGGATGGAGAGTACAGAGAGAACGTATTACGAACATTTCATAGATGAAACAGGAACTTGGGGCAGATTTTGGTGGATGCTGTTAGATCCTGAATGCTCCGATGGGAAGGTGAGTAGAGAAGGAAAAAAAAATAGGAAGTAGAAGACAAAGAGACAAAATGGGAAAAAATTAAGAGACTAAAATAGCTTGATATGAAAGGAAAGAAGAGTAGAGGTGGAAAAGAGCAGTAAAGATATTCAGAGGTCTATTCAAGCTGGGAGAAAAGTAAATGGACTGGTAAGTCAACTGTGGGCTAAGGAGATTTGAATGTGGATAAAGATGATAAAAAAGAAACTCACAAAAAGAAACTCTAAACTGATGAGTTTAGAAAGTATCCTGTGACCCAACTAGCAGGACAAACATATTTCACATGTTATGGAAGGAAATTGCAAAATTAGTATAGCAGAGAATTGCATTCAAGCATATTGATTAAGGAAGGTGACAGCATTGGAGTAGGGTAGGGTAGATTCATCAAGAAAATGTTGTAGAGGTAACTTTTTCGCACAGTAATTTGAAGTATTGAGACAAGATAAAGAAGTGAGTTAGAAAGGAGCAAGGTAAAAGAATTTTGGAGTCCACAGTAACCAAGAAGTCTTACAAGATATCAGCATGCAGTGATCATAGGTGAACGCACATCAAGGAAAAGGAAGAAGGGGAAACCTGTAGTTGTACATGGGCTGTTGGTAAAATCCAGAGATAGTGCCATAAAAACAAAGAAAGTTGAAGCAGATGGATTGGGTCACTTAGGAATTCAAGGGAGAAATAGAGTCCTGAGAAGAATAAAGCAAGCACACATGAAGGAGAATGAAGACAAAAGTTCAATGGGCAACCACAAGGTCAATCAATTCATGGATCAGATTATATAAAGAGAATTAGCGTGATAAAAGTAAGGTATTCAGGAGAAGAATGATGAATAGCATTTTAACTTGACAATCTTTTTAGGTCACTTCAAACTGAACTACCCTAATTAGCTTAGGCTATCTTCTTGAGGAGCAAGCAGAGAAGAAGCATGTTGAGAAAAGTAGGCAAAGTTTGCAGGTGAGAAGCAGGATTTCCCTCATGAAAATGAGAAAGTGCTTGAGGAGAGAAGAAGGAGAAGAATAAAATAGGGAAGTGATGAGAAAGAGGGGGGACTGAGGTGAAAACAGAGGAAAAGCACAGACAAAGGTGGAAAGCAGAAATTACACAAGAAAGAAAAGAGCAGCAGGGGCACTGGATGATACAGAGAACTGACTTACAATTGGTACAGAAGGGGGGAGGAGATGGAAGGCTAGCCGGGAGGAAGGAACTGAATGGAACCCAAAAACTGAAAAGACTTTCCTTAGAAGACAACATGTTGGTGGAAAGCAGAGCAAGAAAATGTTGTGCAGAATATGGTGACTGAGTGCACCCCCCATCTGAGAAATACAATAAGACTTACATGTTAACTTCCATTTCCGTGGAAATCTCCATTTACTACTCAATATTCAAACTGGGGACAATACTTTTTACCCATATGTTGCATCTGGGGAACTTAACAGACCATCAGCTATTTCATAAACTGCATAATCAGCTTCAGTCTCTCTGCTTTTGTGACTGTTTGTCCTCGGTAGCACATGTTGTTAGGCGGACTGAAAGTTTACTTTTGCAGTCTGCGAAGGAGTATGCTGCAGGCAATTTACTGAGTGTGGGATTTGGCAGTGCTGAGACTTTTCCCTGCAGTTAGCCTTGTTCAGAGTCTAGAGATATGTGGGCAACAAGAGTCTGCCTGATTGTATGGAGCAACCCCATATTCTTCTTCCAGCAAAACTGAAGTGTTTGATGTCAAATCCAGCATTCAGAGATGCTGGCTCTACATGACTGCCACCAAGTATTCTGTGATCAGATCAAACCAATGACCTCTACAGTGACCTATGAAGTATGGGGTGCTACATAATTTGAAAAGGGCTTGGAAATCTTACAACTCCCCTTCTTCAAAAGCTAAGCATTATTAACTTCTGCAAATTAAGCATTTATATAAATTGATACTGAAAGTTGCGTACAATAGTTACCTAATCACTGGCTGGGAGATGTTTGCTAGCCCATCCCTAAATACTATTTCATTAGTTGAGAGTAAAAAGTAAATATTCTGAGATTTTTACCCACTTGTGTCTTATATAACCATCAATTCAAATGTAGCTCCCTGTCTCATTAATGCACAAAAAACAGCAGAGCTGTGATGGTGCTGGAGCTATTGGGTAACCTCCAGTCTTCAGCTGTGGGAAGAAAGGGACACCGTGGGCACTATTAGGTGCACTATTCCTCTCTGATGTGGAACACAACCTTATGCAATTCCAATGTGTGCTCTGAGAAGCTCGTAGGTCATCCTTGGCCTCACTGACATTTAAGTTGTTTAGGGTACACATTGCAGCTCCTTATCAGCACGTTCAGCTCATAGAGTTGAGTTGTTTGCCATCTCTTTCATGCACTTGCACTGTGGGATCTTTAAACTCTATATTGGCTCCATCTTGAATGGACCATGTCTTCCTGGTGGGAGACTTGCAGTGATGCTTTTGTGAATGTTTCTTCGTGTATGTTTTATAAGAGGGTTGTGTCTTAACTGTTTCTTCATATGCTACTTCTTGCCTAGGGATTTCTATGTAATTCTACGATTATTATATATTTGTAGTGTTGTTATTAATTTCATTTACAGTGGTTGTATCATGCAATGAGGAATTTATTAGGGATGCACGAGAAGCATTGCTCTGATAGTGTTTGAAAATATCACATATCCATAAGTGTGAGTTAAATCCACAAGGATGCTTAGCAGAAATTGAGTGTCCTACTGTTAGGATCACATAACCCAAGAGATCTGATTAAAAAATTTAAAAAAATAAAAAATAAATAAAGTAAATTTATAGATGTTTCCAGAATCCATATAATGATATATTTTTTTTTCCAATTTCTCAGTTTCTATGTATTTTCTTGAGAAGACAAATAGACAAAATGGTGGAAGCAAAGAGAAAACTACATTTTTTGTAGTAAGACATAGTGGGTTTCAGTTCTGATATGCTATCATGCTCATTTGCTTGGATCAAATAACATGGCCAAAGGATGCAAAAAAAATCTGTATGAGTATTTTAAAATTGATATTTTATGCAAAAATATACTTTATTTTGCTATGATGAGGCAGTTTCCTAAAAAAAAACAGATCATAAATTTTTATGAGAATATGTAATTACCTGAGTATTGAATGCCAAAATCTAGGAATATAGCCATAGGCTTTCTGGCTTTTGTCATAAACTTTTAATTGCATCTTTACTAATGTGCAGTCAGTCAAAAAGACATCTTTACTGTATGTCACCTGACACTAAATTTGATCCAGACATTTCAGTACAAAACAGATGAATGCATTTACCTTCTAACAAGTGTTTTGGTTATTTTGCAAATGTTGTAACATTTTCCTTTTAAGAAGCAATAAGAAAAAATGAGCAAATCTAGAAACAACAACAAAAAAAACTGCTTGTGACATCAATGTAGCAAAACTGGATTAAAATTTAGCAAAATGGTGAGAAAATAGTATCTTACAATTCCAATCTATACAGCACAGATAGTAATAAGGGGCTGATTTTCCTCATTTTGAAGCACTTGATGGCAAATCGTTACCAGAGAACATTCATTTAGACAGAAAATTTACGAAGTTTTACAGGAATATTTTCAGTATATTCTTCTTTACATTGTAAGAGTGCATCTGTCAAATCTACCCTCCAACTCTTTTCTGCATGGGCTCTTCCCTGGGCTCTTATAACTGTGTTGGTTCACTTTCTTCTTCCTTGAAACCTTTAGAGCTTCAGAGGAGCCCTGCCAATAAAAGGTAATGAGAGCTAGAGACAACATTTTCATAAGAAGGTGCAAGCACCTCCCGCTTAGGACCAATGTATGACGCTGAGTGATCTGGTTATGCTCTTTGCTCTCAAAACTTGAGAACAGGGTGGAAATTGCCTCTGTGGGAACGGTATGTCAACAAAAACTCCACTTCTTTATCTAACCATTGTTACAGGGTACATTTACTTTGAAGAAGAGTGCTTTCTTTGCATCCCAAAAATAAGCTGTCTGCCTCAGGGTCTTCATAGCAGCACAGAAATGAATGTTTTAGCAAAGCAACATGCGGTCTGTGCCCTTTCCCATCTGATTGCTTGTCAGTGAGGCTGTCAATAAGGATCTATTTACATACAGCTAATCCCACTGTCAATTCATTAAGATGATTTTATGACTGAAAAGGGAAGATGATCTAATGGGATAGCTGTTGGAATACAAATAAAGCAAGATAACTTTCAGAGAATAATAATTTTCCTTTCTGAAGTGAACATTAAATCTCCAAGAAGAGAATAGCCCTGCTTAAAACAACCTTTTTTCTTCGCTCAGAAGTGATCTCAGATTAATTGTGCCGTTCAGCTGAACTTTGCTTTCCTTGGTATCCTAGGAGAAAAGCTCTGACAGACTGGGAATGTTAACTTGTTTGTAATGTAAACTCAGTATACTGGTGGAGCTTTTTAACACTCCAGAAACTGTTTGGAAGGAAAAAAAAAAAAAAAAAAAAAAAAAAAAAAAAAGAAAGAAAGAAAGAAAGAAAGAAAGAAAGCTTTGATCCTCTAAGCAAACAAAGAGGAAAGAAGGATGTTAAAAGAACCATCATTTGTGAAAGGCAGAGAAGGAAAATGTGGGAAAGGTGTCTTTATTTGAAATATCAGTACTTCATCAGTAATAAATCCTCTGAGGAAAAAGGAAAGATTGATTTCTTTTCATCATTTCACTGACATTTTCAAGATTTCTAAGCACTATGCATTTCTCAATAATATAGCTCGATCTGATCAAGATCTTTCCCAAAAACAGATATCCAACATCCTTAGAGGTAGAGATCTAATCCTTTCAGTATCATTCTCATACAAGCACATTCTTAGTGGCATTATTCATTATGAAGAATCTTAGTCTGGAAATAACACCAGCTCCTGGGAACTAGGGGAAAACCAGCCTAGATTTCTAGACCAAAGGGTGAAATGGTTATTTGCAGCATCCAGACATAACAGCAGGAAGTGGCGTGACCCAGCAATGCCCTCTTCCCTGCTTATTTCTGGGGCACATTTCTGCTCCTTAAAATTTCTCTGATCCTGGTGTTTCAGGTAGTAGGTAAGGAGGTAAAGACTCCACATACTCATTTCAATTTGCCTATTTTACATTCATCAGTTTTAAGGCAGGAAGTATAAAAATATCTTCATTTAGACTAAGATAACTTAAATCAATGTTGAGGGAGTGGCTGCAGAGAATAGTAGTGCTTCTTAGTTCCTACAATTTCCTGGCAAGGGTATAAGGTCCCAATTAGAACCTATCCTGAACAGGAGCTCTATCCATTACGATAGAAATGGTAGGAAAAGGCCTTTTAGATGTAAGGTTCTTCATTTTCAAAGACTTATACAAGACATTTTATTTTCCTGAACATTTTTCCACAGATAGATATTGGTAGGGACTTCATCTAATCCACCTTCCCCTCCAAAGACAGCATAATACTCCAAGTCCTTCTTAACAGGTATTTTGTTGAACCTCACCCATCAAATCTGCAACAAGAGAAATTTCACAGGCTTCTCCACCAGCACATGCCAGTGCATCTGTGTTCTTGTGAAATGAAACTCTCCAAAATTAAACTAAATCCTACTTTCTGCAGCCGAGTCTGACTCCACTCACCTTTCTACCATGGAAATTAGAAGCAATTTAGTACCTTCCACTCCTGCTTTTTACATAGCAAAATGTTTGGGTTTTGGCTTTTTAACTCACATTTATATCATGTTTCTCTCAGTCTTCTTACCTTTTGACTCCATGAAACAACTAATTTTCTTTTAGTATCGTTCACTTTTTTAGAATCTTTCTGACATCTCTTTTTCCATGTTCCAAGCCCCACTCCAGACAACATTCAGTCCAAGCAGTCTATCAGGCTGTAATGATGTCCTTGTTTTGTCATCTCCCAAATTATAACATTTTTTCTTGACTGCTCCTAGTCATTTCTAGTTCACAAGCATATGCAACAAAGCAATTGTCAGCCCTCACAATTACGTACGTATTTCAGGAAAACAATTCTTGGGTAGTTTGAACTATTTCTTTTATCTTTGCCAGAGGGCTTTATGTGTGTGATGTTGATGCAATCATTACCAGGCAGAAGGATTTTGAACTGTTGCAATGTCTAGCATGAAGTTGTTTAGTATGAAGTGGCTGTCATGGTCACTGACTTGAGATATCAGCCTGATTATCCACAAGTCAGAGGCTCCATCAGGGCTTCAGCACTGTGAAAAATCAGAGGATCAGTGATGATGTAGTACTGATGGCCTTTGCTGCCATTAGTACCAGGGAAGTCTCCAACCCAGCTTCAAGCATAAAATATACCAATGAATTCAACAGAGCTGAATGATGGATACAAATATGGGGCCAGTAATTATTTAGATATTCCATCTATAGACTCATGAAAAGGCAGAAATTGCTCATGCTTTCAGGATCCTAACTACAGAGCAATGCATCAGAAAGCCTCATGTGAGAAGTTCAACTTTGCTTCTGGCAAATCCACACAGGGTTCTTCATTAAGCCTAATGAGTGTGGTATTAGGTAAGAATCCAGATCCTCATGCCCCCTAGGCACAATTTATGCCTCTTTTCTTTAATTTCTCTTCTGTTATTAAAACTCAGATTTTACCCTAGCCAACTTAGAACATATCCCAGAATAGCTAGGACGCAAATAGCATCACATGGATTTTGATGAAGCTGCCACAAGTACATACCCCAAGGGTTCCTTAGAGAACCCTTTGCAACTGCAAGGTTCATGTGTATGAGTGTCGTTATTACTACCAAAAAACCTCAAGTTTCTGCAACAACTCATGGAGCACCTTAACAGCGCCACAAAAATATCCCATCTAGCCTTCAAATCAATCAACATGATATTTTAATACATCTCAGTAAATTAAAACACATTCTGTCCATTTCATTAGTTCCTGTCTATTAGCTTTCAAACCTTGAATTCTCATTGAACATGCTCTGAAGGTTTAACTGGCATGACTTTATACCAGAGTACAAGCCAGTACATGTAAGAGCAGACATTTTACTACACTCTCTATCTAACCAAGTCACATTGGGGATGCTAAATAAATACTACACGGGTGTACTGACTTCAGGGAAAGTTTTTTCTCTCCACAAGAGGAAACTTTTTACTATCTGGCAAATAAAGTCATTGGGGGCCATACTGGAACAACCTCTGAGACACCTCTTGATACACTTTCCCTCCACCGAAAAAACACAGCTTTAGAGTTTGGCAATCCTGGATACTTTTCTGATTTGTTGTTTCTTGAACTCAGATTATGTTCATTAAGTACCTAAAAATTAGGTGGTCAAGTGTGTTCCCAAGACCTTAAAAAACAGCTTTCATTTGAAGATCCATCCATATTTAATCAACAGTAGCCATCTCAGTCGTATCTTAGAGTGCTGCAAGTTTTTTACACCATATTTTTAAAGCTCCAAGTAGTAAGTGCTTTGAGATGTCCCATTTTTGTCCATTTCCATTTGTAACACAGTTTCCATGCCAATGATTACAATGTAATGCTAATATGAGTCGTTTCAAAAAACAAAAGTACATTTAGAATCATCCATGTTTATCTTTAGAGAGTAAAAGCTGCAAAAATAAATGGATCGAGGGGGATTAAATACTAAGCTAATTGTTCATTAGCCAACCTAAGACTGATAAAATGTGTTAATCCATTTAATATTTTTTCTAGTTTTCTCCATTATTATCCCTGCCAAAATCCTTTTGCATGTATTGAATCACCTAAGTTTATTTATTAATAAAAGAATTTGCTTGAAATGCAGGTCTTGAATCCTTAAGTCCGTTCAGAAGCAAAACTTTCATGACAACAGTAGCAGAAGGACTTCAAGATGTGACTGGAACTCTCTGTACTGATCTTTTCCTAAAATAAAATTTAAGTTCTTTGAATAAGATTAATGTGAATACATTATCCATCTGTATTGATTCCAGATACTCCCCATGATTAAGATCCTTCTGCAAAATTATGCAAAGTTCTGTGTATTGTCCTGTGAAAGTAGCCCTGACTGTACCTGACCCAGAAGAATTGTTCTAAAATTGGTTGCTACTACGCAATATTTGTTGTTTATTTTGGTGTTCAGTTGACCACTTACCAACATGATTTTCATATTGGTATTGAATTAACAGGAATATTGTCTGTAAGATGTGGAGTGTAAACATCATCCTCTGCTCTTCAATGTCAGGGATACATTTGGAGTATGCAGCCCAGTTTTGAGCATTATGTTTCAAGAAGACACACAAAGCACTGAGACAGATTCCAGAGAATTGCAAGAGAAAGAGGAGTGGAAATATTGATTTCTCATTGGTAAACAACAGGATGCAATCCTAGAATTAATTGCTGGGATGACTAGAAAGTGCCTCCTCAAAGAGTTTTTAGAAATAAGCTAGCCAAGATATGTCTTAAAAAAGATGAGGGTTGGCCCATGTTTGGATAATGGTAAAGGTAGATTAGGTTGATCTTTCAGGGTCCTTTCCAACCTACTTCTGATGGTGACCAGAACATTACCTCAGGTTCCTATTCCAGGATTTACATTAGAACATTCTGTATGACAAAAATCTCTCTACCTAGGTGATAACCCAAGAGCAAAGAGTGACAGGTTTGTCTTGGGGAAGAGAGGAAAAACGGAGAAACTTTAAGAGCAAACAGGAAAGAAGTGAGCTCTGTCACACAGAGGAAGAGCATGCATATGTGCAGAGAGAATAAATCTCTGCTTGATTTGTACACAAACTCATTATGACTGTTTCTTCAGTCCTGCTCTATACCAGAAACAGCAGCTTGATGCATTATGTTCATTATATATGACAATCTAGTCCTTTAGGTAAAGTCCATGAGCAGTCCTACTTCTTTCTATAAGTACTGTGTAGAAGTGTGCGTCTACAGAATACAGCATGAAATGAGTTCTAATATTAGGACAACAGACAAGCAAGAACGGAAGGAACAACATGTCTTGTCAACTTGCACTCTAAACTTTGAAGCCTAGCTATGCGTTTTCAAAGGCTTTCCTACCATCATGAGTAAGTAATACACTATATAATGTTATAAAGAAATGTATGTTTTTTGAATGTTTGCATAAGGAAATGAATGCAGTAACTCTATTGACATCATCAGTGCAGAACTACTGTAACTCTAACGCTTCCTGCACTGCAGTAATGGTTATGAAACTAGTAGGTATTTTATATTATTAATTCAAGGCATCATCTCTAATAAATACACATAAAACACATTGGCAAAAGCATAAACTGCAAAAATATAATTAAAGATTTTGATATATTCACTACATTGAATAAATTGTTAATACTGTTACTCAGCAATTATTCAATCAAAAATACACTTAAGGAAAATTTGAAATTACTGAGAGATTTTAGTTGTTAGGAATATTGGCCCTATATTCATGTTAATTATTAAAGCAGGGTTAGAGTGTATTTTAATAAAATTGTGAGACAGTATTGAAATTCAAATAACTCCTTGGAGATTTTATAGCTCATACAAAATGCAAAGAAATTCAGAAAGAGAAGATTTTTCAAATTTAAAAAAACTCCTTCTTAAAGAGAGATAAAGAATTATATGTCTTCTCCTAAAAGGACGTTATTTTTTTCATCAGTTTTTTCAGTTTGTGAAAAATATATTATTCATATCATTAATACTTAGCCTAAATTACACTCTCTATTTCTTGTCCTGTAATTTTTCTTCCATTCAAAAACTACTGTATCTTTCATCATTTAAGTCCCTCCTGCATTGACCCTGGAGAAGACTGAGATATTCCCAAGATAATGCTTGTATGTAGCCCAAGTCAGGTGAACAATAAAAAAATATTGATTTGTCATGCAGTATAAATAGTTCACAAATACATAAAAATTTAATTCAGAATTCAGTGGGTCAGACACTAGACTGTGAATTAGCAACAAAGACAGTACAGCTGCTCTGTGTTACACCAACTGGCAATGCTGTTCAATTTGTCAAGTGTACTGTGCTTCAATCACTTAATAGCTTCAAGAGATCAATAAGGTCTGTAGTTTCAGGTTTTCAAATGTCAGCTTACTCATGTTCCATACGCTTACTCAAGCAATAGTAGGACTTCACAGCAAAATCCTTGCACTGCAATAAAGTATTACCTTCAGCCATGTTCACTATCTTTCTGGATTGAGACTGGATAGTACATTCTGACTTGAGCTTGGTCATCACCACTGGTAAACTGCTGAGGAGCTGGTGTGAGAACACAAGTCACCAGCATGTTATCCCAGTCATCATAGCGGTGTAAATCAATGCAACTGCACTGCTACAAGCTCCATGCACAGAGATTGTAGATATGGGAAATACAAGGGGTGTGTGACATAAAGAATGCTGGAAGTGATGACAGGAAGTCAGATATCTGTCCCCTGCCCCAGTTTAAAGTAAGAATTTTTGTGTGATTTCTGACAAATAGCTTAATTAATATTCTCTATCACAGTGCCATATTACCTTTAGGACTGGAAAGTTTTCAGTAACATCTGCTCTCTACTTAATTTTCTTTTTCAGTTGAAGTTCATTGCTTCTTTCGCTAATGTCTGCAACCAATATTCTCCTTACAACCCAATTAATTTCTCACCTCCTGTGCTTGATAACAGTTCAGTTTACAATCTGGCCTGGCCACATCTGTGACGAATCCAAAACTGCTGATGTGTTCTGGAAAACTGAGTTTCAGGCAGTTTTCTGAAGTAGGCTCGAATTTCAGAATTGTCCATTAAACCATGAAAAATTCATTCCCACTGGATCCTGGAAAGACTGAAAGTAATGACTGTGGAACAAAAGAGTCCAAAGATTTCTTTTTCTTTGTCACCAATAGTAGGGACGTTTTGTTATTTCTTCTATCATAAGAAATGAAAATCTGAGAGCAAGACATGTTTTAAACCACTTGTGCAATCAGTGCAGTGTGATACCAAGAATAATCGTGTTCCAAAGTAAAGCACTTCTTTCTGCTTTTTGGAACCACCCTTGGTGGGATAGACTTTTTTTTAAATTGTAGCACCAAATAATCTTCTGCTCCTTAGTGAGATAACAAACTTTGTCTTGTGCAGTAAGTACTTTTTGCATGGCACAGAATACTAGTTGCATGATGGTTCCAACAAATGATTAGTATGATTCATTGCTGTCTTTTATGCTCATTAAAGAAAATACTTAGATTCCAGTAGAGCAAAGGACTCGATGTTTAGTGGAAGAAACAATACTGATTTGAAAAGAAAATTGAATGGAAGTAAAAGCTATTACTGGTGAAAAGCGGGTGTTAAAAAGAAGTCTTGTGAATAGAAAAAACAAGTATTTTTTCAGAGACTCTTTTCTCTATGAATGAATTAAGCTGCTATGGTCAATATCTGAAGAAGAATTGTAGTTAAAACTCCAAGATTGACTCAGATGGTCTAACAGTTACAACTCTTCCTTAAGTTGATTACTGAAAAGAAAATGAATCAGCTCACACTTTCATCAGTACACAGTCACTGGTAACAATTCTTCCACCTTGTTCACTGTTCCTCACTAAGGCTTGGCCTTGGTCTAGGGCACCCTGATCTGAGTGTTCCTGCCTGAGCAAAAGATTGGACCAAATGGACCCTCTGGTCCCTTCCAAGGTCAGCCATTCTATGATTCTTTAGAAGCTGGATGCAGAAGCCTTGACTAAACCTCAGGCCATCGGATACTTCCTCACTAACATATATATTAGTTTCCTGGACCATGTTCAGCCTCCCATTGGTTCATAAGTCATTTCTCTTTGCTGAGAGGAAGGGAAAGACCTTTGCACTACTTGATGGACAAAGATTTGTGCAGACTTTTCCATACCTCTGGCCCTCGTTGTGGCTGTTAGCCGTGTTTTAGGGCCTGAAACTGTTTATCGAAAACATTATTGCAGAACTCAGGCACATGGCTTACAGACATCTATCAGATGCTTCTAAAGCCCTTGCCTCCCTGAAATTTTGAAGTAGCCTCTAGTCTATACAGATACTGCTTACCAAGTTCTTTTCAGTCTCCTTCATTGTCAGGAGCTGATGCTTTCTAGTTTATAACCCCCATGTCAACTTCCAGGATGTCATCAGAGACGACATGAAATTAGAGAACAGGCTTATTTTCTCAGCTCAAATACATTCCTCTGGAGTAAAATTACCCTGCACTGGAGCATGTTTAGGTCTGCAGAGAGTACAAAATAATATGGATCTGCATGTAGGCAGTTGCCTCTTCATTTTTGCCCAAAAGCCTCCCACTGTCAATAGTGCTGGGAATCTTGTTCCCACAGATCTTTAGAACTAAGTAGGGTAAAATAAATAAATATCTGTAAATATCTGTATTTCTGTACTCCCTGTGGACAGGAATATCTCTAGTCATTTGTTGCACTTGCCTTTCACCACTTCCATGGCTATCCGGGAATCAGCCTTCAGTCACTTCACTACACAAGTTTCATCCTGTGTAGAAATCAAAGAAAGGAAGCATCTAAGAATGGGATTTTTCTCAGTAGACATAGAATGAAGACAGACAGCTGCAATGTGAGACACCTACATCTGTAAATAATCACATTTTGTAATGGCAGGTGGGATTCAAACTAGATGATCTTTGAGTCCTTTTCAACCCAGACCATTCTATGTTTCTATGATTCTGTGATAAGAAGGACAATGACATTTTAAGGAGTGACTCAACTGACCTATTTCAGTCACCTACTGTAGGAGGACAGGAGTCATGTTCAAAATTGTGGGGTTTTTTGTCTATAAAGTGACTATAACAGGACATCTGAGTAATCAGAGGTAGAAATATGTGATGTGACTGTGTGGTTAAAAGAATCTCACCTAAATGTTTAGTGTGGGGCTCTGGCAGATCAAGTTTAGTTTTATGCACATTTCTTGCATGCTTGAAACTTTAGTCACGATTTTGGTCAGTCTGCTCTGTGGCTGACCTTATACAAAGTGCCATGTCAGCAAGAGAGGAAAACTCCTGTGCTCTTTCTTCCTCTGATCTTTGCTAAGTTGTCCTCCCTCATTTAGTTCCACAAGAGACTGTTCTACATCTCTGCCAAAAAGCAAATTTCTCTGCAGTACAATACAATGAGGGCAAAATACTCTAAGATATTATCTTTATTGTTTGGAGATACATTTGTCTTGCAAAAAGAACTTTCTATTCTTGAATTCAGAGTTTGCCTTTCCACTGAGATTTAACTTTTCTACATGTGTAAGCTAGAACTTAATCATGGAGATTTTCTACCTTCTGAAACTTCTAAATAGAGATGTGATGTCTTCCTAAAGCATCATCAAAAGGATGTTACCAAAAGGATCTCTCTCTATGTCCCTTGTTAAGCTTGTGCTTCTCTATGCGTACACTGGTGACCTCTGTCAGAGATTGAATACTGTCAGACATGGGCTACAGAGACCTTTGCTTTAACCCTATCCAAAGGTTAAGTTCTTTGTGCTAGTCTGTTAGACTCGGAGTAGGAACTACTACAGGCAAGTCCTTTTGTTTGCTTTATACAAGTGATCCAGCTGGAAGGTCAACATTGCCTGCATGCCTTTAGAATCATTTGATCCCTGAATTAGATATTCATAATCTTCGGGGCTTCCAAATTAATACTGTGTTGAAGTGAGTTATTATTAGAAAACCTGGCAAGTGTTCAAGCCTAGGCACACTGTTCATCTCAATCTTGTTAATTTGAAAGGATTTCATTTCAGCATTTTCTGAAAATATTATTTTTCCAAAAATCTCATGCTGTCAACACTTTGGTCCAGTATTAAAGTATGCAAATATGAAAATTCTTCTCAGTTTAAGTACTAGGCTTACGTGATAACCTTCATTTTAGTTATGTTAAAGATTAAACCAATGATTCACTAAGCCAAAAAATTAATACTTTTAAACTAAAACACTGCTTCCTGTTTATAGTGCTGATTTAGGCTCAGAGTTTCTGTGATTTGAGTGTGGAGGAGGCTACCCTGCACAAATTAAAGCAAATACACTTTCTTCCAAGTAATGCTGTCAGAAAGTGAATTCTGCTAGGTTTTCATGTAGAGGCGTCTGTGGTATCATATATACATATTCTTCCTCCCTGTGTCAGAAGATCCAGAGACCTCAGGTCTCCTGTTTTCATTTTTGAACACAAATTCCATGACAGGGTTCACGAGAGTTTAGTTTAGTTTAAATTCAGTGACTGGTGGGTTGAAGTCTTTCCTTTTTTAACTTAAGCTTTTGCTGTCTTCTCTTTTAAAAGCTGTCGTGTATTTGAAACTCTCTGATAAAACACTGTGCTTTGCCCCTTCTGCATAAAATAGGCTGAATCAGAGTATTTTTGGCCCCAAGAGTGAATTACTGTTATTTCCCTTGTGCATACCTTTTTTTCCTCAAAGCTACCTTTTATTCTTACTCCCCTGCTGCACTTCTCTGTGTCTCTCATTCTGATGTTGGCTCATATAGAGCTAGCAGAAGTCTTTCTCGGGATTCTGAAGGCTTCTTCAAGATTCTCATATCCCATAATCTTGCAGAAATTTCCTCATTCACTTGATTTTCACTTCTATAACTAAGCAAACTGACTTTAAGACCACGAGGACAAGATTATAAGCAGGATCAAAACTGAGCCATTCCATCATCAGGTAGATGTGTCTTCATCAGAGTCAAAAATAGAATCACTTCTTTTGCATGATTTTGGTCAATATTTTTCAGTAACATACATTCAAATGGTACCACTTTTTTAGTTCAACATATTTCTTTTGACTTTGGCATAATCAGATATTAGCAACAACTACGAGTGAATTGCCTGCTGAACATCAAGAGGATGTGTAACCACTCAGTTCTCATGAAGTAGGTTGTAGCTCCACTTTAAGGTTCAAGATTTTGGGAACTTTTTCTCCTTTTCACTACATGAATCTATATTCTGTTCTTGTATCAAGAGTCTGTAATGCACACACACGCACACACAAACACACAAGGGTATGTATACACACACAAACACACACTTTTCAGCCAACATCTAATGAAGCAGAAAACTGATGACATTACTAGGCCTACAACTAGGAATGCACATAGCCCTGCCTTGCTAGTTCTGGTCCCCAATACTGACCTTCAAGGATGATTCTATTGCACTGGTGGGTTTGATGATCTAGTTTTCCTCCTCTAGGACATAATTACAAAAACTGGAATTTAGTATTAGCAGATTTCTGCTGTGTTCCAGAGAGTTCATTTGTGTTAATGTCATTGCCTTCAAAATTGCCTATCCGACATAAACTTGAAGAATTTCCACTGATTACCACTGAACAACTTCTGAGCGTAGCACCTTAAACAGCAAGAAAGCAGTTCAACTTACCTTTTTACATTCTTTGAATTCTCAAATCCATCAGTGTTACATGGTCACAGATATATCTAAATAGACCGAAGGGGCTGTTTCCTTATATAAACATTTATGTCTCATAATGCTGCACATTATGGCTTAAATCCATCAAAAATATTTTACACTTCAAAGATACAAATCTTTTTATGACATATATATTACTAGGTTCAAACATTTCTTGAACTGTTCCAGACCAGATTTAAATAAAACCCAACTGTCAGTGGGGGTACAGAACTCAGACCTAAAAATCATCCAGTTCCAATATCAAGTTGTGTTTAAAAAAATGTATGACTAAACATTTTGTAATCATAGACATCTGTTTTTGAAAAATATGCCTTATTTTAAAAAATCAGCCCTCGGAGAATATTGAGGATTTTACTGATCTTTTCAAGAAACAGAAGAATTGAAAATGTTAAGTCCATATTTTCTATAATATACGAATGAACAAGCAGCTAAATGTAATTAAGACAATGTCAAAGATTGTCATTCTGTAAAGTTTTGTCTTTGTCTTGTACCATATATCTGAGCTCTTTTGTTTCAATGCCCCCCTCCAAAATCCGAAGGTGTTCCTGCAGGTCATGGTTTTCTTCTGTCAACATCTTTTTCCTGAGTGATTTGATTTTATTTGGTTCAGAACTGTGAGCTGAGAAATGCCACTGATATTAAGAAGTGCAGACAACTTTTGATGTCCAATCCACCTGATAACTCTCCATTGGATATTTGACACAGAAACAAAGAGCAGTTCAATGTGCAGAGCAAGTGTAGAGAACAGACAATGCTGAGCAGAAAGCTGGCTGTTGTTTGCTGTTGAGAGGCTATTTTTAGCTCACAGGCTGTTATTTCACTGAGTAAACTCAAGTCAGGTGAAAGAAAAAGCACTTTGCAGGCTTATCTGCATAGAACACTGGATCAATCAGAATTCTCAATACTTTTAATGGGCTCAGACTTTCAATACTTAGCTGGTGATGTCGTATCTGACATACTGCTGTAGTAAATCCAACTTCTATGGACCAGTCATCTTGTATAATAAAATACACCCAAATTTTACACTATCCAAAAATAGGTACCGTGGTAATCTAAAAAAAGCCAGCTAGCAATTTGCAGAGATTCTTGCTATTTCTATTCTTATTACTGGGCTCATTTCTATTGTAATATAAGAAAAAATCAGCACTTTCCCCTTCTAGCTGCCCCTCTCCAGCCCCCAGCTTCTTCAGCACTTTTACCTTCTAGCTACCTCCCTCCAGCGCCTACTTTCTTCTCCCTGTCATCAGGGGTGATGATAGGATTTCAGGTCTCCCATTTCTCAGAGCAAAGGGCCATGACTCATGCACCAGGTGAGAGATTTAGGCCACAGTCAAGATATCCAATTCCCAGTGATCAATTTAGCAAGTCTGACTTCAGTTCAGCACTTTCTGTGCTACTTTCTTTGGGCAATGACAGTGTCAGTCTGTTGTCATCTCGCTTCTTTACTTTTCAGTCTTTCTTGACATGTGTGTAGGTGGTCCTCCATCAACCAGGGTGCTTCTGTTTTTTTGTTGTTTTTTTTTTAAGGCATGCGAATCTTGATTCTTTTTTTCTTTTCCTGAGTTAAAAAAATGTTCTTTTGCATCAGTGGTTTTCATTATTTTCCTCTTCACTTTTATATTGACCACTGTGAGTGCAGATTCTTCTGTAAGTGTGTTGGCTTTATGGTTGCTTTTCTCAGAAAAGTAGAACAGCATGAGTGTCATGAAATTAGTTCTCAGACCCATGTGGATTTAGAGAAGACAGGTTGAAAGCTGAAGTTTTACTGTTGTTGAGAATTAGGAAAGAGGGAAGAAAACAGGAGGAAGGAAAAGGAAAGAAGGAGGGAAGGAAGAAAGGAAGAAAGAAAGAAGGAAGAAGGGAAAGAGGGCCGTGAATATGATCAGAGGGCTTGAGGACCTTTCCTATGGGAACAGGCTGAGAGAGTCAGCACTTTTCAGCTTGGAGAAGACTCCAGGAGACATTATAGAAGCCTTCCAGTAGTGCTGGAAAGGGGAGTCCTGAAAGGGGCCTATAGGAAATTTGGGGAGGGATTTTTAATGATTTTATAGTAATAGGACAAGGGGAAATGGTTTTAAATTGGATGAGGGTAGATTTAGACAAGATATTAGGAAGAAATTCTTTCTTGTGAGAGTCTTGAGCCAGAGCCAGAGTGGCTGTAGATGCCACCAGTGTGGAGACATTTGAGACCGGGCTGGATGGAGCTTTGAGCATCCTGATCTACTGAGAGGTATCACTGCCTACAGCAGCGGTCTGGAACTAGATGATCTTAAAGGTTCCTTCCAACCCAAACTGTTCTATGATTTCATAACTATGTGTAAATAACATAAAAGTTTTCTTTTATGTTATCCCATGCATGCTCACAGAAGCGGGATTATGTACTCTTGACTTCCTAGGAATGCACATCTAACCCAAGGATTTACACAATTCATATTTGTGTAATCTTTCTCAAATACAACATTAGCACAATTTATGTTAAAATATTTTATCATATCCCATAGAAACATATCCTATGATGATAAATACACCCTGTATTTCCAAAACACTTATATCCTGACACATGGGCTATTCTGATTTATGATTGCTGGGTGTGATGTCCTATGGACTTGGTTTATGCTCCGAAGATGATATTCAGCTCTCATTGTTTTGGCTTGTTATTGAACAAATTGAAGATCTCACTTTTTGTATCAGCATGGCTGCTTCCTACTTCGTTCCTTCGCAGATCTTTTTGGTGTATTAAAACAGATTGATAAGGTGTTCATGAGATTCTAAGGCTTCTCCCATTTTTTCGCATGCTGGAAGATTTGTGTCAGCTGTTCTCAGAACCCTGTGTGATAATAGCTCATATGGGTAACTTCTTAGGCTTGTACAGGTACACAAAATATTTAAAAATATGATATATACATCTTTGAGCTTCTTGAGCAGCTAGTACAACTGTGTATCTCTGCTTCCATCCTATATTCGTCATATTTGTTATATTCGTACTACTTTGTAGTACATCTAGTAAAATCTATCCGTTATCTCTATCAAACAAATAAAAATGGTTTCATCTGCATTTCATTGTATCAGAAATCACAGTTGCTACTCCTTCCTAGTCATGTCGTGATGGCTTTAGACCAAGTTTTAAAATATGTCTTGAAGGAGTAACCTCCAAAGCGTAGCTTTTGGAAGGGTTAGACATCTTGCCTAAATGAGTCTTGATAAAACATTCTCTTCAGGAGAGGCAGATTCTTTAGCTCCTCCTTTATTAAATGAATGTTTTCACTGAGAGAAGGGAATTTTTTCTCTTGGGAGCTCTACATTTTTGCCCTAGTGACAGAGGGAAACCAGTTAGTATACGTCACCAAGTTGCAGTATTCTGCATGATTAAAATTAAATTGAATTAAATTCACCTATTCTGCTTATCCCCAACCCCCTAGCCTCCCCTTTTAACAACTGGGAATAGTTTGCCTAACCATCTTTCTTTTCAGTAGCAGTGTGGAGACATTAATTTTTTACCACTTTTAAGTTTCAAATTTTTTTAGCACAAACTACCATGTATAATACCAGTGAAAATATTGTGATATAGAAGGGACTTCACCCACATGCTTCAGTTGTTTTTATACCCATTATTGCTGTGCCATCCTAATGTACTTTTCCTCAGACTCCCATACTATTAACTTGCATTCATCATTTATATCTCTCTCCTGAGGCTTGTTCTGAGACTCTATAGAAGAAGATAAACAAATTACAGATACAGGAATTAATTGTTGCCTTATTGGAGCACCCCAATCAAGGGATTTTGGGAGCACTGGTTGGACTGAAGCAGCCCATAGGCCATGCAGATGAGATTGGTAGGAAGAAGAGTTGAACAGAAAATGAGAAAATGACAAACAAGTAAATAGGCAGATATGAAAATGTAAGACAGGAAGAATAACTAACTATAGATCTCCAAGGAAAGAGGCTATGCAAGCCAGATGTTAAATGCAAGGTTTTCTCCCCATTGCTCATGCAGCTTTTTCTACAAAACGTCACTTCTGTTAGTCAGCTCTACCTCTTCTTTTTATTTCTCTGCCCACTTGGTATCAGGCATAGAAAAGCCTACAAAAGCAGAGGGTGCAAAGTGTCTTGACCCCTCCTGGCAGCCCCTTGCTGGCCCCCAGCCCCATTCCTGCCCCAGTACAACAGCCCAAGTCTTGGCAGTACATCTCTGGTGGAGGGCAGGGAGAGCGTGGGGAAAAGGAAGAAGAACCACAGAGCCTAAAAGAAAGATAGCATTAGAAGAACAGAGGAGTTCTGTTAAAAGAATAGACAGAGGAGGAAGAGAGGCAGAAGAGTGAAATGAGTTCAGAGAAATGTGAGGATACATCAGAACGACTGTGTATATTAAAGAAGAATGTAGTGTCTTGAGCTGTGGAGGACATTAGTTGTGCCACAGTGGGTAATAGCACAGTGTATTGGACTGTCGTTTTCCCCCAAAATCTTGTGGTTGAAATGAAAAAAATAAATAAGAGGGGAGAGGAATGACTGACATAATGTCCATCAAGATCTCTGCATCAGAGCCACAAACAGCACCCAAGTTAACTCCAGATGTGTTAGTGCTGGGTACTGCTAGGAGGATGACAAATTAGGGAAAAGAGTAGAGAAAACCTTAGCAAAGTGTGATGAAGCTGAGGGTATAAGAAAAGCACAGGGAGGGTGTAAAGTTTGGCTCAAGAGATGGTCAGGTTTGCTCGCCTGACCTCAAGGGTACACAGAACCCATGAGAGGGTGAGAGCATTGCTGAGTTCTCTGCTCAGAGCAAAAATAGCAACTGTGAAAGGAATGGGAAAGAGGCAGGCAGACACAAAAGAGAAGAAAGCTGATGAAGAAAGGAAAAGAACATGAAAACACTATCCTTGAAGCCAAGGCAAAAATGCCAGCCATAGCAATTTCCAGTGCAAAAGACTTGTCCCCAGTGCAGCTCAAAGGGGGATATGACCACAGTTATGTTTAGGTGAATAAGTTTGCTTTGTTTACTTTTAGAGGGTGTCTTTAACTCTTAACAATAAAAAAAAATGCCAATGACAAGAAATAAAAATATAACGCTCAACCTAATTCTGCAGGCGGAACACAAGGAAAAGATTTTCATGAAGGTGAATGTGTTCTCTGTCAAAGGAGGAGATTTGTGGTTGGTTTCACACAGTTTCAGTGGTGTAACTGATAATCCTACTAAACAATCCTTCCTGTTATTTCTATGGTTATTTTTTAGCCACTGCTATCAGTCAAATTGCTTTTCAGAGAAGGTAAGTGTCAGTATCTCTGCTCTGTAGAGGCAGCATCACTGCACAAAGGCAAAACAACCTGCTGGGGGCTTTGATGGCATGATAGACAGAAAAACTGCATTCACAACCATCAGGCAGATTCCCATGTCCCTTGCATGCTGTGTGGCCAGAAGAAAGGTGATCATTTTTACAACAATAAGCTGAGGCAATGTGTGTCTATATTGGACTGGAATGACTAACAACATGGGTGGAATTGAGATTTTTTCTTGGTTACTGCCATTCAGCATAGATTAGAATGAAGAATTTTATGTTTTGGACAAGGATATCTGAACTAGATACATCTTTGTTCATTTTTTGTGCTTATGATAGAAACTAAATCTATCCATAATAGCAGCAACAGCAATAAACAGAAATTAGGACAATGTTTGTGCCACTTGTGAAAACATAACAGCCTCCACATTCTCTTGTAAAACCTCCTGCAGCACCTTGGGTTGGGTGCAATCCATCCTGCAAATGTCCTTGTTCCTAAGTAAGTTGTGAACTAATCTCACATTCTGCGTCTGTCTAGAGAAGTTCAAATAAATCATAATCTTTTCCTCAAAAAAATCTCACATTACATATTTCTTTGTATTCTAAAGAAAATTCCTTTCAGTGCTCTCTTCATAATCTCTCGTAGCTGAGAGGAACAGTTAATTATTATAGTCACAGAGCATCTGCAGCAGTGTCTCCTACACAACCTGCAGACCAATTAGTTCACTCTTTAAACGGCCACCTAAAATAACAGTTGGTAGAAATAATCTGGTTGCTTTTCTGGTTTTATTCTGGGATTATTTATCACCTTTCCTACTTCAATCTGCAGCTTGTTAAACCAGGGGCTCAAAAACAGAAGATGAAAACAAAGCTTTTGAATCTGAATTCCACAGTCCCATGGGAAAACGTGCTACAGGTGGAGGAAAGGTATTTGTTTAGAAACCAGAGGGGTTAGACTGGTGCATGGATGAGATTGTTCATTTTCTTTTGTCTCTTTGAATTCAGATCAGTGCTTTTTCAAAGTATTTTTCATATTTAGAAAATGCATCATGTATTTTATTACATGCATATAGCCCACATGGCAGAAGAGAAATGTTCACATTCTTTGACTTGAGATGTTTCATGTGAACTACGTAATGAACGATTAGCAAATGCACTTTACTCGTAAAAAATGTATCTTCCCACAGCTCCAGCACCCAGAATCCAGGACTTCAACCACAACATCTACAGATCTAATGGGAACAGATGTGGTTGGCTGTCCTTTGAGGGCTGGATATGGAGATGTTGTACTATGTAAGAAGCTGGTAGATTATAGATCCAGCCTTGCAGATAGCTTTGAACAGCATGAGCTTTCCAGGTAATTCTGTGGGAAAGATGAGGGAGAAGTCAAGTCTGTATAACCCCAAGTGTTAAGCAGAACCAGATTTAATGGAATAGGCAAGACGTGGATTTCCAGAAGATGGGTGGGGGATTTATTAGAAAAAATGTACATACCATGAAATGTTTCCACGTTCTTGAATTTTGAATGCTATTGTATGTTTTTGCACAACTTGAAGAACTATATAACATACAAAGGAAGAGGTCAAAGGAAAATAACCAAGCTTCTAAGTCCCTATAACAAGACACAGCAGAGAAAGCAATCAGCTAGATTCATCATCTTCCACTCATCCAATTTACACCTGCTGTAGGGCTGACCCTTGTAGGAAAAGAAATGCCTGTCAGCCATTGTCTGGTCACGTCAAGTATTACATTCCCTCCCCACAACCCATCAGTGGCCAATACCTTGATTTTACAATCAGTCCAAAGGCAACGTCTTTAACACCACACTGTATTATTGCCCCAGCTCTGACTCAGGAAACATTTCCTCTAGCTCTTAAGTTTTCCTTGGAGGCTTCTCCATCTAAACACTGACTGAGCTCAACCTGCTTTAGCTTTTAAAATATGACAAAGTAATAAATCACAGCAGGGGTGAGCAGGGTAGTTGTATTGCTGTGGTTCAGCAATAAGGCAGCCATATATACAGTGTGATGACAGCTTTCCACCTCGCTCTCCACAGGCAGCTGTTGTACATACCCTGAAGTTACTAGGCAGGATCCTTCCTGTGTTCACAAGCCCTGCGGATGATGGGGAAGGGTTGCAAGTGTCCGGGACACAGACGCAGCTGCAGGTTTTCAAAATTAACCCAGATGTCACTGACTTCCCAAGCAGGCCATAAAACTCTGTAGGCACTATTCTCCATGGATAAGCCCATGGTGACCCTTCTCCTGCCCTGAGATCCTGCAGGATGAAGGCAAGCAAGCAGCAAAGCTTGAAGTCCAGCGCACTGCAGCAGTGGATAATATCATGAAGTAGTCCCCATGTTCAAGGCACTACAGCAGGTCCATTTGCTGCCCACCCCACATAGCCCAGCATGTTGCACCCCTCCCAGCTCTTCTCGAACCATAGCATACACTTGTAAATAAGAAACTTTGAAGAACTGACAGCAAACAGGAGGTCATTGGGTGACTTCTAGGGATTTCTATCCTGCAGTCAAATTGTGCCTTACAGATGCTTCACTGCCAGGTTTGGGACTTGGCCTCCAGAAGCGAACCCCTACTAAGCAAACGATTATTCTGACAAAAAGAGGAATTTTCTTCTAGGCATTTTCAGCCCGTGCACAGCTGCTACAGCAGTTTTGAGGGAAATCTGCCAGCAGCAATTTATGCACATTTGCAGGTGTGACACATTTGCTTCACATGACCTCTGGGAAGGAAAAAGCGTTGGCTGGAAAGTGTGTCAGTGATACCACTTAGCACTTACATTTTCAACTTCAAAGTGTTCTACCAATATTATCAAAGTAAGCTCAAAAATAAGAGCTGAAAATGCCCTAATAATATGGAAATGTTCCCCTGGAATGAGAATATAAACAAGAAGGCAAGAATACCGTGATAAATGAGGACCCTTTTTTTCTTTAATGAGCTGGCTTTGTCCAATCTATTTTAAATCTAGTTCATCTGAATATCTGAAACCCTCCAGCCAAGTTTTTGATAGTACCAAGCTGTGGAACATAGCAACTTGGAATGTAAAATTTCAGTTCCTGTGACCTTGGTGGCCTAGGAGAATATAGCACTCAATTTGGGTAGATTTTAAATTACTCCACTTTTCACTCCCGACTATATTTCTAGCTAGGTAAGTGTATGGTGCAGAGTTCTTCATAGAAAGATTAAGTCCCTGCTTTGAAAGTCTAGGACAAAGGGACTCAGTTGGGATTAATCGAGACCTGGAAACAGGCAGAGGTGTGGTTTCCATCAGAAAGCATCAAGATACATGAAGCTGCATAGAATGAATCAGTTTTAACAAAGCAGCAAAACTGTCAAATCCAGGCATCTCTTATGCAAAACTCCCATTGCTTTTAATGGGGTTAGGATTTTGCCTGCTGAACTGAATTCCTAACTCCACCCTGAATTTGCTGTAGTAGAAATCCCTTAATCTCTCTGTGCTCCATTCTCTCTGTGCTCTTTGCTATCTCCTCATCTGCGGATAAGGATGATACTAACGTCTGCCTCCATGGGCATTATGAGAACTAATTAGCTGAGTTTTCAGGGGAAATTCAGCAGGAAGGCAAATTTCTCATCTGATAATGAAACACATACATGCACACACATTCACTTGTGCATAGCTGTAGATATTTGTGAGCACAGAGACAGATAGATCGATATGAATTTACTTAACACCTGCCACACCTTTCTCTGCACCAAGGCTTTTCTCTTTGCCTTATTTTTCTGTTAAAATCCCACTATTTTTAAATGCCGGGCTTTATTCCAATTCAGTGTGGGACTGTCAGGTAGGTAGCTGTTAAACAAGGGAGAGAGAAAGAAAGAGAAAAAGCATTTGCTTTCCCCTCTTTTTTAATAGCATTTTTATTCTGTAACCATTGTTCCTGCCAGTCAGAAAATCTGCTTGGTTTTTAATGAAAAATCTGAACACCAACAAATTGCAGCCCTCCCTTTCAACATAGACATGCCCTTTGAATTTAATTATGCCTCAGGCAATGCATTATAGCAAGGCATGCAGAAAGTGACACCAAAATCTTACAAGAAACATAGAAAATATCTTCAGGAGGGAAAAACAACTCAATGCAGGGTTGCTTCTTTTTGTACCAGCACTGCCTGCTTTACCCCACCCAGCCCACTGATGCCAAGAGAAATCATAAAATCATAAAATAATAGAATGGCTTAAGTCGGAAGGTACCTTAAAGATCACCCAGCTCCAGCCCCCTGTTGTGGGCTGGTTGCCCCTTATCATATCAGGCTGTCCAGTGCCCCATCCAACCTGGCCTTGAGCATCTACAGGGATGGGACATCCACAGCTTTTCTGGGTAACCTGTTCCATGGTTGGGACATTCACAGTTTCTCTGGGTAACATGTGCCAGTGCCTCACCATTCTCTGAGTAAAAAATTTCTTCCCAGTATCTAATCTAAATGTCCCCTCTTTTAGTTTAAAGCCATTCCTCACTGCCCTATCACTATCAGACCATGTAAAAAGTCTTTCCTTCTTCTGCTTATAATCTCCCTTCAAGAACTGAAAGGCTGCAGTGAGATCTTCTGGATCCCTCTCTTCTCCAATCCAAACAAGCTCAGCTCCCTCAACCTTTCTTCATAGGAGATGTGATCTCTTTGATAATCTTTGTGGCCCTCCTCTGGACCCACTCCGACAGTTCTGCATCCTTCCTGTGCCAGGGGACCCAGACCTGGATGCAGTACTCTAGATAGGTCCTCATAAAGGCAGAGCAAAGAGAGACAAACACCTCTGTTGGTACAGCCCAGTATACATTTGGCCTTTCGGGCTGCAAGAGCAGTCTCTGCTGGCTCATGTCTTTTCATCTTTTCATCCACCAGAGCCCCCAAGTCTTCCTCCACAGATCTGTTCTCAATGTGCACTTCTCCCGTTCTGTACTATATTTGAGATTGTCCCAAGTGCAACCTCTTTCCTTTGTCCTGGTTAAACCTCATTAGGTTTCTGTGTGTTCACTTTTAAAGCCTGTCCAAGCTCCCTCTGATTGGCATCCCTTCCTTCCATTGTGTCAACTGTGCCACTTAGCTTCATGTCATCAGCAAACTTGCTGAGGGTGCACTCAGTCCTGCTGTCTATGTCGTTGATTAAGACATTGAAGATCACCAGTACTACAATGCACCCCTGGAAGATACCACTCAAACCCTGAGCTGCACCCCCTTAGAGCCACTGCTAGTCCCATCCCAGTATGTACTTCAATTTGGAAGTCTGCAAGACAGTGCCAGCCCCAAGGAAGGCTGGAGGACCTGCTATGGGGCCAGGACATTCCTGGTGGGGTCACTCAGAACACTCAGCAGGAAGCAGAGGAATTTGGGAGGTTTCCTTTCCTCCCAGCATAATTTCTCACAAGCTGTGTCAACTAACTGCAGTTAAACAAATACTTGAAATGTCAACATTTCCCATTCTGGGAGGGAGAGGCAGCACCCGTTACATTAGGTTTTGTTGTCTTGGGATCTGCAACAGTCAGTAAGAGGAAACTGAGTTTTTTTCTGAATATTTGCAGAATAATATTTCCTTGCAAAACAAACACCCACAGCCTTGTTATAATGTAACACCAGGGTCAATCTCTGCCCTTTGCGTCCCCCTGGATGCTAATAAGGGATAATGCAATGCCCCTGTGTTATTTGGATTCTCTGTGATCTCCAGTGACTCCCATCAGCAGCAAATCTGAAGGTGCTGGTGGTGTGCAGTGCCTGGATCTGTTTGTTATCAAGACGCAAAGCATTCGTATGTATGGGGAGATAACAGTCTCTGATGCCTTCTGATTGCCACCAGGCAAATATCAAGACAAATTCCATCTAACCTCAAAAGTCATACTGCTATAAACAGAAAATGAAGCAATTGCAATCCTGCCTGTGAGATTCATTCTCTCTAAGTGGCTGTGTCTGACCTGATCTCTGCCTTTCATTCTCTTTCTCTGCTGTACAGTTACCTTGGTTCACTGACTTTATAAGGGAAGAAAATTTTTCTTATTGTATACCCAACAGAGCTGCTGTGGGTCTGAAAACCCTTGCTCATGACAGAAAACTGCTTCCTTTCAGTGGTGCAGCTCTCAGGAGGCTCTGCAGCAATTGTTCTCATTGAAGGTTTAAAGAGGCAGGCAGTGTTTTACAGATGCAAAGGCTGAGACTCACAATCAAGTAATCAGGTTTGAAGGTCCTCTGTGCAGCACTTGGGCCACAGCAGCCAGCTCGGCTCAAACTTTTAGCTTGTAAACACAGAAATCAACTACCAGCTGATCAGCAGTTATCAGTGTGATCAGCACAGCTTCACATGCTGCCATGAACTAGCAAGATTTCTGATCAGATTTTCACAATAAATCATTCACTTTGTTGAGCACGATAACTCCATCACGAGTTCTCCAACACGTAAATGTTTAATTTCTTATTCCATCATTAGCTTGCCCCACAACCCAGGGCCATACCACTTCTTCAGTTTTCAAACATCAGGTGTAAAATGGATACAACAGGAATAGTTATGCAATAGGACAAGTGGAAAAAAGCTTGTGAGGTATTGGCACAGGCTGCAAAGGGAGGTGATGGAGTCACTTTCTCCAGAAGCATTCAAGAAAAAACTAAATGTGGCACTGAGGACCATGGTTAGTGGGAGTGGTGGGACTGAGTTGATGGTTGGACTAGGTGATCTTAGTGCTCTTTTCCAACCTTAATGATTCTATGATCCTGATACCTTAGCTGGCTTGGAGGACATCTTTCTGCTAGGAGAAATCAGAATAGCATTGCTTTGGTTTTAGTCATTCACAGTGATCCACACTATTTATACATTTATGGAGTTGACAAATGGTTTAGAGTCTTCTTTTTTGCTACAGTAAGTAGAAGTCAACTGAGCTGCACTGCTCTACAGAAATCAAGAATCCACTCATCCCACTATGCTGCATAAAAACCTGCAAGTCATAATTGTACCAAGCTATTTCTGTGAGTGTCTCTTCTGACAAATAAAATTTGGGGAGCTACTGTCAGATATTTCACATAATGTGAAAGATAACATCAAACATTTGGAAAATGTGCAAGTACACTGCAGGGAAATATGGTGATTTGTCAAGTTTTAATCAGTTCAATATAATACCATGAATTTTGCACCTAAAGGGCTCAGACTGATGTACCAGTTACCTGTGAATAAAGCTTGTTTCTAGCAAGTGATAATTAATTCTTAAATCTTGGAAGCATCTGAGTTTCAGAGACCCTTGAGCACATTTATATGAAGATTAGACATTGTTTCTGTTCTCCTGTTTCCTTTGAAGTCTTCTCTTCAAAGACTGCAGCTCACTGTTCAAACTACAGAAAGCCTCTCTTGACAGAGATCTCTTTTCCCTGCATTCACAGAGGCTTTGGGTCTGATGCTGCACGCAGTTACTCTCCCTGCTCAAAGCTGAAGTGTAGGGAAATATCAGCTTCCCATCACTGCTGCTGGGGAGGAGGATCGAGCCCTGTACCAACCACGTCAAGTGAACTGCTCACTCTCTGTGGGGAAAATTCACCACCTAACAATGCAATAATTGATACTGATAGTGCGTGTTCTTCACTCTTCATTTTTTCAGACACTTGTTTTCTGGGTTGTGAGAACCAGGTTACAGTGATCAAAGTTCAAAGCCTTAAACTCCCTGTAAAACAAATTCCTTGGGGCTATGCTTAATGTGAGAAGAAATTAGTGGTGAGATTTATACAAGACATGTGCCTAAGCTGAAACAGACCAAAATGCTAAATTAGACTCTCTTCTTATTTATATCTCCATGAACTGTAAGCAACAGCTTTGATACTGAATGAATGACCTCCTCCCTAATTTTAGATGGAATAGGAAGCATTTGATCCATAGCAAATGCAGTTGAACTCTTCTTTCACACCTTAGATGAACTTTTTACTTCTCTCTCTTCAAGCTGTGTTCTTCTTCATCTTGTCATAAAAAAAATATTTTGCAACTTCAATTCTAATGAAAAAATAAAACAGCTGTGCAGACAAGGAGAAGTGTTTTTGTTTTTCTTTTTTCTATTCTGGGGAACTTCTTTTTTTTCAGTTCATTATAGGAGGAGAGGGAGAGGAGAATGAGAGGAGAGGGAAAAAGATGAATCTAGATGAATGTAGGTTGTAGATTAAATTTCAACTCAATGTGATCACAATAGTGTAACAGAACACTTGGAAAGAACAAGTAATGTTTTACTGTCTGGCCAAAATTGACATACTCAATATCAATAAAGTTTTAACCAAATCACTGCAAGTCACTGCAGAAGACTTTAAAAGATATTATAATTAAATCTCTGCTAGGTATGAGAAAATAGAAGTGCCAGAGAAGTGATGTGCTCAGGAATCAGGGCCAGTGACAGAATTAGTAGAGGAGTTTGGACTCCTCACATATCCTATCTTTGAAACATCCATTCTATTACACTTCTTCACAGCTTACTTTCCTAATAGATCTAGTCTTGCTCAGTCATTCTAATCACTCTGAAAGATTTGCTCTCTTGTCATTCCATAGCACCCTAGTGAAGGAAATGCTTCTACTGTCTGTGAATCTTTATTTTCCCCCCAAAATTCAATACTCCCACTTGAAATTTCTTGAACGTGATGCTCCACACACCACATTTCTCCATCATCCACCTTGAGCATGCAGAGCACCACCCCACAGTGGACCAACATGCAGACACACCAGTGCAATTGCCCCAAGAAACCTCTCCAGAGGGGCCAACAGCCAGGTTAAAAAGAGCCAGGAGAGGAGCTTTACAGTTGAATATCGTTGCCCAAGGGAAAGCAGGCAAGAATACAAAATGTCGGCAGAGGGTATGTTGCCTTTGATTGAGTGGAGAAGGGCCCCTGTTGGGTGAACCCCAGAATTAACAACAACAAGAAAATAAGTAAGGCTTGCCAGCTGGGGAAAGACATCTGGCTAGTGATCAGAGGGACCTGTGAGTCAATTAATCCATCTCTGAGCTGGATTAGCACATTGAAACACGCTTCCCTTCACTGCTGCAGAGGGACCTGTTGAATGAACTGTAAAGATGAATGGAACTAAAGAAATTTCATTTAGATGAAGAAAAATGGCTCTGAAGTAGTGTGTGGGTGGTTTTTACTTCCTTTATGGGCTCAAAGAATTAAGCACAACTGGGAGAATTTAGGACATGAAGGAGCCATTTAGATATAAACGTTCTTGAATTTAATATATGTTGGATATATAGTTAGTATCTAGATATCTGCCTTTTTTATTATTTTTTCCATTTTTATAGCAGGATGGAAGATACTGCAAACAGATTAGGATAAATATCTTTTCTAGTACATTCTTCCCCAGTTGTGTTACATCGGCTTGCCTTGTGTGTTTCTGCAGGAGATAGTTCCGGGCTCTTTTGCTATTAAAAAGACAGAACAAGGCTAAACAACGTAACTCCACATTTAGCTCTGAAGGGACTGAGACTTGGTTTTTCCTTCTCTGTCACTGCAAATCAATGGGACATGGTCTCCTTCTATGTTCTGCAGATCATCACAGATAAGACTTGAAGGGAGTTCTTCAGTCGCTGAGTTCAGTTTGTGTTGTCAAGTGCTATCAGGTCGTATAATCCCTTCCATGGATTTCTTAACTTTCTCTTCAATTTTGGTTATTTTGGCAATTACTCCTGTTGTCAGAAGGCTTTTCCAAAACCACATTCCTCTACTATTTAGAAAATTCCTCATAATTTCTAATTTCTCATCTCTATTTATTCAGGACCAGATTATATGTGCATGTTTTTGTGCCAAAAATATCTTTGAAGTCTCTTCTCCCTGCTGAGTACCCAGCTCTCTGAGGTAAATACAGAGAGCTACCAAAAATTTCTACAGCTTTCCTTTTACTCACCTAAATAAGTGAAGCCACATTGCTCTCAGCCCTCAAAAGGGGCTCACCAGTCCCCTGATTACTGCACTAGTCTTCAGTACTAGAATGCATCAGGCAAGGTTTCTCCAGAAGAGTAGTGAAGTCTGTTGTATATTACTAGTAAAATAATCAGTGCCAATGAAAAGGTGCATGCAGTATAAACTGACTACCCACATCAAAAGATTCCTGGAATGGTTCTGACAAGAGTCACTGAGGACTTTAGAGACATGGTAATGTCCCACATGACTCCTAGACATGGCCTTATACTTCATGCATGGTCAGGACCATTCACCATAAGCATTCTCAGTGTGAGTAACCTGTTCCAGTTGTTGAGAGAATGAGGATGCACCATTGTGTAACTACTGATCCCACTGCTTAAGAATTTCCCCAGGTAATTTTAATTTATGATATGAGATATAGCTGTTGCTGCTGGTATACAGCTTCTCATTGAAATGACCATTTACAGTTCTGATATGGACCTGGCTCTGCATGCCCCAATCTAGCTGTAGGTGTCCCTGTTTGTTGCAGGAGGGTTGGACTACCTGACCTTTAAAGATCCCTTCTCACTCAAAAGATTCTATAATTCCATTCTGTGATCATCTGTATTCACGTCAGGGGAGCTTGAAGAATGCAACTGCAGCTCTCAAGCCAAGAGTGACAGAACATCCACTTGAATGTGACCATCCATATCACTTAATTGCTAACACATTCCCTAGCTCTTGACTTTTGGCAAGATAAGTCTCCCAGAACAGCTCCTGGGAAGAAGCTGAAAACTGGCTCAGGCGTAATGGCATTCACTACAGACTGCTGGGATGTGGCCATCCAGTTTTGGAGTGCCAGAGATTTTGGCTGTAAGGGTGCAGAGCAGCTGAATCAAGTGGTGTCCTGGCCAGAGTGGTCCCCAACCCATCATATTTGCTACAATAATCACAGCCAAACCAGATCAGATTCAGAAAGAGCTATTTGGATGATCAAGATAATGCAGAATTAATTTCATGAGAGAAGGCAAAAACTTTTTGAATGCTTTTGAAAATTCCTCTTCATACTCAATGACAGTTTTATGTGCAGAAGCCATCCACAGCCCCTGGGAATTTGGTCCTGTATCCCTTTAACTGGAATATCCCAAATGATTTCAGCTGTCACAGGCTATGTTGTCTGAGAGACAGTGAGCTTTGAAAGTACAATATGTACCTTCAAACAGATGCACTACTTCTCTGGGAGGCAATGACAATTGCTGAGCATGATTTCCTTCCCAGTAAATATGAAAATTCCACAGGCAGCAGTCAAAAGACATTTACTGTCCTTCAAGACTTTTCACATGAATCCCTCTCTTTCCTCTATCCTTCTGCTATCTGTTTTCTGTCTCATGAAAAGTGCCAAAGTAGATAAATTCAGAGCTTATCCCTATGAAATGCAAGGGAGCCTCAAATAAGGAAAAAACAAAGCAGCAAACACCTGTGCATAACTAGGGTCATAACACGTTTGGTTAAAGCCCAGTGCAGTGTTTTGCCAGGATAGGAGTCCTACTCATACTTACAAAATGCTTAAACCACAATATTTCTGACAAATTTAGCTATCTTAACCAAGGGATTAGGGAAGGTGGGTGGAGCATCTCTCTATCCCCTTCTTTAAGTGCAAAGGAAAGACTCAGACCTGGTCCCAAGTTTGGGATGTATTCTGAATTTAGTTTCTACAATACAAAACCATCTTGTCTGGAGACCACCATCAGTTCTTCCTCCTCTGATAGTGTCTAAGAAGAAATAAGTGAAGAAGATGAAAGATTTCTGAGGTGGAGAGAACACACATAGAGAGGGTTTGAAGCCATGGAGTACAAAGAAACAGAAGAGTCTCTTCCAGCCTTTCATCCTCCCACTTAGAATTCCCAAACCAGCAGAACAAGATACCAGAAACTGTTAACATACAAAACGCAAAAACAGTCTTCTTTTCCCAAGCCACAGCCATAATTTGTAGCTAGAAACACACAAGCCTACAAACCCCAGATGCCAAATGCAGCTATCTTTTACAGGTTTTATATATTCATACACTCAACTCATTCATTTTATCTTTCTGAACTAAGCAATGCATCTTCTAGGAATTTTTGAATAAAAAGTCACAAAAGCAACCTAATAGATTGATATATATGCTGAAACCAAGACAGAAATTTAGCAAGGAATACAAGGTAGATATAAACAGAACAACATCTGAGTTTTGGCCTTTTCTTTGCCTTTATAAATATACCCCAACTTAGTCTCACAGTTCATCTGACTAGTCTTACATCACCAATGGAGAATGTGAGACTTAGAGGGATGAAGAAATGTCCCTACTGTCACACTGACATAGAACTGTGAATTCAGCTGAGATTTGCTGGCCATCAGCTCATTAGCTAACCATCAGGAGAAAAGAGTGAATTGGGACTGTTCTAGGAGCATGAAATAACTCTTAATATCCCTTGGCAAACTCTAGAGCATGTTCCCTTAATAAAGCATAGCAAAACGACCAAGGATATACAAGCATGGTCAAAAGGATTTTCATTCATCTAACCTCTGCCAGCTGTAACTGTACAGGTGTTTATTGCCAGCTGTGGCTATTTCAGAAATAGGAAGCCCCCCACTCAACAAGGAAAGGAAAAGAAAAAAGTGTTTTAAATCTATTTGCAACATGTCCTGACCTTACACTCATGTGTAAGGAGACTCACTGCTATAAAAAAGAATTGTTGTTAAAGCAGAGATTATTACCTTGTTTACCAGCATGTCCAAATGAAGCTGTGGGAATAATAAGGAAGTATTTAAAACTGATTGCCTGCCTCACTCACATGTCTCAAGGAGGTGATCCAAAGTGTTTTAAAGACACCCAGGAACTTTAAAAGGCACTAGAGCAAGCCCATCAATTTCTAGATCTAGTAGGAGCTGAGCTGTTGGTGCCTTTGCATGACATCCTGTAAAAAAAAGCACTGGCATTTGGCTTACTCAGGAGAGATTTCACCATCTGTTATTGTAGAGACCCAATAATGAGAGAAAAAAAAAAAAAACAAATAAGCAAAAACCCCTAATGCTCTGTCACCATTTCAAATTTAGTGAGGTCTTAAAATAATCCTGCACAGGTAGAGGATTTTGCTGAAGGAGAATCAACAGAGCAACGGGCTCAATTACATCCAAGTTCCCTATGTAAGATCTGTCAAGCAATTCCTATCATCATGTCTGTAAGTGAGTGTGAGTAATGGGTTTTATTTAAATTCATGTGGCATTTACTACCTACATCCAGACAGATAATGGACAGATAGCAGAACAATGATCAGCAAGTGGCTATCACTTAATTCATGTTTTATTCTGCTGTTTGCTTGCCTTCATCTGTCTTCCCTTCTGAACGAGCAAGCACGCTCCTTCTGTTTCAGATGGTAATGCAATGACCTATTATGAATTCATTGCAAGTTTTCCATTTTCCATCCAAAATCATGACAGCAATAAAAAAATAAATCCCACTTGTGTTTCCAAAAGGATTTAGTTGCATGCGTATACATTCGGCTTTCTGCAATTGGATTTCTCACCCCCCAAAAAGACACAGTCATCTGAACTTTCTAAGTAGCAAACGTAACATTTAAAGACTCTGTCTGCCATATAAAAAACAATGCGTACCAAGCAGAGTGATAAGGGCACAGTATCCTAAGAAATACTGAAATAATCTCTTCACTTGCTGCAGCTTTATTGATTTTAGAAACACAAAGAGAATATGCTGAACAGGAGGAAAAATAACACTAAATAAACACCACGTGAATGTGGTAGTTAATCATCTTACATGCTCTCATCATTGTCATCTTCCTGCAGGAAGAAAATATGTATTCAGTTCTAAAACTACCTCCTTCCCATACAAGTATTGGTGTACTTTCATTTGCTCTAGCTATCTGAATTCCTCTGGGTTTAGAGAAGCTGTCAAAACCTTACAAGTGCAAATGCTGTTGTGTAAGTAAAATTAATGACACCTCTTCTGCTTCCCATATTTTAAAGCTTTAAATGAGTCTTATTGCTAGGAGAAAGGGGAGAAAGAGTGGAGGGAGCTGTCAAAATGGAATTGTAAATCTTCTGGTGTTTAAATTCTTAGACCTGATTGACTTTGTGACCGTGCTTCACATCAGCATTTGTCTTGGTGTTGTAAAGCAAATGAACTAGCTTTATCCAGGCATGAATCCCACTTCACAATCTGTTCTAACTAGCTAGGGTATGAGGCTTCAGTGGAATGCTCCAGTCAAGCAAGTAAACATCAGAAAACAAACAAGAACACTTGCATTTGCAGAGTTATTACGTGCATTTGTAGTCTGCCCTTTGAGTGTATGTAAATGCTGGAGCAAGGGATGGTAATGTGAACATAGCTGTAAGATGATTATTCAATAAAAGTGAAGTATGAGAATAAAGAATAGCAATAATAACTGGTGCCTGCCAGAGTTGTGTGTGCTGAGGTTCTTGGTGATGCTTGTCATGATTTGGGGTCATGGGTAAGAGCTGTTTGGAGAAAGGGTTTCCTGGATGTTCTTTTAGACACTACATGTTTTGGTTTGCACAGTTAGCTCTCAGCTGTCTATTTTCGGCATGCTGGGAGGACTTCCTGGCAATTCTCTGCTTACGGCTTCAAGGTGAAGGCTGTTTTCAGAAAGTAGTGCCAGCCTATCAAGCATTACTGCCTAAATGCTGTCTGTCTATGCCAGTGACTTTCTCCCAGGATAATTTAAACTCAACTCAATAGAAGTTATCGACATCCTTACATTTTAGCTAGCTACCCTACACTGCTCCACTGTCTTTAGGAAGACTCTTCAGAAAGTCTGAACAAGATCCAAACCCAGGGGCACTAAAAGTCCTGTGAAGGAAGCTGCCCATGTCCAGAAAGGATAGGGATCCCTTGCAAGATATCTGGGTTATGATTTTTACCTCTGCATGCTTGCAGCATGAACTCTGCATGGCTTGTTTAACTACTCTTCCTTTGATCCATTTGGCGGATGGAGGAGCTGTGATGTACTGGAGAGTATCACCTCCTGTGTTTCTATGATGCGTGATCTTCATTCGTGCTTAACCTACCAAAATATTCTCTTACAACCCAAAAAAATATATCTTTCCTTGAAGAATATGTCACAGTATTGAAATTAGGTCTGAGGCATGTCACCAGATGAATGAAATTGGGCTGAAGCCTGAAGAAGGTGGGATTAATGTTACTGTCCAATGAAACCAAATTTCAGCTGCTCCCAGGGCCTTACTAATTTGCCTCCAGACAAAGAACAAAGTACATTCACTGACTAGGCTACCATTTACTGGAGAGGTGTATAGCACATTACAAACATTAATTCTTAGGACACATCCACAAGGTCAGAATGTAATAGTATCCCTATTTTATATAGGCACAGAGAGGTGAGCCAAAGGCAGAGATGAGCATGGAACCAAGTTTCAGAACACTGCTTTACTTACTATGCTGGAGCCCTTCCAAAGAATGGAGGAAGAATTTTTATGTCACAGTGTGATCCAAAACCCAAAGCCAATAGAAAGATTTGCATGGATTTTAGTGACTTGAATGCAGAAAATGTGGAGTATACATGAGCTTTCCTAAGAGATTTGGGGAAATCGGTTCCTTAAATTAGAGGCTGTCATGGAGTAAAAAGCTACTGAAGGGCACCTTCATGGATAGTTTCAGGATTTTCTCATAAAAATAAAATGGTTACTCAGGGCACTTTTGTTCTGTTGTAGAGCTCTCTCCTCTTGGTTCTGCTATGGGCTGCATACCCTGCTGAAATTGGTCACCTATCCAGAAAAACAGTTTTGTGAAGAGTTGGTACAGTAACCACAGTAGTCTGATTAAATAAAGCAACATTTGTAAAGAGCAACATGAGTTAAATCAATGTTTCTGATGAGAAAACAGAGAAAGTTTAGGTAACGAAGACCCAAAATACTATCTACTTTTTCTAACAATATTGATCTTATAACAGGAACTACTTCCTACAGTCCTACAACTCTGTATTACATATGGACTGGACTAGACTGGAAGCAGCACCTTACTGCTTCTAGCTTGTTGGTCTCTTCATTGTTCTTCAGTGTCAGTGAGAAGCTTTTTCCTTGCTCCTTTTGCCATTAATTCATAACCATGCTTTGCCTCCTCAGCCTCCCATTGGTAAAACAAAAGGTATGGTACTTATCTTCAGTTATAGAGAGATTTTTATGTAGGGAAGAAATATAAAATATTCTTGTGTATCAGTTCAGGTAGTGGAGTGGAAGAAACTGTTCACAGCTCCATGAAAAAAAGTATATTCCTGAATGGAAAGATTAGGTGTCAAGACAGAAGTAACCAGAGGAAATTGAGATGTGCTGCAAATTTACTTCCATGTTGTCTTGTCTAAGCCACCTGGGAAACAAGCAGTCCCTGAGCAAAGATTATGTTATTACTTCAAGCTCACGGCATGAGCTGAAGAACAGCTAATGCTCTGCTGTAATTGTTTACTGAATATTGAAATCAGGCAGAAAGTTCACATGCATTCAGGAGTACCTGTCCTCATTGATACTCTGGCTGATGGAAAACGTATAAATTGCTTACTCTGTCCAGAACTGTATTGCTTCCAAAGGCCAACATATTGATTTGAACAGCAGATCTAGGAGTTGAAAATGGGTCCTTTGAAACAGTTGGCTTAACAGCTAGAGGAACAAAACTCCCAGGCTCCATACTGACAAGCTGATGAGTTTTTAATCTCTTCTCTGTTGTTCTTGTAATGCAACAGGTAAACACAACCGAATCTGGGAGCTTCTCCCATTGATCTCTACAGTTTAATAGAGAAGGTTTGCACCTTCTATCAGAAATAGAAATAATCATTTGGTATACTTACATGGAACTCTAACAATCATGTCAACATGGTCCATGTACTTGTTTTGTAGATTAGTTTGTTCATTCCTAAAGTTGTTTACAATGAAGACTTAAGTACACTTAATGCTTAAAGGTCACCAACATGTATCTGTCAAACACTGTTTTTCATTTCTGTATGTGTCTGAAAAACTGTTGTCCCAGACTGAAAGCAGTTGCGTCCACATGCCTGATCCAAGATCTAGTTCTGCAATGCCTGCAGATATATTTGCAAACTCTCTGACTTTCCAGAAAAAGACTTTCTTACTATACCAATTCTAATTCAATATCCTTTTTACTAGATCCATCAAATAAGTGAGAGAAGGAGGAAGGATTTCATTTTTTCCACTTTATTTTTCTTTTGCCGGTCCTCCCACATTACTTTGATATTTAATTTAAGATCTGAGGGGTCCTAAATAACATTCTGAGATTCAGTTAAAGTACAAAATATTGTTATTCATTCAGGAATAACTGAATGATAATTTTAATGTTAACAGTGGGCTAGATGCAGAATGAGATAACTACATTCACACAAATGGACTGTTTCACTGGAACTTTATTTGGTCTGCACCAGTTTTTATTCCCCATGATTATATTCTTAGATTAAACCAAGCTGTAGGTACAACAGAACTCATAGTTTAGGTTCATTATGTTTCTGAATCTATGAGTTAGAAGTCAGTCAAAAGTTTCCCTTTGATTCTAATGAATGCTGAATCAGCAACACACATTTAGATTATAATCATTTAGATTAAATTCAGCATGAAAATAATCGTGAATTTTATCCCAACGTAAGTAACTTTTCCAGTGTTACCTGCCTCTAAATTTGTAGAACATTTCCCACCATGTGATTCTCTGTATAGCATAAGTTGAAGGGAAATGTAGGATATGGTCTCAAGTCTTTATCTACAGGGCTGCTCTCAGTGAGTTCTTCTCCCAGTCTGAGATTGAGGTTCAATTTAAGGTGAGCTGAGAGTAAACCGAAGGTGAGAAAGTCCAAGATAGGAGTTCTGTAAGAGATACAGATGTAGATGAAGAGACTGTTGCTTGGCAGCTTAAAAAAAAAAAAAAAAAAACTGTAGCAAGTGTTTTTTTTAGTAGCACTTTCAGTTGTCTGTTGTTTAAAACAGTGCACTGAGAGTAAGGACAAGAGTCACTCGGTCAAGACTTTTGATAAACCTCTGAGAATATCCTAAAGCTGCTCTGTTACCAGCCCTTCTAATCACTGCTTACACGTACTCAGGTAAAACCTCTTAAGAGTACAGCAGCTAAAGCCTTTGAAGAGTCTGTCCTCCTTCAAAACACTTGAATCTCTCAGCTTTTCTAGTGTCCTCCAGAACAATTCCACACAATAGAAAAGGAATGTGCATTGCTTTACAGTTTCTGCTTGGGACCAAAGAATCAAAGAATGACAACAGCACAAAAGCAAAGCCAGGATTTCACTGCAATCACTGTTCTTATCTACCAGTCATAATTGAGGTGACCACCAGTGGAGTCTTATCTCTGTCATCAATGTAGTCCAGTAAAGTGGAAGTAGAAAACATGCCACTGAAATGCTAAAGGCAGCCAAAGTATGTTGGAGTGGATAAATAGCTTGAGATAAAAAGGTTGCTACCATGAGGAGCTGGAAGACTTGACATCCAAAGGGCAGAGTCACAAAGTGGGGCTATGTGAACCCAGTGAGGTTTAACAAGGCCGAGTGCAGGGAATTGCAGTTGGGTCAGAGCAATCTCAGTCACATGTATGGGCTGGGAGAACTCACTGAGAGCAGCCCTGTAAAGAAAGACTTGGGATTTCTGATGAATAAAAAGATGAATGTGAACCAGCTGTGTGCTCTTGAAGCCAGGAAAGCCAACTGTATTCTGAGCTGCATCTTCCTGGGTGACCAGCAGGAAGAGGGAGAGAATTGTCCTTTTCTGCTCTGCCTTCAAGACGCCCAATTTGGAATACTGTGTCCAGGGACCCCTACTGCAAGAAAGGTGTTGGAGTGGAGCCACAGAGCAGGACCACAGAGATGCTCAAAGGGATGAATCATCTCTCCTATGAAGAAAGGCTTGGGATTTCTGGTGAATGAAAAGATGAACTGTTTAGCTTGGAGAAGAGAAGGTTCCGGGGAGACCTCATTGCAGCTTTCCAGTACTTGAAGGGAGCTTATAAGCAGAAGGGGGACCAAGTTTTTCCTCTGTCTGATCACAACAGGACAAGGAGCAATGACTTTAAATTAAAAGAGGGGAGATTTAGGTTGGAAGTTGGGAAGAATTCTTCACCTAGAGATTGATGAGGCACTGGCACAGGTCACCCAGAGAAGCTATGGATGCCCCATCCCTGGACATGTTCAAGACCAGGTTGGATCAGACCTGAGGTAGCTTGATCTGGTGGGGGGCAACCAGCCCAGGGCAGGGGGTTGGAGCTGGAAGATCACTATGTTCCCTTCCAACGTAAGGTATTCTGTGATTCTGTGAAAAGCCCAAGAAGATTATGATTGAGAATAAGGAGTGGGAAAAGACTGAGAGTTGCTGAGGGACAGAAATGAACTGTGATCAGTGAAGGAGGCCATTGACAGGCTGAGGAAATGAAACTGTTAGCATTTGCAAAATTGTAAAAAGCAAGCACTGTATGTATAAGCATCCTAGTTACAAAGTACCAAGTTAACTCACCAAATTATGCTGGTCCAACTTGGGCACACTGTGAAGATAATAAGAGCATTTATCTGTCATGAATGCAAGCTTACAGACTGATAGATCATTTGATCTGTGTGACTTTATATGGATTTGCCATTAGCTTTCATCTTTAGCCATACTGACAGAATCAAAAAACGTATTTATTACGCTTGGTTGGTTTTAATCGACTTTGCATTTTCCTGTGAGTTGCGTTAGAATACAGATAAACTGCGACAGACACTCACAGTCTTCCAGTTTATTCATATTTTTTCTAAAAAATAAAAAAAATAAAATAAAAAATAAAAGATTGAAAAGCATATCACAGATTCATTCTCCTGTAAAAGCTTTATATAAGATTTGAAGGAAAATAAGCCAGCATTAGCCGTACTAGAGAGAAATATGGTGTGCAAAAAAAAAGCTTATCCTCTGGGCTTGATGAAAAAACAGCTCAAAGCCAGCAAATCAATGATTTCACAGTGCAGTTAAGACACTACGCATAGAGAGAATAGATTTGCAGAATGTGAGTTCTTCCTATTTCATATGATATTGCTCCTACTCAGAAAGGGGGGATTTTTAGTATTAAGCACACAGGAGTCTGACAGTATACAAATTATGTGACAGAGTGGCAGGTCTTCAGCTATATCAAAAAAAGCTAAAAGTGCATAAAGGGGAAATCCATCTTATCTAGACATCTCTGTTGTAGATGTCTGCATTTGAACTAGCTGTCTTGGCTTAATGTGGATTTCATCAATATAGTCAATAGAGTTGAGGGTGTGATTCAGCTTAAAATATATGCAAGCATTTGATGAACTGAATTACAAGCCAAACTCTTTTGGCTACGCTGATGTCACTGACTAAATACAAATCTAAAGAGCTCAATCGATGTAGAAAACTCCATTGTCCATCTCCCTTTTTGCTATCAGAGGAGAGAAACAGATACAATTGGGTGCAATTTATTTCACCTTATTCCAATGTCTAAAATATATTTAGTTGAATTGCATGCTACAATTAACTAATTCCAGAAGTAATACTATGCAATGGATTTACCTAGCAATAGACTAGATTTAAAAGTTAGAGCCTGGGACACTGCAATTATAGAACAGTCCCCATAGGGTACTCTAGTCTTTTGCAGGCTGGTTTCCTAAGGAAATACAGCTTACGCAATTACAATAACTGTCAATGCCAGCAAAGTTTGAATACTAGCCAGTTTCAACATAACTGTATGAAATGCAGACCTCAAGATATTAATATTTTACAGTTATCCTTTTGAGAAATGAAAGGTGTCTGAGTAAAGGAATGAGAACAAGATTAAAATCTCACTGAAAAGGAAGGGCTGACCGGTGAGTTCAGCCGCAACAGCAGACACCTGAGAATCCTCCACAGAGAAAGTCACAGGAAAATAGACTCTCCATAAGCCTCCTTTGCATGGGTGGGGTATATCAGTGTTGTAATTTATCTGACCTCAGCTGGAAAATGCCAGATAATTAATCTGTCTCAGAGAAAAATAAAATGCCTTACAGCATTTTGTGATAGAGAAAATACGTAAGCTGAGGGTTCAAGTGAAGTCAGAGAAACCTTGGCTCTGAATTCAGTGAACCTTGATTTCACACCTTGTAGTTGTGCTTTAGAGAGGAAAGCCTACAAGTAGGCACACTTAACAGTTTGGTAGTGTATTCAATCCAGTGAGAAATCTTTATATTCAAGCAACTGACTATCTGTGACAGTTGCTACTTCTGCTTGAGATAACTTTGTACTGCAGACAAAGGTGTTTGTTCTCCGAGCCACTACGATGAATTGAAAACTGCAGCCTGTGGTGGAGCAAGTGTGGGCTGTTTCTCGTATAATTGGTTGATGGGATTTAGTTTAGTATTGTCACTTGCTTTCACAGCACTCATTGGTCTTGCATGAAAGTTTTCCATTCCTATGTGTAATAGGAAAAGGCAGAGGATTTTGTTCACACTTATTCCTTCCTAAGAAAAAGTCTGCCAGCATATTCCATAGCCAGGCAGTTGGGTCTGAGCCCTGAAAGGAGAGTTGGATATATTGCCAAACTGAGACAGATAGTTCTAGAAGCACATAATGTTATCTAATTTAAACTACAGTTCTTTTTTTTTTCTTTTTTCAAAACCATCACATCGCTTAAAAGTCTAGGATTTTGTCAATGCCTGAGAAAGAAAGGGAATTTCAAAGTTTACTTTCAGAATTTCTTCTCCTTTCTATGTTTGTTCTCCTACAATTCTCCACTGCCCAGTCATGATCAAGGAGAATCCCAAGGTCTGTCCCAGGGCTCCACAATGGTTAAGGCTACAAGCTTGGTGCTGCCCCAGTCCTCAAGCAAAGTAATGCCAAGGGTTACCATTTGCCTCTCTTCTCACTCCACCAAAGAGACCTCAGCAGTTCACAGAATTACAGAATCACAGAATCGCTAAGTTTGGAAAGACTACTAAGATCATCTAGAACAACCATCACCCCATGCCTGGGACCATGTCCCAGTCACATCACATCACAGACCAAATATGCCTCCATCTATTCACTCCCTATACATCTGTACAATAGGAAGAAGATCACCTGTCCTTCTCTGCTATGTTCCTGCCTCACAAAGCAGGTTGTGGATCTAGAAGGATGTGCATTTGAGGGGAATGCAACCTGGGTCACAATCTGGCAGATACATTTCCTAACCTTCTTTCTTGGTCCACACCTCAGTTTGTGGTTTTCCAGCTCCCATTTTTCAATCAGTGTTCAACAGAAGAATCTGGGGCAGTTCTCACAGCAGTGCATTCTTTTCACTCTTCCTGTAGCATGGACCATTCTGTTGACATTCCTGTGGACAGGAGAAATCTTGGCAGACATGGAGCTTCTGCTTGATCAAAGCAAGGAAGTGCAAGGAAAGAAAAGAAATCTTTAACTCAGGTTCAGTTTTGTTAACAAACACATGTAGTGACTCTTGGCAAGCTCCTGAATTCTTTATGGGATTATTTTTCATTCATGCAGACCTCAGTGAAATTCAGGATGTAAGTAATAATTTTAAGTTGCAATAAGAACTGTATTAACAAGAGAGCTTGCTATTACAAGGCACACAGGCCACACAGAAAGATACTCAGCACTTGACCTCCCCAAATAAATCAGTTCTAACCCCCCTTGGAGTGAAAACAGAGTACATCCCTAATGTGGATTGTACCTTTCAAGAAATAATAAACCTCTATGCAAAAAGTTATTAAAAACAGTTTTAACCTCGACTAAAACTCACCCTGTGGATATCTGTAGTGGTGGCAGCACCTGAAGAGTGTATTTCAACCCAATCTGGACATAAACGATCCAAGGGATGAACACCTCTACTACAAGGACAGGCTAAGAGAGCTGGGGCTTTTCAGTTGGAGAAGAGAAGGCTCTGGGGTCACCTGATAGCAGCCTTTCAGGATCTAAAGGGTAAGAAAGAAGGAGACAGGCTTTTTGCAGGGTCTGTTGTGGCAGGACAAGGGGAAATGTCCCCTAACTAAAAGAGGAGATATTTGGATTGGATATAAGGAGGAAATTTTTTAAAGCGAGGGTGGTGAGCAACTGGCACAAGTTGTCCAGAGATGTGGTGGATGCCGCATCCCTGGAGGCACTCAAGGTCAGGCTTGATGGGGTTCTGAGCACCTGATCTAACTGTAGGGTTTTTCCCATTGTAGGGGAGTTGGACCAGATGACCTTTAAGGGTCCCTTCCAATTGGAACAGTTCTCTGATTCTATGGTAAATTTCCATTTGGAAGTTCATGTCTCCTGCCATTAATTGTAAAGGAAACAAAAGAAAAAGAACCTAATTTTAGTTGCTGAAAATTAAATATGAAAATCAGTGTTTGATGGAGGGAAGATTTAGGTTGGATGTTAGGGGGAAGTTCTTCACAAGGAGAGTGGTTAGGCCCTGGAACGGGCTGCCCAGGGAGGTTGTGGATGCCCCGTCCTTGGACGTGTTTAAGGCCAGGTTGGACGGGGTCCTGGGCAACCTGATCTGAATGTGTGTGTTTGGTGGCCCTGCTAGGCAGGGGGGTTGGAACTACATGATCCTTGAGGTCCCTTCCAACCCGGGTGATTCTGTGATTCTGTGATTCTGTTTAGTGGACAACTTTGGAAACTGCTTTGTCTTTTCTGCTGTTTGTCTAGACAAATCACCTTTCCAGTATGAAATGAGAGGGCATCAAAACTGTAAGTTGAGAGGATCAGGCAAGGAATGACCACAAAGCACAGGGAGTTAAAGTGGCTGGTCAATCTCACACAGCATTCCATAGTGCTTTAACAAACCTGCTGTGCAACTTATGCCCATAACAAGTTCACAGCTCTGCTTTCAGAGGAAGGGTAAGAGAATCTTAGCATCCACACTGGCCTGTAGGAATCACAGAATGGTTGATGTTGGAAGCAATCTCATTTGGTCATTCTGTCCAACGCCTGCTCAAGAAGGGACGCTCAGAGCAGACTGACCAGGACCTCATCCAGATGGCTTCTGAATATTTCCAAGGAGACTCCAGAGCCTCTCTAGGCAACCCATGCAAGTGCTTCTTCATCTGCACAGTAAACAAGTACTTCCTGACATTCAGACAGAATATCTTGTGTCCCAGTTAATTCCTAGTTGAAGTACTGAGCATCTCAAAAGTGTCTTGGCAAGACAATCCCCTGCCCTCATCAGTTCTGAGCATGCAACCCACAGCCTTCTTGTGTGCTCTGTCACTTTTGAAGCAGAGAAGCCAGTGAACAGTCATCACCCACAACCTACTAATTTCAATCATGGCAGTAGATTATCACCAGCATCACTCTCAGCTCTTTCCAGCCAGCAATGAATGCTTCACATTTACATGTTTGCCTTCTTGTCATTCTATATTTTACCTTGGAGTTAGAGGACCACCTTACTGATCTCCTCTTAGAAGTGGGTTTACTCATCCCCAAATTGCATTTTCCAATACCACCAGTGGTGTACAACCTCCGTTTTCCGAAGATAGATCCACTTCTAAGATGCTCAGCTGAGAACAGAACCTTTTTTAGTGTTCTAAATTGCTTAACTTTCTTGTCTGTCTGGAGTTCAGAATAGGATTTCCCAAAGACTTTTTATGAAGAAGGACCTCAGAGGCCACAGTTTATCCATCTGAGTTATTTATAAGAATAACATGATTCATTGAAAGAGTAAAGAAAGAATAAGGATACATTCACCTGATCTTTACTAAGATGTGGTAAAGTGTAAAAAAAAAAACAAAGTTTGCACAGGTTTTGAAAGAAGTAGGTCGAAGACCGAATTACCAGCTATCACCTAACTTCACTAGGAATTTATTTTCCAACCTCTTTTCAGCAGTCTGTGGGGACAGGACAAGGGAAAATGGCCATAAACTGTAGCTAAGGAAGTTCCTCACTAATATGTAAAGGAACTTCTTCACAGTAAGGACTATGGAGCACTGGAACAGGCTGCCCAGGGAGGTTGTGGAGTCTCCTTCTCCGGAGATAGTCAAGGCCAATCTGGATGCCTACCTGTGCAGCCTGCTGTACCTGTGCACCCCTTGCTTTGCAGGGGGTTGGACTCGGTGATTTCTAGAGTTCTCTTCCAACCCCTACAATTCTGTGATTCTTTAATTCTTCAAATTATTCTCAGTGGCTCTTCCTCCGTTTTATCATCCATTTAATTTTGAAGTCTGAGATTTGGCACCAAAGAGAGGCTCCTCACAAGGAGAAGTGACACAACCATGTAGTGTACTTTGTCCTGTGATGCAGACAGTCCCTTCATCTGCCACAAGGCACACTGTCGCAGAACACTAACTCCAAAGATATAAAATTTCAGGTTGGTCAGCCACTGAGTTCAATTCTGAGGCTGATCAGATGGTTGAAATGCAGAGAAGAATAAAGACAAAGACAGGGTCAGAAAAAACTATTGCCTGTACTACACTGAACTGAAGATCCAAGATCACAGGTGCCAAGGACCCTGTGGTGTCCTGGATCAGTTAGCAACAAGAGCCATGATGGGAATCAATCTGCGGCTTTACACAGAACGCAGTTGCATCTCATATATTATAACCTCTTCAGATTGTCTCCCTATATTTTGTGTTAAGCGGTTGTTACCATAGTGATGGCCATTTACAATGAGAGAAAGTAGTGGGTGTGTTGGGGATACCAGGTTTCGGCTTTTCACATAAAAACATGTGCGCGTGTATACACACTGCTGTGGGCCTGCATGAAAGGAATCAAACAAGCAGATTACAAAAGGTCTGAGGCATGGACAGAGGAGATGAGGAGCAGCTCAATGCAGTCTGGAGATGTTTGCTCCAGGATTCACCTTCGTCTACAAAGATCTGTGTCAAAAAAAGAAATGAGCTGCGTGGTGACTTATATTTAGATCTATACTTGTACAAGTCACTCCCTCTGTCAGCATGAAGCCCATTTGTTGCTTTCTTTAAGGGATATAACTCGCCAGAAACATGAAATATTGGCTTTCACAGAATTATTTGTTTATATATAAATATATATATATTTATATATATACAAATAATTCTGTGAAAGAATTATTATTTTATATATATATAAATTTATATATATATATTTATATATAAAACCTCTTACTGCTACCTCTTTTGCAGGAAATGCTTTTCAGCAATCCACTCCTTGTTTACATTAGAATATTTGCCAAGGCAGAGGGTGCAAAAAATTCGATAAATAATGCATATATTTTATTACTGCATTTTAGGTCATCTTCTAAGATTTTTCTGCACTCCTCCAGCTAGCACTTCTGGTGTTTACAGTCAGAACTCCAAGCTTTTATTTCTCTCTTTATCCCACCTCTCTGTGAAATCAGAAAACTCATGAAAATCATTGGGTTTTAATATCTGTAGAAAACAGATAAGGCAAAGTGCAGTCCACATATCTAAGCACGTTTTTCTGGGGATTTTGGCTAAGTTCTATCTCCTTCTGACTAAGGCTGCTAATAAGTGAAGTTAGGTTTCCCTCTCACTTAATCAGCAAGTTCAGGCAATGCCTGGAGTTATGTGGTTGGGGGTTCTCAACCTGAGCGTGAGCAGCATTATGTGTTACAGGAGAGCAGACAGTTTGCATCTGGCTGAGACCCGAATTCTGTCAAAGTCCCAGATTAAACTGACTGTGAATGGTCTTTTATAAACCCTTATATTCATGTCAGGGCACCCAAATTTGAAAAATGTAGCCATAAACCTAGAGTGGTACGTGTCCACCCATGAGCCAAGACGGGGTCACAGATCAGAATTAAATACTGTCTTCATGTAAGAGAACATGATTTGAGGATTGAAAATAATTTGGGCTCAAAAGAGGGAAAGAAAAGTGAATATTTTCTAAGTATATGTCTGTATTGTTGCTTGCTCCTCAGTAATTGGAAACCGCCAGGCCCTGTTCCCTCTTAGTGACAATACCTGCTTCTAAGGGCAAGCCGAGTGAATGGCAGGTCTGAGACACTGAGGATATTGTTTCCATCAAGCTCCCAGAGGTACTTTCTGGCAGAGACAAGGCAGTCTCACACCTTTCTTTGCTGACTGGAGAACAAAAACATGAAGAGGAACTCTGAAGTCAGCAGAACACATGGGTTGCAGCAGTTTACTGATCTACAGCAGCTGCAAATCAGGTTATCTAAATTTTTTTAGAACAATCCAGTTCCCATCAATAACTGAAGGCAGCTTTTGTTTCCAGTAAACTTCTGTGACATTTACGATTAAAACTATAAACGCAGCAAGAACAATTCACAATCAATTACGTTTTATTAATGGTTTTTTAATACACGCCACAGCCCAGTAATCATGAAGCTGTTCAACAATGTTGTTCTAAAATCAGCTAATAGCAGGATGTAATTTGCAGCAGTCTCTGCTCACTTACAAAACGCTTGCTCTGTTAATTGTGATTTCACACTTCAATGAATGCTGTAGCCTGGAGGCAACATTCCTGTGATGGAAGAGTTACCAGTCTGGGCTCTGGTGTCTCCGTATGAGGGGGAAGGGATCATTTAGAGAGACACTACTGTTGTTACATTTTTAATCCTTTTATGTTGTAAAAAAAATATATCAGCAATGAAATGCTACAATCCACAGTCAAACACTTCAGTTCTTTCCTTTCTTTACAAACCTAAACAGCATCTTTCCCCATTTTGATCCTCTTTTGGTAGTCTTTGTTATTATCAAGAATATAACGAGACATAAAACGTACAACATATAACAAAGCATGCATGACCAGTGTGACCCTACTCACGTAGCCCCTATCGCATTCTGCCTCCTAAGTTAGTCCTCCTATAGCAAGTATCTGAGTTTTCATTAGAAGGATTTTCATGGCCATTGACATCGCATGCATTTCTTACTAGATCCCTGGGTCAGAACAATCAGGAGATTCTCTAGAGGGAGGTCAAAGGTTGCCATCTGCTAAGTATGCAAGTTAGGCAGATTGAATTCATCAATAAATGGCTGGCTGTTATGAGATAAGAGTGCAGCACTGAACAGCCAGGGGTAAGGCAACAGCTCCCCCTCCAAAGAGCTTCTGGTGTAAATGTCAGAAGGAGAAATGTTGCCTCATTTGACAAATGAGAGAAACCATCTCAGCTTGGAAAATCCCCAGCTGAGTGTTTAGCTCTGCTGTGGTAAGCAAGGAAATACATCTCAGACCAGGAAGAAATGGGACCACCAACCTTGAAAGGCTTTTAGCTGGCTTGTAAACAAGGCATGGGTGGATGAGAAGGATCCAAGGAGGGGGCTTTACCTATTGCTGGCCTTCCCCTTTGCTGTTCCAGGAAAGTTTCTCCTAAACTGGCTGGTGATATGGAGGGGTACTGGAACATATTTGAATGCAGTTACCTGGGGCTTCCAGCCAAGATTAATTCCCACTGGAACAGCTTAGGTGACAGCAAAAGTCATCCCTTTTGTAGATGCAGAAGAGAAAGGGTATGCACAACTTCTCCACAAGACTAACTCTGGCTGTATTAGCAGCCAAATTGAATCTCAACATCAGCTATAATGAGAAAGGACACTCTGCCCTCCACATATACAGAGGTTCAGCCATGTTTTGGCCCCGTTACGACAATGTGATGGAAATATCTTGGCAGAGGAGCAATGAGAGTGAATCTGGCAGCCAGAACCAATACCATTTGGTGGGAGCCAAGAATGCTCAGGCAGAGAACCTCGGCTAGAGCATGGACTCATGGAGAGATCCGAGTTCTAGAAAAACCCTGAGAGCTGAAAAGTGGATATGAGCACAAAACAGAGCTTTGTGAGGGTGGAAAAATCTGATGCTTAAGAATCAAGTAAGAAAAAAAGGCTTAGCGTTTGTCCAAAGGCTAAATATGCAGATATCCGTTAGGGACTACACTTAGGCAGAAACTAACTTCACCGAGTTAAGACTTACTTGCATTAAGCACAAGTGTTAAAGCTCCACTTGGCTACATGTAAGAACTTGATACTGAATATTCCATGGTTCACTTTGAAACGGCCCTACATTTATGCCCTTACGTCTCTTATCCAGCCTTCAGCATTGTTGACCTTTGCATGGCAATGGTGTCTCTGGACTACCTAACAGGAACAATGCTGTGACATCCACAGGTCACATAAATCAGCTGCTCCATTGTCCCCAGAGCCCTGTATTCCCTCTTTTCCTTTTCAGTGTCTTTCCAGGACCACATAGGATGTATTGAGACTAAAGTTGAAAAGGACACAATCAATAAGCAGATAGCACTTGTCTGTTCATTGCTGTCTTTGCTGATGTGCTTTCAGCTGTCACCAATGCCTGGAAGAAATAAGCAGATGGATAAAAAGCAGTAGGATTCAGTTCAATCCAAAAAAAGACAGTTGGGAAGATGGTGGGACATGCAGAGGTCTAACTCTGCATTACACCAAGATCATTACACCACAAATTGTCCAGATGGTGCAGAGCCTCAGGCTCATGGCTAGCCTTTCTGATATACATAAATATACTTATTGTCAAAGTACTGAAGAAACTCAGATGAGTTAAGAGACTGCACTGCCTAATCTGGATCTTTAGCTCTCAGAGTCTGCTCCAACTTCTGAGACCAAATTTGTTATTGAAGGACTCAGCCAATGCCAAAAACATTCACTTGATTTAACAAGAAGTAAAGACTCATATTTTCACATCACAATAATGTATTGTAATTTTCGATGTCTCCTTGTTCTTTGCTGGGCTAAATTAATAGGCCCTGCTGCAATCTACAGAATCCTTTAATATCTAGAAACTTCAAGAATATCATGTCAGAGACATTTGTTTTCCCGTGCACTGAATATTTTAAGTTCTATTTTTGAAACGGGATGAAAATGCCATGCATCTCTGAGGCAGGGTCTGGGCATCTGTTTTATGTTGACATTGTAGAAAACATAAAGCATCTCTCATTGATGTTAACAGAGTACAAACAGTAATGCAGTGTTCTGATTTCTTTTTTTCTTTTTCCTCCAATATAATTGAAGTTTGTATTTTAAGATGAATGGTTTCCCTCTACATGAACATTTTATGTCTTGCATTGTATGTCACTCTCTATATTGAAATCATCCCCAAAACTTCTTTGGTTTTTCCAATAGAATGGCAATGCTTCTACAACCTACAGACTTTTAACCAGTCAGAATCAAAATGTGAGCAATTTGTGTACATGGTAAATACCTGCCACTGTAAGGCTTGGATTCCCTTAGAGATATTTCTTTTCCAGAGGTAATGGCACCTCTAATTATAATTGGTAAGGAGACTCAGGCTTGTCCATCACTCTTTTCTGATGATGTGAGACATCTTTCAGTGCAGTTCTCATCAGGCATTAAGGTCATGTTCTGGCAGAGCACATATAAATGTGCTAAATATGTTGGATGAGCAATGCTGCTGTGTAAGTTATCCATGATCTCTGAGAGAAAGACATCCTGGCATTTAATTTGTGTCAGTCTTTAAAATGAAAGAGAATTTTGAGTCAAAATTGGAATTGTTTTAGAAACGTACTTCTCTAGATAAAATTCATAAGGCACAGCAAGGGCTCAGGGAAAGATATATCTCAGTTGGGGTGCCCTTGGAGACAGATATTGAAGAAATCACTAGCTTCAATGCTATAATGTGGATCAAGAGCACAGGCATGGGGAATCTCCCCTGTGACTTTCCGCTGAGGGCAGTCTGCCTTCAAAGTAAGTTTATTAAGGGTGGTAGGTGATAGTGAGTTGGCATATGGCTCCAGCATTACAATATCACATTATAGTCCCAAATAATGCAGTAAAAATCATGACTGCCAAGAGGAAGCCACCCACAATAAAGCTAAACATAATCTTCTCCGGCACCCACGTCAGCTCCTGTTGCATCTTTTCTCATGAAGATGGATAAACAGATAAGCCTTGCAAAATGCTGCAGAGAGGAAAGGGAGGGGTGGGGAGGGGGGGGAATGTAAGAGAATTTGGGATAGCAAGAGGTAGAGAATAAGGAAAAGAAAATAAATAAACCCTTCATAGTTTTAGCTTGTCCATGTACACTGTCCCATTTGCTAGTTAGCTATTGGCTTTGGAACCTACTAGGAGATCTCAGATGCCTCAGCAATCAATGAAGTTTCTCATTCCATCCTTAACCTCGTAAGTGGAAAATTGGAAAGTCTACTGCTGTTAGATAGACTGCTAATGCCAGACACCGGTGCTGATATGGTGGAAGGTGTCAGCAAATTTCTCATTGATCTGTGATTGTACTCTACTTACAAGTCATCAGGCTAAATGGAACATGCAATTGCACTTCTTTTCAGAGTTTGACACTCAGAAAAAGAGATTGCAGTGACACCTCAAGCCTAACAAGAATTCACTTCTGAACCAATAGCAGAGGTGATTCTATTCTGTGAGCTGAAAGCAAAAAGCCTGCTGTAGACCAGAGCTGTCATATGCGTATAACTCTGGAAGAAAGCCATGAAAGATGTTTTGTTTTGTAGATGATAGCAGTGGAACACTGAATTTGGATAACCGGGACATCGTTTTTTTTCCTGATTCTTGCTGTTTTGAGGGAAAGACTATGAACATGTACATGTACTGAACTGTGCAGTCAACTTTTTACAAGCACTGAAATGTTGTGTAAAAAATAATAAAAAAATTTTTCAAACCAATAGAGAAGGGTCTTTTCAACAAAAAGCTGCACAGCTGCTGTCTTAACACAAGTGAGTCGATTTTTCTGAAGGAAGTTCTGACAGTGTCCTCCAAGAGCAGATGTCACTCTCCCCTGTGGACCTTTGGTGGAAAAAGAAGGAGCTCCAAAGGCAGCCTGCCCAGGAAAAGTAGTTCACAAACAGAGTGCTGCTGGCTGAATTCACACAGGGAAGTGCTGACAGAAGCTTTCTGATCCAGACATTGAAACTGTTCTCTTTGTGCTTGTTTCTGTTTATTTTTCATTTTGATGCTTGGATCACTTCTACGCCTAGTCTTTACATCTGTTTCCACCAGGGATCCAAACTCAATATGGCTGTATATAGTTTTAATATTTTTTATATTAACAGAACCCCTAGAAAAATATAGCCCTGTCTATGGCCAGAGTTAAAATATTAAACATAAATGAAAAATGAGGGAATTGTAGTTTGATCAACAAATGTTTCTTTCTGAAATGTTAATCCACCTTCCTAGAAACACGGTTGGATATTAGCAAAAAATTCATCTCAGAAAGAGTGGTGAGGCATTGGCACATGCTGCCCAGGGAGGTGGTGGAGCCACCGGCTCTGGAGGTACTCAAGGAAAGGGCAGATGTGGCACTGAGAAACATAGTTAGTGGGCATGGAGGGGTTGGGTTGATGATTGGACTAGAGGATCATAGTGGTCTTTTCCAATCTTAGTGATTCTGTGATTCTGTGGTTTTAAGAGAGAATTATTGCAAAGACAAAATGCAATGGTCAGCATAGCGAAATCCCTTCTGTTAGGAAATAGCAAAGGTTGACCCAGGGTGCTACCTTCACAATGGTTCAGGGGAGGAACATGTTCTGTATTAGCCTGAAATAGGTACAAAATGTCCCTATAGATATTTGTGAATTATGTAAGCTGCATAGAAAGCATGTGGGAGGAGCACAACAGCAAGAACAGGAGAGAAACTGTGACGCTAGCCCATCTTTGCGAGCTGCTTTAAAATATCCTCCCTTCTTCACGTCAAGCTGTCTGTTCTGTGTCACCATAGTGATGCTACTCACCAGCCACCCTGATCTGCTTCACAGACTGCTGAGAAGCTGTTCATCCTGGAAGCATCACTCCATTAGAACACCAGGGAGAAGCTCCCCAGCCCAATCGGCCTTCACACTACAGCTTCCACTCCCTGACCTGCTCTTTGGCAACACAACTAAGTGGGCAGCAGGGTACAGACTTCTGAGACTTCAGAAAGATAATTATATTTGGTGACTAGTGCAGTGTTCTTTTAACTGTCTCCTGTATATAAATGAAGAATCTGAACACATAGGATGGGATGACTGTGTTTTCCTGGAAAGCAGAATGCTGCACGTAGCGTCTTCCTATGGTTTCATAGTGTCACAGAATGTCTTGAGTTGTAAAGGACTTCAACAGTCATCTGTTTCCCACACTGGGCAGTGTTGCCAACCACCAAATCAGGCACTAGATCAGATTGCCCAAGGCCCCATCTAACCTAGCCAAGAGCACCTCCAGAGAAAACCCCAGTTTCAAGATAGAAAATTTTGTTTTGCTATTAAAGATTCTTCCAGATTAAAGAAACAAAGATGAAAGTCCCTGGCTTAACTCTGGTTTACCTCTGTGAAGAGCTCAGAGCTCCACAAGTGAACCAAGCTGTTCAAGGCACTGCCAAAACCATGTTCTTCAATATCTGAAGAGAAGTGAAGCCCTTTTCTAACACTGGTTGCACAAGTGAGTGCCACGAGAATGTGTCTGGAACACAGAAAGTTCCATACTAATACAAGAAAGAACTTCTTTACAGTGACGGAGCACTGGAACAGGCTGCCCAGAGACGCTGTGGAATCACATCTGGAAATACTGAAGACTCCTCTGGAAATCTTTCAGTGTGACCAGCTGTAGGGAACCTGCTTTAGAGGGGATTAGACTCGATGATGTCCAGAGGGTTCTTCCTATAATTCTATGATTCTGTAAAAATCTGGACTTAGATTCTTCTAAGAATCTCATTTTATCTTTCTGTGCTTCTTTTTATCCAAGTGCAAAACAGAAGAATGTTTTATAAGTGTTGTAAATGTAAATATAAGAACAGTTTCCAAGATATAGTGATGACAGAAGCCACAGAAGCAAATAGAATGGATATTGTATGAAATCAAACTAACAGATTCCAAAGGTCTGTTTTTATCCATGCATTGTATTAATGACAGTGGAAGACAGACCTATTGAATTATTAATCATACAAAAAAATGTATGTGAAAAATGCTGCCCTTTTGTCTGGTAATTATTTTCAATTGGATATTTTCAATAGTTTTATGTCCTACATACATTTGAGTATTATTTGGCAAATTATAGCACTTAGTCTGAAATAGAAATGACTGCTGAACAATTACTTCATTACTCCTCCTAACATTACACATAAAAAGTCTTTTCTGAAACTGGTTAATTGACCACATGCGATCAGCAGACTGGCTTATGTAGGTCACTGAGGAATGAAAGCTTGTTTTCCATTAATCACTTATTTCTGAATGGAAAGTTCTTCTGAGACAGCCTGCAGCTCAGTCTACACAAGTATTACTAGGTTTGGAGTAAAAGATCTTTAACTGTTCTTATGTCACATTACTGATTTATGAGAGAACAATGTAGGTGTAAATATGAATAAAATACTATCATTTTGCACAGTTTGGTGCAGCAACATTGAAATTGTACCATGATAAACAACTGCCTCGAAGTAAGCTTGCTCATCCATCATTCACTGTTAAAACTTAATTGTTGCTTATTTCAATTCCTTTGTGGTAAGTATTTCTAAATTATTAATAACCCTACAAATCTTACAATAATATATATTCTGTTAAGAAAAAGGTAAATACAGAAATAAATTATTAAACTAATTTATATGAATATGATCACACTTGATTTATATGAGAAGCTGGAGATCAAAGCAGCAGCTTTGACATCTTTCAAAAGATATTGACAGGGAGCCCACAAATAAATCATGTATCTGTACTCCATAGGTAGACATTGTGTATGGGTCACAGAATTATCATAATTACCACTTAGAAGCCTGATTTTTCTCTTTTTAAGCTCATCAGAGAATATTTTGATCTTAGAGAGAGCAAAATCATGTAAATATGTCATTGCTCTGCTCTCTCTGTGATCTGAGCATTGAACTGTGATTAACAATAAAGAGAGCAAGTCCAGCTGTAGGCATTTCCATGCCCTAAGCAGGCATCAAGTACAAGATTCCTCCTTGTCATGTCTCTCCTTTTTCTCTTTCATCTCATTTTTTTCTCCCTTTTTTGACTTAATTTGCTTGGAAGAGAACCTTTTGTGCCTCAAGGAGGGATGATTTTGTGATTAAGGCATAGGGAGATCCAGGTTCAATTTCTAGGCCTTCGACAAAATAAATATGCTTGGTAGGTCACTTAGTAAAGTGCCATGCAGAACGGCTATGCTAATAACTAAATTGGACCACAGGTCATTCTGTGTTGATGAGACAAACCAGTACAAAATGACCAAGCCTCTATGGACACAACCAAATCATTTACTGAGAAAAGTTCCTGGTCATCACTTGCCCAGGCATTTTTAAAAGACCTTTAGTTGATCTGAGTCTAAATTGTGCAGTGATATGTTAACTGGTGTGGTATGGCCTTGTTTACTTTTTCAATACAGACACAGCCCTTGTTTCCCACCTGTTTAAATAGGCATTTCCTGTGTTTCAAACAACATGCTCAGCAAAAAAATAGACGTGAAACCACAATGGGTTTCTTCCATACTCCCATTGCTCGCAACGGGTGAGCAGTCCACTAAAGGAAGGCAGGGTAGGTAGACTTCAGCAAGAGACTTCGGATGTGTAGGCCAAGTGAAGGCCAAGTGGTGGGTTCAGCAAAAGCTGCCAGCAAGGAGAAAACTCAGTGGTAGAGTTATAGCTGAAGGAATTTTAAGTAGGGTGCAATCAACAAAAAGAAAAAAGCTTACTAAGGGAAGGCTAGAAGCATCTGGAGATGCAGTGAATGATAACACATAAGACTGAGTCCAGAATAAAGAGATCATGGAATGCTATGGGAATAAAAGATGCTATGAGAAAAAAAAAAAAAAAAAAAAAAAAAAAAAAAAAAAAAAAAATGCTATGAGAAAAGAAAAGAAAAAAAAAACCCTCAGTGATCTCTCTCTTTGTAAAATGTAAAAAGTTGCTGAACGGTAGTCAACATAATGTATATCACCCTGCATGTCTGTGGCCTTCACACAGCTGTCATAGCAAATGCTTAGTCTGTAATCAGTTAGGGAGCAAATGGAATAAGGTAATCTATCAGAGCACAAGACAAATATATTTCTTATTACCCATACTGTCCATATTCCCTTAACACTGTTTTCAAATGTTTTATTGAGGAATCTTTGTAACAACTCACTTCTGCCTTTTCTAATTATTTTCATCTCTTCTTTAGAAATCCAGCGGAAAGTCTTACTTGCTTGTTCTTCACTGACTTGTGGGACAACACTTCAGTTTTGGCAATGGATCAGAAGGAATGAAGAGCACTTTTGCTCCCACCAATGTTTCTTAGAGCTGCTAAAGCAGGACCAGTGAAGATGTTCACCAGATTGCAAGTCCTTGCGCTAGCTTTGTTTTCCAAAGGAGTTTTCCTTTCCCTAAGTGACCACAGCTTTGTAAGGAAAGAAATTAAGATAGAAGGAGACCTGGTCTTAGGGGGCTTGTTCCCAATCAATGAAAAAGGCACTGGGATAGAAGAATGTGGGAGAATCAATGAAGATCGAGGCATCCAGCGCTTGGAGGCCATGTTGTTTGCCATTGATGAAATCAACAGAGACAACTATTTGCTGCCAGGAATTAAACTTGGAGTTCACATCTTGGACACATGTTCCAGGGATACATATGCCTTAGAACAGTCTTTGGAGTTTGTCAGGGCATCTTTAACTAAAGTGGATGAAACAGAATATATGTGCCCAGATGGCTCATATGCCATTCAAGAGAATTTACCATTACTCATCGCAGGAGTTATAGGTGGTTCCTATAGCAGCGTCTCCATACAGGTAAGTCACTGTAGCTCCATCAGATGAGAATGCAGTTCCTGTTCAGCAAATTCTGCTCATATGGGATGGACAAAAATCAAGACTTAGATTAATCAATTGATTCTACGGGTGGGTCTACTGTGTAGTTTTTTTTTTATTAGTTTTATTCATTCTTTAAAACACTTGCTTTAGTTCTAATCTATGCCAGCTGCTCATTTCCTCTAGTCATGGTGTATCCTGAGGGCAGCTGAAGTTTCCGAAAGTCTTAGTGTTTATTTTGAACTGTGGATTTCACGAGATTTTTATAAACCTATCTATCTTCAGATCTCTACTTTCAGATCAATAATAAATTATGCCACCTATATTTCTGAATATATATATATATACTCAACATGCCAAGTTTATGTGCTATTTGTTATGTAAACAATAGAGATGCAAAATAAAAGAAGAAATCCTTATTTTACTTCCAGGCCAAAAAAAAAGTGAAAATGACATATTGCCAGAAACTAAAATTGCACCTGACCCAAAGGATTACAGGAATTTAGCATCTAATTAAGCACGCTGAAGCCAGTAAAAATTATTCTGCTGACTTCAATGAACAAATCCTCAAATATCGCTTACAGACAGCAGTTTCTGAATGGCTTCGAAATTTACTCTTTGCTTTTGTTTTCTTATATTGTTCATATTAAGATAAATTTTACCAGGAAATGTTGCCTGACAGAATGCAGTGCAAGCATTTCAGAAGTCCAGCACAGAAGACAGATGTCCTCAGTACCTTTTGCTCCCTTCTTCTGGCACACTGCATCTTTAGCTTTTGGTTTATATAATATTCATCTCAAATAGATTCTTAGTAGGGTGTTGGAGGGTATTTAATGTCTTGGAACGGTGTAAGGTTGCAGGAGGAATAAATGATCCACATATCCTTCAAATTATGCTTCCTTCTCATGCTTGTCCTCGGTCTCCAGTAGCTAATTGCAATGAATGTTGATTCTTCTTGCCCCTGTTCTTCCAATTTTTTTAGAAACCCATGATAAAGCTTAAACTCTTTGGCATTTTGTTCCACTGAATAAACACAAAGAATACATATGCCCCCATTTATTCTGTATCTCTGCTCTCCAGCCCAGGAATTTGTATGGCAGCGAAGACACAGATATTCTAAAGTTCCCCACCCCTGCCAGTGATTGCTAGTCACAAGCAAAAATATCCTCTAGTTTCACTGACAATGTCAAATCAACATATAACTAATTATTTTTTATTAAATTAAATAAGCCAGACCAAATAACTCATAGCCATCTTGAATGATGGCTTAAGCTCAGATTCATATAGGCTAAGCCCTGCAGCTCATCAGCCTGAGAGTATGTCCTGTTTCCATAGAACATGCATAACTACAGAAGGAGCATCTCAACATACACCACCTTTTTTCCCATTTTTTTGATCCAGTGCATGGCTTGTCTGTGTATCCATAGACAAGAGGCAGTAAGTAGGAAGATGTTTAGCTGTAAGAGAACCATTTTTGCAAAGAAAAAGCTCAGCCTCTTTTCAGTAGGAGTGGTTTTGTCCAACTGTGGGTCAGCTTGGATGTCAGGAATGTATGTCAGCAGTTGCATAGGTATGATTGCTTCAAGAGCAAAGAGCCAGGGCTGGAAAAGAAATAGGTGAAGAAGAGAAATGATGGCTACAAAATCTTGAGTAACACAGAATTCATCATTATTCATTGTCTCTAATAATCAGACGAGGGTACATGAAATGAAACAGCAAATTGCAGGCTGTTGTGGATGTTAAAACTAAACCAACAGAAGAAGTGACTAGGAAAAGCCAGGATATTCTGTATAGATATCATCCTTGGTTTATCAATTCCCAGGAATGCAAGTATCTCAAGGCCAGTAAAAAATTCTGAAGAAGAAACATAATAAGCTTGCATGATCCTATAGGTATAGAGGTGGCAGTGGCTTCACTGTACCTTGCATCTGACTGTATTTCTCAGTCCACCCCAAATTCAACAGTGTCAGTATCTCAAGGCCAGTAAAAAATTCTGAAGAAGAAACATAATAAGCTTGCATGATCCCATAGGTATAGAGGTGGCAGTGGCTTCACTGTACCTTGCATCTGACTGTATTTCTCAGTCCACCCCAAATTCAACAGTGTCAAAAAGACATAAAGTAGCCTAAAAGGCATCTCTATAGAAGTATTTATCATTGAGGGAATGGAAGAGACATTTTCTTCCCTCCCAGAAGCTCTGAGGCGGTCACACCACACTCTTAAAATGTCCTGGGACTTCTTACACAACATCTGTCAGTCTGTCTCTTTGAAGCCAGTCCCTGGTGCTCACTGATGTAAGATTAAATCCGTATCTGAAGTGGCAGATTGGATGCGATGCACATTGAATACATTATATATGTACCAATGTCTCATATTCCAAAAGCTTGGGTTTGGAACAGCTGTCACATGTAAATCAGAAGTCTTAATAAGAGACTGTCTCATTCAGTTCACATGAAAAACAGCAATGCATACCTGTATATCACCCAATTTTTGAAACTTATTAAGAAGGATGAAACAACAGCAATATCTAACAGAAACACCTATGCTATGCTTAGCTTTGTGTAGTTGCCAATAGTTGTTCAAACATAATATCTTTCTTGCATATCTTTTCAGAAAAATAAATAGGTCCACAAATCACTCAGTATGCCAAAGTTTCCAGCTAGAAAAGAACTATTTAGTAGATTACTTCACCTTGACATAGATTAGGTTGGCTCTTCTCCAGTCCATCTCTTCTAGCTTTCCTCTAGAACTAAAACTACCTAGAAAAGATTTAATAATGCTGCTCATGTTGTTAAGATAGCCAGTCATGACTTCTGTTTCGAAAGAAAAAATCCCTATCAAAAGGAGCAGGTACTGCAGACTCAAGCCTGAAGATATAAGAACTTCAGAGCACTAAAAACAAATCTTTTGATAGTATGCCAGAAGACTATCACATTTTCTGACTGTCACCTCTATACCGCAGCTTCAACAGCAGCTGCCATCACTCCCCTACCAAACATGAGAACTCTCCATCTAGAAGGTGCAGCATGAGACTCAGCCCTCCCTGCTCCCCCACTTCCAGGCTGTCCTCAGGGTGCTGAGTGCTTTCCATTGTAGCCCTCTCAAGTACTTCTCATTTGCTCAAGAGCTGTAAGCATCACAGAGTCCACTGCACATCTTTTCAGCTTGAAAATATACCGTGCTGAGCCCTTCAGACAAGAAATTATTTCTGTTATTTTTCTTTGGGTTTTTTTTTTTTCCTATTTTTTTCCTATTTTTTTGAAATACAATGAATTTGTCATTGTATTTCAAAACCTTCTCTTCACCTCTTTCACCTTCCCTCACCAGATTTCTGTCTGGATGGCTGTCTGCAAAATCACTTCATGATGCTCCTGCTGTCTGATTTCTGTTTCTTTCATTATCCTTTCACCAAGGAAAAAAGAATTTATTGGTAAATCAGCAATGAACACCTTCCCCACTGAGTCGGTATGCGCAATAGGCACTTTTTGCAGAGAGAAAAACAAGAGAATGCAGAATGCTTAATTATTTTCTGGTCAGACTAGGCCATTATCGTTAATGACGATCTGGATAATTAGTTTTTAGATGATGTGTTTAAATTAGCGCTGAGCCCAATCTGCACAGCATTTGATCCCTCAAAACCCAAGCCAGGCTTCTCAGTTGTTGAAAAGGCTCATGTAAAAAAGCTTTTTTCCCAGTAAAAATATCTGAGTCGAGCTGATTCTGGGATCAGAAGGTACATTCTCTAAAGTTCGGAGAACTTAATTTTGCTTTAAAATAGTTTTTTAATCAAGTCCAATTATTCACATCTCCTATCTGACAACAGAAATTTCAGACTTATTTTCTTTAGGGATGTTCAATGACATTGTAAAAAAGGATGAGAAAAAAAGCATTGTTTGTTTGCATAGGGGAGCACCTGCACAGATAATCCATATGCCATGTTTAAAATACTCAGGTCAGCTCTGTAGGGAGTATGCATGTGTAAGCAGCAATATGAGTACTTGAGTCCTGGATTTGGCCACACACAATACTCTGTTTCTACAACCTGGTCTTGTCTTCTGAAAGTGAAGATCAAGCTGCACTCCCTACAGCCAGCACTTGTAAAATCCTTAAGACATTCCTTTAGGGCCTTGTAACTGTGCATCCACTGCCTTCCTATTTATACAGGGCTTCAGCCCTTCGGGAAGTTTCCTTTCTGCTCTTGACGCACAAGATCTCCAAATCACAGTCATGGAGGTTATTTCCCATTTAAAGATTCGTCCAGAAAAAATTGTCAGAGTGCAAACCACTGCCCAGCTGTCTTCCTGTGAATCCTTGCTGTGTCTCAAGTAAACTAGCAACAACCACAAGAGAAGATTTAAAGTTAAATTACTGTTATCAAAACAGATAAAGTCTCTCTCCAAAGTGAGTGACCATCTGGTGGTAAATTCAGACCATGTACTCATTTACTAGCTATCTTTCCCCGGCTATCATTTCTCTTTAGCCACACTGTTCTGTCAGGGACTCCTGGAACATGAAACAAACCACCCTTGTTTTGTTTCTTCAGGAATAAACCGTCCACCAACCAGAGAACTCAGAGAACAGCATGTGATTTTCACAATATGGAAAATAATGCATTGGAAAAACTAAATGCATTGGAAATAATCTTATAATGTAAGGAGTCCAGTCTCCCTGCATATGGACTCAATAAGGATATGGGCAGGTCATGTGCTAGAGGCTGCTGGGGTCATCTAGGACTACGCTGCACATCTGCCATTTGTGCTGTGCAGAATAGCTTTGCATTGAACTGTGCAATAGCCTGAGGTGATTTTGCTCTTGTAAGGCTAAATCCTTACTAAAAGATCTATTCTGCGAGATGGGCCACCTGCCACTAATACTTAAGTTATATATGCACTTTCTAACTTTTTGGTGTCTCCTTCAAACTTCTTCCCTCTTTTATCTTGGTCCTTTCTCTCCTTCCTCTATCCCCAGACAGATTCTTGTTGTTTGCTCCTTTAAGTGTTTCTGTTCCATGTTCAGAAAATAAGAGTCCACTGGGTTGAGATTTTCAAAGTGCCTAGACTACACCAGATGTTTGTTCCCTAAAGGTTCCAAATAAATGTAGGTACCTTCCTCTCCTTGGCTTCCTAGAAAATCACAAGCTAATTCATTCCTCTGTAGTCTTGGTTGGTCAGTTGGTTGGTTGGTTGGTTTTTCATTTGTTTTTGTTTCTTTTCTTTCCGTGTGAGCATTTTCTCCTATTGCAAGTGGAAATGTGTAAACCTGAACTTTCAGGTAAGAAGGGAGCCCTTCAGTTTTCCATGTGAGGAAGGATGATGTAACTGCAGGAGAAACTGAACAGGAATGCATTAAGGACATCTTGGTGTCACCAACTCTCATTCTGCCCCTTCTTAGTAGGACTTATGCAACAGATGATGCGTCTCAAATAACAGTATTCACTTCTGACTCCAGGGTCACATTTATCCTTTTTGAACCACCAGCCTTTAGTGTTTTTTTAACCATCAGGCTTTTCTCAAAGGCAGTCATCATCTGTAAATGTGACACAAGTCACTCATAGCCAGGTTTACAAGGTCTCTAAGTAGAATCATAATCAAATACCTGTCTTGCCCAGATCAAGATCTTCTGCAAGACTCCTCAGAGTGCCAGCTTACATCACTTCAACAGCTAATGCTGCACATAGGCAGAGTGCATACATGACAGCTCATTGTACAGAAAGAACAACAATTTCCAAGCAATTATTTGCACAGAGAAAACCATCTCTCTGCATGTCCTTGCCTTATTTTTGATTACACAGGACAAGCATAAAGAAAGATATTCCTGGGTTGTCCATAGAAGTCCTACACATTATTCTGTTAGTGTTGCCAATATCTAGTGTTCTTCTCATAGATGCAATTATTTCTCTGTTCAAACGCTGCTTCTCTAGATGTGACACATATTGAGTCCACTGCAAATATTCAGTTATAATTCTCTATCTTTGTTGCCATAATATTCAGAAGAGCTAGACTGAAACAGTTTTCCTGTTTCCTGTTAACTGAAAAAAAAAAAAAAAAGAAATTGGATTTCATGTTTGTTTTATTTTGTGTGTTATCTCTTTTTTGGAAGGAATTTTGCTAGAAAACAAAAAAACTAACACTGGAAAACAGATCTCTTAGTATCAAAAATAGAGAAATCTGAATAAAAACTACTGCTTCTGTCCTGTAATGTATCAGATTACACACAAATACAAGTTGGGATGGCGCTCCTAAATAAGTTGGTTGCTTCTGGCTCAGTTTCTGGCTATTAACCCTTAATGATTAAAAGGACAGGGATATCAGCACTACTGATGAATCTAAATATTTTCTTCTGTAGGTTGTGACAAGACCCCCATATAAAGGTTGTATTTCATAGTGCCTTTTATACTATTCCAGACCACTGTGATATCCAGTTTTAAATGGAGACTGTAGAGAAGATGTTCTAGACTGATAGAGGCATTTCAAGTCAAATATCAGTATAGCACTTAATCTTTTAATTTGTTATTGAAAACATATCAGAATCTGGAGTTACATATTTTCTGAGTTAGGTGGCTACATATGCATCACTGAAACCTGCCCATCTCAAATAGTTTCAAATCATGTAAGTGATAAAATGGCCAAGCTGAGCTGCTGGTTAAGGACTCACCAGGGTGAGTTCTCGGGCTGTTATGCTACTGGCATCTTGTCTATCCTCTACCTAGTTCTGAGAGATTGGAAAGACTGCATCAAGTTGTAGCTCCTTCATCTTTCAGCTTCTGGCATTCCCTCCCTTAGTGTCATAGACTGTTACAGCATGTTGGCCCATGGTTAATGCAAGAAAGAAATTGGACAATGAGAGATTTTAGCTGTGTTTAGAAAGTATTGATGTGGATGGATCAAACTGTTCCCAAAGTAAGAGACATGACCTTGAGCCTACAGAAAGCCAAGACAACAGCAAAAGTTATGGTAGAGCCCATGAGTCTGACAGACCGACGCTTAGTGAAATGGTGATTCCTTCAGTGTCTCAGTAGTCACCATCTACCTGTACCTCACTCCCATTCTGCTCAGCAGCCTAATTTGCAATCCGTTTGAAACAACATCAGCAGCACTTGTCTGTCTCAAAGGAGCTTTGTGAAATTAGATTTATTAAACATTGCTAAGTATCATGAGATTCTCACATGGAAAATGTTTCAGAAGTGCAGAGCACTGCAATCTAACAAGTGACCTCCTCTGTCCAACCAGTGTGTGATACATGCTTGTGAAGAAACATTTTCTGCGCTAGCACTTCAGAGATTTTTCTTTTTCCAAAGTGTTTCCTGTGTTCCCCAGTCATATACACGTTAAAACAGTCTAAGAAGAAGGAAAATTTCAAATTAAAAAAATGAAATAAATCCTAGTACCAGGAAAAAAAAAATCCTACATGTGATAGACAAAATGTTTGATGGGACTTCGTAAATCTCCTTCAATAAATTAAAAGACAGACCAGGGTTTCTGATACACACAGGTCTTACCTACCTGATCCTATCATCAGGACTAGTGAATGGCCAGAAACACAATGGGAAGCCAAATTCTTGTGCTTGAGATCTGCTCCTAATCCACTGCTCCTTGCATGTAGTAATTACGAAGACATTTTCAGTGTTATAAACAAGACTGTCCATTTCCCACAAGTATTTGTATGATCCCTGATGTACAGGGTCTCAGAATGGAGCAGTAGCAATACAGAGATTAAACAAGGGCAGAGCTGGGTCCTTACAGTTGTGGCTCTATAGCTGTCTGCTCCTGCCAAGAGATATGGCACATATGGGACTTTCTGCCCTGCTCATGTTGGGCAGCTTCTTATGACAATGGAGTGAGAGCAACCAGTTTTTCACATGCATTGGACACTTCAGCACAGGAAAGTCTCCATGCTAATAAATCCAGCAGCATGATGGCAGATAAAGTTTTCCTGTCACTCTGGAAGCTGGCATGCTTTGTTCACAGCAAACTGTGCAAAGCTGTTGCTTTAGGATTGCAACAAGACTATCCAGCTTCATTTTCAAAGGTGCAAAACCCATCAGTTTCAACAAACAAACCCAAAAAAACAGGCTACTACCGCAATTTAAGTGCCAACATATCAATTTCAGTCTCTAATTGCATGCCCTATGTCTTGTTTAAATTGCTGCCTGGAGCTTTGCCAAAACAGATTATTTCACTTAGCTAACGTTATATCTACACTGCAGTTCCGAGCTATAGTGCACATCCCAAGGCAGCCTCAGGTGGTGCAAACTTGGTACTACAGTATGCATAACCCAGGTTCATATTACACTGTCCTGTACTACAGTTAAACACAGCAGAGCACAACACTGGAATACTGTAGAACATAACATAGCCTTAGAATATCAGCTTCCTTCTGAATCTGTTGCCTGCACTTTGATCTTGCTGTTCATTCTGTCAAGACCTGATTTGCAGAATCAGATGTTCAGGTCAGCACAGAAAGAGCTTTAAAAATCAGGACTATTCTGGAACTAGCCTGAAACCAGAGCTCCTTGGAAAAATTAGTCCTTAAAATCAAAGTGTCGGAATATTGCAACTTCAAAATTCCCAGAGTAGTTTCTTGATCTGAATTAATAACAGATATGGCATCCTTGACCTCCATCATCAGTCACAGCTCTTGGGAATCACAGGGTCACCATCTTCTACGAATAGTCAGACTTTTCTTTTATTCTTTGTTTGTTTGTTTGTTTTCTTCCATGAAAAATCTACCATCTGGACATCACTGAAGAGCTTTACAGCAAAGAGCATTTCATTAGAGAAGTTTTCCTGTCCCTGTAACACAGGAAGCAGAATTGCTAGAAAAGTGACCTCTGGGGTGCAAGACAGCTTATGAAATGAGGCAGTAGTTCTGTTTCCCTGTATATAAATAGCTTTGCTGCTTAAACTAATAGAAATGAATAAATAAATAACATGCTGTATTTCTTAGGACTATCTTTCTGTGAAAGCTTGACTACACACTGAATAACATTACTTTATGTACAAAATTGGCCAATTTGGGGGAAAAATGCATAAAAATATGTGTATATATTCTTATTATGGTCTAGTTAAAACAAAATAATTCCTGCTAGGATAAGCTGAAACAAGAATAGCAATGCCAGACCACACAGTTCTGCAATAAATGCTCTTGAATAGCTGCACAGAGGACATTCTTATCACCAAATCAAAGTGCTCTTTTTGAGTGAGGACATATGAGCATCTGAATATATGGGCACATAATCAAAAGTTACGACTCACAGAGGCTAGACAGTACTCAGACCATCCATTGCACACTGGTGAAAAAAAACAAGCCTCTTGGCCCAACCCAATTGCTTTATATCTGTTATTTTAAATGTCCACAACAAAAATTAAATCCCTTTGTTGCAGTATAAGGCAGTTAATTGCATGTTAGCATCCAGCAAGGTTGTTAAGACTGTGTCAGATGCTACCTGAAGGACAATAACTTATTTAGCCACAGCATTTCCCACATGTGCCTACACCCTCAGGCAACACCACAGGGCAATATCCCATGCTTCTCTTGAGAATAAACTATCCAAGCAGAGTAGACAAGGCTTTATATTAGTTTTAAGCAAAAGAAAAGCTCTCTCAGATATCTATTTTACTATGGCATGGATCAGCAACCCGGCCATAGACACCTACAGACCTGAGCCTGCTTCTTGCTACTGCCCCAGGAGGGGCAAGGACAAGGTCTCCCTAAGTCCCATGTTTCAGACAGCTCAGGGGGTTGTGAAAGTCACTGTGCACATATGGTTAGGCAGCAGATTCTGATCTGGAAAACACCAGTTTGCAGTGGGAGTCCAAACTACAGCAGGAAGTTGACTTCTGCAATGTTATCTTAAAATAAAATTTGTATCTATAAAATCTCAAGAGATAAGGGACACCAGAAAGCAAAAAAATTATTTAGGCTGTTTTTACTGAGCTGTCTGTTTTGCTACTGACAACTTATTATTTAAAATTTGCCTTGTTCTACGGAGGTCGCTCCAAAAGTAATGCCTCCTATTTATTTCTATGGAAACAACAACATCTACAAAGAGCACAATAACACTATTCAGTAGAGCAAATTCTCAGCTATAAAATATTATTTTTTAACGTAGTTGCCACCATTAGCTATGCATTCTCTCCTGTGATGAACGAAAGACTGCATGCCACACTCACAAAAATCTGCACCAGTGAAGGTGACCCACTGTTGCTAGGAAGATGTTCCCCATTCAGCCCATCTATCATGGGACCAAACAGATAGAAGCTAGAAAACATTAAATCCAGACTATACAGTGGGTGTGGTAGGACAGTCGAGATCGGATTGGCAATGTGTCCTATGGTCTTCAAACTGGTATGGGATCTGGAGTTATCGTGTTGCAATAGAAAGACTGTCTTCTTCTCTGGTCTGACTCTGGGATTTTGAGACTTCATCTTAGTCAGTATTGCGATGTAGTGGTCAGAGTGGATGGTTCATTCAGGTTCCAGCAAATCCAGAATGATCACTCCTTTCCTATTCCAAAAGCAGTGCAAATCACTTCAGCCACTGAGGGCTGCATCTTTAACTTATTCTTTGTTGAGGAACTGTCATGCTGTCATTCTTTGGACTGCCATCTTTATTCTGGCTCAGCTCATAGGGTGACACTATACCTCGTCATCAATAATGATGTGATCCAAGAAACTGTCCCTTTCAGCTTCATACTGTTTCAATAAGTCCCGACAAAGTTGTGTACAGTGTTCTTCCTGTTCCTGTGTGAGTATTGATGGGAATCATCTGGCATAAACTTTGCAATATTCCAATGTTGCCACCACCATTCCCAGTGCATTGAAGCTAATATTCAACTCTGTACACAGTTCTCCGGTCATATTCCACTGATTTGCATAGATGAGCTGATCAAGATGCTCTTCATTTTGTGGTATGACAGCCATGCATGGGCATCCAGAACATGAGTTGTCTTTTGTGTCACTGTCACCAGTGCTGAAACAAACAATCCACCACCTCACTGTGCTCATATCTACTGTTTGGACTCCGTAAACATTCAGCAAGTGTCAGTGAATGTCAGTGGGTGTAATTTTTTCCACATGGAGGAACTCAGTGACACATCTTTGCTTCTTCCACACTTCCATGTCAGATACCATTTTGTCAGACCGCTCCTCTGCTGTCATTTGTCACACACAACAAAATGCGATGAAATTTTGGTGGGAAGATTCAACCTCTACTTCCATATCACAGACATCTGCTTCTGTCATGGTAGGCGAGCATCATAAAATTGGAAGTGTTACTTTCAATATTGCATAGTGCATCACAAGAGGAGAACTAGCCCACAACAAATTTGCCATCGCATAAGGACTACAGTCAGAACAGCTCAGAAGACTGTTTAAAAAGTAAAAAGTAGGAGAGGCAGTGACTCAATATGTGAATAAACGAGGTCAGAAAGTGTTGTGAAAGAAGTCTGTACATATGTATCCATGATATTTACATAAATCAGAAATGTGCATATTTTCTAAGTGTATCTGTTCATAAGCTGCCTTGATTTTTGGAGAAGAAGAATCACACCTCTGAACAGGTGACATGCAAAACTCCACACCTTAGTAAGGAGCATAAGCTGAGACAGAATTTTATCAGCCATTTTTATTTAATTCTCTATTGGTTTAAACAAACTCAACTTGACAGAAATAAAGGATCTGTTGCAGATGCAGCCCAAAAAGGATTTTGGGGAGACAGCTGGACAGCAGAACAGATATTTAGCACATGCGCAGTATACTGCAGTCACAAGAGAATATTACCAGTATCCTCTATCAACATTCTTAACCTTTGATTGTCCAAACACATCTTATTAAAAATCACTACTTATTACTTCCCCTATATACTTTTATAGATATCATCCTTTAAAAATATTTTATTCCCCTTTATTGCAGGTGGCAAATTTGCTCAGACTCTTCCAGATCCCCCAGATAAGTTATGCCTCCACCAGTGCCAAGCTGAGTGACAAATCCCGCTACGACTATTTTGCAAGGACAGTGCCCCCTGACTTCTACCAAGCAAAAGCCATGGCTGAAATCTTACGGTTCTTCAACTGGACTTACGTGTCAACGGTTGCTTCAGAAGGAGACTATGGGGAGACGGGGATTGAAGCCTTTGAGCAGGAAGCTCGCCTCCGCAACATCTGCATTGCCACCTCTGAGAAAGTGGGACGGTCCAACATCAGAAAGTCCTATGATGGTGTGATCAGAGAGTTGCTGCAGAAACCCAATGCCAGAGTGGTGGTGCTGTTCATGCGAGGCGATGACTCTCGGGAGCTCATTGCAGCTGCCAATCGCTTTAATGTTTCCTTCACCTGGATTGCCAGTGATGGATGGGGAGCACAAGAGAGTATTGTCAAAGGTAATGAGCATATAGCCTCTGGGGCAATAACCCTGGAGCTTGCTTCCCATCCAGTTAAAGAGTTTGACAGGTATTTCCAAAGCCTCAGTCCATACAATAACAGAAGAAACCCCTGGTTCAAGGACTTTTGGGAGCAAAAATTCCAGTGTAATCTCCAGAATCGAAAGCCCCACAAAAAAACTTGTGACAAGCACTTCACCATCAACAGTTCCAATTATGAGCAAGAATCCAAGATCATGTTTGTTGTGAATGCTGTGTATGCGATGGCCCATGCTTTGCATAAAATGCAGCGGACTCTGTGTCCAAACACCACCAAACTGTGTGATGCTATGAAACATCTGGATGGCAAGAAGCTGTACAAAGATTATCTCCTGAAAGTAAACTTTACAGGTAATAACTTTGCTTTCAGTGCACATACAACATCACTGTAATTAATGAAATATTCATTGGTCACAGTAACAGCAAGCTAAATTCCCTATTAGCTACTAATTAGGGTTCAAACAAGGGTTATATTTAAGGAAGGCTACTCTTGTCACAGGAAGAAAGCACGATGAGAACCTGAAAAATATAAATCAGGTTGGTGTTGTTTTCAGCAATAGGATGAGATGGAGGTGGCAACAGTTGTCTTGGAAATGTTACCATCCATCCCATACACTTCTGGACACCAGTCTCTATTTCATTCATAGCCAGTTTGGCTTTTGCTGGGCATGTCTCAGGGTCAGTGATCATTTCACCACTTGCTACATTAGGCAGTTGCCACTGCGACTATGCCAAGAGTTGGCCTTCTAGTATTTGGACCCTAAACAATGTCCAATGCCTTTGAAACAGTAAAACAGCGATTCCTGCTCTAAAATCAGATAGGTAAAAAATATCTAAATTTGTGGGACAGAGTTATAATATGTGCTAAAGGTCTTCAAACTTTATGACCAAGTACAAAATTTAGATTAAATGTGCACAAAAGAGTCATAGAGTGGGTGATCTGGTAATGATAAAAGCAAATCTCACAAGGACTGGTTGTGCAGCATAAAACAGGTCTGTGCTTTGGCCATCACAAATGACTGAGTTTATGTTTGCTTTTAATGTTACACCATACAAGGCTAAGTAGGTCACAAGCATCATGCCCTCTAATTGTTATGTGACTAATTTTCTGCTGAAGCATTTTCTTTGAGCTTGTATTTCTATGTATTATTAAACTGATATATGCCTGACGAACTGCTAATAAGGGAACATCGCACAGTGCTTTCTGTGAGAACTAGCTCCAAGAGGTATAGAAGGGCAAATACACATCATACAACATGGTCAATCTCAAGAGACCATCAGTAAAAGTACAACAGTAATATTAGAAATTATGTGAAACTGTCAGATTGGAACTCAGTGTTTCATTCACCATAAGGTGCTATGGCCTCCCAGCATCTTACTAGTTGATTTGTTTAGAGTATTCCAGGCTTCATGAATCCCACATGCCTTGATTTCTTTACCACAGAAATCAAGGAAGGGCAGAAGGGACTGGTCATTTCCTGCATCTTACCTTATTCCACAGGAGGTGATTCAGGAAAGGGCATGAGCTTAGACATGCTCTGGTAATATAGGTTCAATCATAAGGAATAATAATGTTCTCAGAGAGAGCAGCTGGAATTTGATATGTTTTAAAACTCTCATTTGAGTGTTGCATGCAATTCAGATGAAGCAACACACGTGACCAGAGCCACATGATGTTTGTGTATGTTATGTTGTTTTGTCTCCTCCTAAAGACTGCTACGTCAGTAAGAACAGTCACATACCATCTCATATATGGAGGTATAGTCAACGTACATATATATCACATGAAGTGCTGTAATTGTATTTGATTTATCTATTAATTTTGTGTCTCACAGAAAACCGCATAAAAGTCTTTCCATCATTAGAGCCATGGAAAATTAGAAATAATCACCATATCTCCTCCCTCTCCATATCACACTTAGAACATAGAAAATATTTTGCTTACATTCATCCCCAAAGATATCTGACTATCTTGAGGTTACTTAGGACAGTAACAACCTACCTCAACGTACTCACCCAGTGCATTCATTCAATTCAATAACCTGAACATCAATAATTTGAAAACATAATCTGATTTTTCTGGATTTAAGTACATACATTCTCCAGTCCATTATTAAATATTCTTAGCTCCATTGCTTGATTCCCAAAAATTTTTCTGTCATGCATATATTTTTAAGCACTCAAACATTTTCCCACTCAGCATTTAGATGTAAAGCCAAGATATCTACTTTTTTCTTTGACCAAAACTCCAGGAAAAGAAATAATTTAGATACAGACAGAAAATTTCACTATCATGATGACTGAAATAGTTTATAATTCTTAAGAATTAGAAATTGAAGCTGCCAAGCTGAAAAAAAAAAAAACATTCAAAGCCTGTCATTTTGCAACTTTTAAAAAGGATAGCTTTTTAGAATCGAATGAACTGTTTTAAAAGTCGGTGAGTAAGTCTTTCAAACTCTGAAGAACCCTGCTTTCAGTTGATTTCCAGTTTAAATTGTAAGAAATCATGGAGAGTTCTTTTCCAAAGGCTTTATTCCATATGTATTATTGGTAGTTTACAGCATGATTTGCTCATCCCCGGTTGCCTTGTTATCAGTTCTCCCATTATGATGTTAATTCACACTTGTACTGTCTGCAGCCTTTGAAATCAGATGAGTGATTTTTAAGTAGTGAAAGAATCAGCAAGTCTCCTATGACTTCTTTTCAATAACGTGAAATTTTAATACATACAAATTTTGTCATTGATTTGCACAGGACCAAGGACTAATTTTTGCTATTTTCTGCTTCAAGAAATTCTCTGGGTATGTTGCTAATGCAACAAACATTTGATCAACCATGCTTTCATATTTCCAGCTCCAAAACTGAGAACACATACTCAGTCCAGAGTGAGGATAGCATGGATGCCACCAGCCCATTAGCTACCCTACAGTCAAGTCAGACTGATTTTTCTCATTTAGAATCATAAACGGTTTGAGTTGGAAGAGACCTTTAAAGATCACCTAGCTCAACTCCCTGCAATGAACAGAGGTACCACAGCTATATCAGATTGCTCAGAGCTCCATCCAGCCTGACCTTGAGTTCCTCCAGGGATAGAGCACCAACCACTTCTCAGCACCCATTTCCAGTGCCTCACCACCCTTATCATAGAGAATATTTTCCTTATATCCAGTGCAAATCTGTCCTCTTTTGGTTTGAAATCTTTTCCCCTTGACCTCTCACTTCTTTAGCATTAGATAGCGATACACACTCAATGAAAGAATTAGGCAATAAACAAAAGTGACAACCATGTTTGCTCACACACACAAATGGTTATTTAAGAGATGCATTCAGTGCTGAAAGGCATAGATAGCTGAGCTTTGCATGCATAAACAAGCAGCAGGTAGCATCTTGCAACTTACCATGAAAACATCTGACAAATGGCCCTGAACGTGTTCTCCCATCTTCCCAATACATTCAAACACACCAGTATGGGCAAATGACAGGATTCGATTGTGTGATTAGTGTGACACTGTGTAATTGTAGACATTTACCTTATATGTGTTAATTAGTTTCAGCCATTCATCAATTATAGTTAATGGAGGGGATCAGCACTCACAAAGGGCAATTCAGACCACGTGAGATATGATTTGCCCCTATATCTCTTTCAGTTGACAACAGAAGGAGCTGAGCAACTGAGATTCTCACCTGCTGTTTGGCTAAAAGCCTGAGGTAAGCCTCCCAGGCACAGCAGTAATGGGATCTGTAGGGAAATACTCAGGCACCAGCTGATAGCATGGTTGAAGAAGAGGACTGGTCAGGATTTGTGCACTCCTGTGCCACTGCTGCTACTGACATGCTGTGTGACAGGTACTTCATAAACACCTCTGGGGGGTTACTTATTTCTCCCTGTTCCTTAAACTGAAATAACTGAATGCAGTGGCATGCAAGCAAGTTGAAATTTCCTTCCTTATTTTCTGCGACATACACAGAGAACATATTTCTCTTACAAGTCAATAAGATGTAGATGACAAATGTGTTATCCTGAATCTTTTCTCTAAGGGAAAGCTGTTTATTCCCAGTACGCAGTTCCAGCAGCAAGATCTGAGAATACAAAGACCGGCCAACAAGTAAATATAGCCACACCATCTCAGTGCTTGTTTGGGCTTTCAAGGAGTTATATGCTGGTTCATCCACTTGGCTTTCCTGTGCTCTTTGTTCCTTCCTGAGAACAAACACAAGTGCAGCATTTGACGTTACGAATCGTGATGCTATTCTGCTGATAAGGAGACAGTGGTTCAAGAGGCTGTTAGCTTTTATTGCCACTACAACAGTGTCAGACTAAAGCAAAGAGCTCCATAGAAGACAGTGAGGAATAAACTCAGAGTGGACTCTCAAGGAAGGTGTGAATCTGGGGACTGGCCCCAGCTGAAGGCAAAGTTCCACATATCCAGAAGCCCACCTTCTCTGACAGATAGAGATGTCAGTACAGCAACCAGTGCTAAATGTTTCAACTCCTTTAAGCCACTGGGATCAAACAGAAAAGAACTACAACAACAGATTGGTACCAATTTTAGGCAACACCCACATTTATAGCATTCATTGTCTTGTCCTACTTATTTCATCCTCCACAGCTAAAGGAGAGTCCATCAGCCTCTTTTCCTAGGTGACAGTAATAGGACAAGAGGCAGTGGCCTCAAGTTGTGCCAGGGGAGGTTCAAGTTGCATGTTAGGAAGGATTTCTTTTCAAAAAGAGTGGAGAGGCACTGGAACAGCCTGCCCAGGGAGGTGGTGGAGTCACCAACCGTGGAGGCATTCAAGAAACATGTAGATGTGGCTCAGAGAGACATGGTTAATGGGCATAGTGGGGATGAGTTGGTGATTGGACTAGATGATCTTAGAGATAATTTCCAATCTTAGTGATTGTATTACTCTATGTTCCTCCCCATATTATGTTAATCATGCTGCTCTGCTGCTGTAGTAAAGTCTACATCATCAGTCTAAAGTCTACATCATTGCTCATATTCGGCAAAATTCTGTCCTGTGGGTGAATAGAATGATCATTTGATATGAAAAAGAGGTTGAAAATTTCAGGTCTGATTTGTCCCCTTTCACCCACTGGATTTTATGACACCATTTTCATTGCCATCTGGCCCTACATTCCTTTGTGTGGTTAATTTTTCTTTCTCTGCCTCAGTCAGCATCCATATAGTATGAAAATAAAATGTGAACTTGCCTTCGCATGTTCTCTTGCACACTGCTGCAGTGGGAAAATACATTCACAGGCCATTTCTGCAATATGCATCCCACCTATGTAGGAAAGAGCTTAAAAATTTATGTTCTGTAACAGGCTGATGTCACTTCAGTTCTGAGCACAAGGGCACTGCAAGGTCCCTGCTCTGGTATTTAGTCATAAATATTTCCTGTAAATGGTCCACTCTATAGCTCAGTGTCCTACAAGGCTGGCATGAACAAATGATGTGAGTGCTGTCACCAGCAGAGTACAGATGCAGAAACTTCAAAGGCCAGATATAAATTTACAGCACAGAATACCCGTTGGTAGACATGCAGAATAAAGCTAGATCTGATATCCCAGGCCGTGCAGCAGACAGCCCCGCTGTCTTCTTCCCCAGGGAGCTTCTGCTCATCAGGTCAGATCTTCTTTGCACTCAGTCAACTGTAAGGTCCTGCTGAACTTCCCTGTGATGCTTGTATGTAATATAAACCAAATCAACACTTACACTTGAAGATGAATTGTTCATAGGAAAAAGCATCCAATTCCTTCTGAATCATAAAAGTTTTCAAAGTATAATACATGACGGATTTGTGGTCAATAAATCAAAGCAAAAATAATGTGAATTCCCCAAGATACTCATTAAAAATATATGTGAAATGTTGTCTAGGATTTGCAAGAAAAATTACTGCCTTTTCTCCCACCTTGTGGGACCACAAAGGTGTCATAGCACTTAAAAACTTGAAAGCATCCAAAGGAAGTCTCTAAAAGCATATTTGAGATGTGCTGTTTCAGAGTAGAGGAGCAGTTGAACATAGAGAATTTTCCCATACTTTTCTCTACATTAGAGTTAGATTGGTACATATGCATGGAGTTCTAGTGAGATTTTGACAGATATCAAGATGGTTTTCCGATATCCCTATCTGCTGTTTCCCTCCTCCAACTGCCACACTGCATATGTAGCTGCTCTTGTGGATCTGCAGTGTCTTTCTCTGCAGAAACTTCATGACTCCGAGAGGTATCTGTGCAGAACTCTTTTGCTTAGCTCTTCCTAAGTCTTTTAATATGTTTATATATTCACATATGTATGGATTTTGTTTATATACATGTATACGCACTTATCTTTCCAACCTTAAAGATTCTATGACTCTTTGTCCATGGAGGTGCTCAAGAAAAGGACAGGTGTGGCACTGAGGGATATGGTTCAGTGGGCATGGTGTGGATGAGTAGTGATGGGTGGCCTGATCTAATGGCTGGCAGCCCTGCCCATGACATGGGTGTTGAAACTAGATAATCTTTAAGAATCCCTCCAACTTAAGCCATTCTGTGATTCAGTGGTAGGACTATACGATCTTAGTGGTCTTTTCTACCTTAATGATTCTATGATACATGCATATCTAATTATAAGTGTATATTATAGACCCATAGTTTTTAGAGTGATATAGCTGAACAATAAATCAAGTCAGAAGAGGTATCTGGAGGTCTTTAGCTCAGACTCTCTCTCAAAGCAGGGTAACTTGCAAGATCAGACCAAATTGCTCAGGGCTTAACAGATGTAAATGGGCTGAAATTATTTTTAAAAAAATCACCATTTTGATATGGAACCATTTTATCCTCTAGCTTAGGTTTTAGATATCATAGCAGCAAATAATGTGATCTGCTCTCTGATCCAAATAAAATTTTTATTGTAACTTCTCTTGCCATGATGGTAGGCCAGTAACCTACCTATTAATGGGAGCTATTATCTAGTCAGAGATCATCATAAAACACTTCTTTTTCATGCTTTTATTTGGTACTAATTACACTAATTAGCCTGAGAGTGCAGGGGCAGAGGTTGAATTCCATTCTCACCTCCTGAGATGAGCTCAGCTGAGCTCCAACAGCAGAGGCTGAATTCTGCTGACTATTACTTCCCTGCTGATTCAAGCACAAAGTACTTCTGCCTGTTGTCACCATTCTGGGCACTGAGCTTCCATGAACAAGAAGTGAAATGCAGCTTTAGCAAGACACAAAGAAGAAATAACTTTCCAGGAAGACTCTGGAAGAATGTTACATTTGACCTTCTCCCAGCTGGCTGCCATTTCTGGAAAGCCTGCAGAAACCACCATACAGAATGGCCTCTAAATCCTTACAACAGCATACTTAGGTGAAAGTGCCTTCACATCCCTAAAATAACAAGCAGTTCTTCATTTCTTTTTTTTCTTCTAATCTGTTATTCATACAATCACTTCAGTTTCACTATGAAAAAACTGAACATAAACAGCCACCAAATCATAGACTCCTAGAATCATATAATGGCTTGGGTTGGAAGGGACCTTAAGGCCCTTAAGGCCGGTCCCAAGTCCCCTGCTGTGGGCTGGTTGCTCCCCATCAGTTCAGGCTGCCCAGAGCCCCATCCAGTCTGGTAACGTGCACCAGGGATGGGGCATCCACAACTTCTTTGGGCAACTTGTTGTACTGCCTTGCATCTGACTTCTAGCCAGCTTCATTCATATTAATGAAGTAGCCTCTAGACCTCTCACAAATCTATATATCACACAGTGCCACGGGGGTGTATAAATGAGGATAAGATTAGACATCATGTTTATGGAGCAACACATGATTTAAAAACTGAGCAATGATTTTCATTCAGATCACATATTTGAGAGACAGAAGGCTCGGTAACCTAATTTCTCTAAATCACAGACTTTCTGTGTTTGCCTGCTGTTAGTTTTATAATAGTTATTATTTCATCTTTTGTTCCACGAGCAAATGTCATGTGAATCCCAAACACCTGGGCACAGCCAAAGCGCTTGGAGGGGCAGGAGGATGCAGGCAGCTTCTTCATCCCCCAGCCAAGCACACTCATTTTTCCTGTCGCATGGGTCTCTACAGGGGACAGCTCTGGAAATACCATAGAATTCCATTCTTATTGTTCACACAGTTTGACCTATGCAGGAATATATATGCAACTGGAAAGCTGCTAATTCTTGTCACCTTGAAGGGCAAGATATCATGTGAGGAAAGAGTCTTGTTCCGGATTCCTTCTTCTCACATTTTAATATCTAATTTGGCTCTGAAAAGCCAACAGAATGACCATGTTCTGTTCTCTTAATTTCTATAGAGCAGTTCCAGAAGTATTCTTAGTTAGTCTCATGCACATGGTGAGAGGCTGTACTCAGTATTAATAAGGATGAGGACAAGGACACAGTACTTTGCATAGGGATGCAACAGGACAGTGCGACATACTGGGAAAATGAACACCCTTCTATGCAATCCAGGTGTTTCCGGGACTTCTCAGAGAAAATGCTTTTTGCAAAAGGAAATGCAAAAAAAAAAAGCAACCGACCAACCAAACAAACAAAAAAAACCACAGAAACCATACACTCAAATAGCTAGTTCCAAAAATAACACAATGCTACATAATTTTTTACCAAATCTCTCTTTCTCTTGGCAGCTAATAGTTATGCTAGAAAGGTAACATTGAAAGCATCTTGCATAGAAAAATATTTTTTCTCCTTCGTATCATTTCATTCCTGAAGACATTTTCTTCACAGAAAGCACATTGCAAAGATATTCTCAGGCTAACACTGACTTAATGGGATCTCATACCAAACCAGTATAGCTGCACTAACATGACACAGCCTTCAGCCCACTCCAGTGAAGAAATGTAGATGCAGATCTTGAACTCTAAATCATTATATAACACTTTTCCAAGCAAATCTGCCACAAGATGACTGCTGTATTTGGCCCTGTTAAACTGCGGTCCAGATGAGCATGTGAACCTATTTCAGCTTTCTTCTATTGCCTTCAACTTTGATGCTGCCTATTTCTAACTCCCAGTGCAAAAACAATGGCTGAGCCAAGGATTTGCAGATCCGAACCAAAGTATACCTTCCAAAAACACTCTGTAAGAGCACTCTTCACAAATTGACCTTCTATGTAACTCCCATCAGCTGCAAACTGGATGAACTTGGCAGAGAGATGTGTTCAAGGGTGACTTTCTTTCTCTTCCTCATCTGTTAGATCCACATTTCTAAACACCTCTAAAAACATTTCAGAGCATGTCTGCTTTGGCATCACTGCAATATTTATGGCTATTTTGTTAGCAGATACAGGATATAATGTAAAAAGATATTTCAATGCTGTTATCTGGGTGAGTCATTTCCTTGTGTTCCTTTCTTCCTGCCATGAAAACATATTTTGTCTGAGAATGAATACAAAATGAATACAAAGAATGTTAAAATTCTCCGAGGCAGCAGGAAGAGCACACACATTCATGAACAGGGATATCAGAATCAGAGAAACTTATAAAAAACTGTCCACAGAACTCTGCCTAGAGCATGTCTCAGTCACAGGAGATATCCTTTGATTTGCTTTCTCACTTTTTGCTCCATGCAGCAGCAGTTAGAAGCCATTCAGCTGCCCACCACTGGGACATAAAGAGGTTCAGTTGCAAGTCACAATGATGATTTCTCCAAATATAAGTCTTTAAAATTGAGGTATATGAATCATAAAATATTACTAAAATCTTTAAGTTGGACTGTAGGGTCTGCGTAGCAGAACTCCCTTACACTTAAGCCCATAAGAACAACATAGAGCTGAGTGGTGGTATTGAGAATGATGGCTGCCAATACTCAACAAAAAGAAAGCAGAGGTGCTCCAAAGTGCCAAGCCCCTCAGTCTTGCATTCACTTTTCATCTCCTACAGTTTTACTTTTGTCATTACAAGTCCATCTTCCTACTTGCCAATACACGAATTATCTACCGTACCTCTTCTGGTCTAATGGCACACATATATTTATCACTTTTCCTATAGAAGTAATTCAAAAGTACTTCAGAAGGCTGAGACTGTCACTAAATTTGAATGTGCAATCCTTTTCTGCTCAGTAGAAGTTTCATGAAGAACATGTTCCTGTTTGCTGTTACACAGATTCCTGACAATTTAGTACATGAGAGAATAAGCTAATACAGCAATTCCTTTGTACGTATGAAATAGTTGCCACTTCTGTGGCTGAAATACAAGGCTTGACTAAGAAAATACATTAATTTTAGCCAGAGGAGGAAAAGCTCTGTGCTGAGTGGAAACGGGGAAACTATCAGAATGAGAAAACTGGGTGAAACACAGACTTGAAGAAAGTCCTTACACTTAAAGTGTGTGTCACAGAAATCCTGTGTAATGCCATGGCTGAGAGCATATGGATTTTAAGGATGGACTGTGATTTGTAATAGATGCATCAGTATTTCTTCAATACGGTGCCACATCATCAACCACACTCCTGTATGGGAAGGTTGGATCAGAAAATGCACACACACGTGCATACACGCACGTATACTCTCAAAAACACTCACTGTTTTTACACCTAATTAAAGTTACTTGATGAATTATTGTTGATTTCACATTAGCAGAATGTAGTGAACAATAAATCAAAAGGCAGTAATCTTTTTTCTACAGAAGAGGGGGGATAATCTCATAATGTTATGGTAGCAGCGCTGATCAGTTACAGCATCCATGGCCAGGAGACAGCCACAGGAGAGAGTATTTCTTTTCTCCATCTTTCTTTTGTTCCCTTTCTTGCAGAAGCCATTGAAGTCCTTGTAACTACTCATTATCTCCTTTATCATTTCACCATACACAGGATGTTTTGCATATGCCTGTATAAATGTACTTCTCTCCCTTGATTGTGCCTTCTCTTCTCTTGTTTCCAAGGTTGAATTCATTTAGTGATCAGTAACTGATTCTTTGTGTGTGCTTGAATATCTAGAGCCTCAAGCATCTTTCTCTGCTTCAGCTACAGATCTCACCTACTATCTTCCTTTGGGAATACTTTATTTGTGATTCTTTATATTTCACAGTTGGTCTTGAATTTACTACAGAACATGAGAAAATATTTGTTCATATGCACAAGTGTATTAGGTGGACTTGCTGGCCTCTGCCAGTCTAGGCAGCAAAGACATAAGTAACTATATATCCTGTGATCCTAATGTTCTTGAAAATAAAAAACATGGCACCAAGTAAATTTTACCTATAGAGTCTCCAAAAGTTGATTTTTTCCATAATATTTGTGCATGGTCCTAAGTGGTGGAGCAGCTGATCTCTGCACTGAGATCTTGACGCCAGTTCAGTACATAGGCCCACTGGACAATGACAGACCTCCACCAGATGGTGCCAAATAAGACAGGTATGATGCTGTCAGGATTTGTTACAAAAAAAGTTCTGAAATAAGTATGTTAAACTCCTATCGCATTTGCATGTGTATATGAATAAATGCATCAAGGCTAATAAACAGTGCAGTAACTGAAAGATTTTTTTTTTAATCATCCTAAGGGCACTTTATAAAAGTCAGAAGAGGATTTGAGGCAGTACTGTTAGTGAGCCTTCTAGATCTCTGAAATACTTTATCAGTCTGAGCCTATCAATGAGTCTCTGCTTCAACCTTTAAACAGGCAAACAAATCAACATTTCTTTTCACATCTTTCCCTGAGGTCCAGTGATTGCTGCTGCTGTTGCTGAACTGATTCATTGGAGCAAAACATGAGCAAAAATTATTTTGTGCTCCCAGTTTTATCTTTTCCACCTGAAAGCAGAAGAATTTGCAAGTATTAATAGGACATGCAGCATGCATGTTGCAGAATAATGCACTCCAGTGAACAGTGATGATGCTGGGAGAGGTGATGTGCTGCTTTTGTAGCTGGTGTGTGATATGTGTGAAAAAAAAAGAGGGGTGTTCTTACCCTTCATCTCACTATCTCCTTACTGAAATTTGTTGTTGGGAGAAACCACTTTCACATCTGGATTGATTGACGCAGCATTTGGTCATTCATAAGATATACTTTATTGAATATTGACTTAACGAGCCATTTTAGTAGATATGCATTTCTAGCTATTGTATTATTGTATGGACATGAGGAAAAAGAATAATCCAGACTCAACCTTTTACAAAGGCTGTCACACTTAATGTATGCAGGGGACTATCTGAAAGTACTACTTTGATGATTTCTTCATCACTGGCCAAAATTCAACACTGCCAGCTTCTTTAACCTATTTCTTCACACAGTACAGGAGTTCTGTAAGAAATGTACAAGCCTAGAATAGATGCCCTGGCAAAATTTAAGTTAAATAAATATCAGCCACTTTTTTCGCATGCATATTGTATTCACAGAGAAAAATGCTCCTCTGCAGAATCTTATAAAATAAAATGCATGGAACATTTATGCTTTCAGCTGAACTCCAAGTTTTCTTTGTCGTCCATCAACATTATATGAAATGCTATAACTGAGCTGCATAATATGCCTGAGCTAAAGACTGCAATGTGTGTTTCATTACAGTATTATTTCTTTATTCAAACTTTGAACAATCCTATGATGCCTTTATCTCCACAAAAGGTTCAATAAATTTCAGCTTTGGTTATTTCAAAAAGATGCTTTCCTTAGAATTCACTACTTCATTGCTTTCTTCTCCTATTGGAAATACAATTTCACTTGCCAAATTTCCTCATGATTAGTAATTTTTAGGGTGATTGCTGAGAGTTTGCAGCAGCTTCTTAACAAAAATAACAGCATAGAGTCATGGGATTCATAGGAAAAGTCAATACCTTTATTAAACTGCCGACATAGCTGGGAAAAAAAATTGGCATAATACATCTTTTTTGTATCTTGTCTTGCATCTTCATCAGGGCCTTCTGTTTCCAAACTACATATCTTTAAAGAAGAAAAAAAAAAAAAACCTCTCAGCGATCACTCTGCAAATGGATAGTAATGAGGCTCTTTGCAAAGTGAGACTGCTTCCAGAAGGAAATAAAAATCTGATATACTGAAAACCAAGCAGAGCTGTTCCTTCAAAACATTTGAAGGTCAAAATTATTGAGCAAATTTTCCAATGACCAAATGAAATGGCCTTGTACCTGAAAGCTTGTGCAGTTCTTCCATCTATAGACTGGTCTAATAAAAAGCCTTTTCTACAAGCTTGGAATTTGTTTAATCCTAGACCATCACATCTACAGTGTTACTACTAAATGCTATTATATTATACAGTTAAATCTTTGTCAGCTCACCTGAACTGGGAGTGTCTTCATATCTTGCCAATTAGGAAATAACTGCCAGAGGGTCTGTTTCAAGGTTCATTTGGTTCTGATCTCTAAGGGCAAGCGATCTAACTGAATTATTCAGAGCACTGTCTGGAAACACCTCTCTAATCCTCAAATCCCCACAGAGGAGAGGATGTTTTAACCAACATCCTTTAATATCTTAAAAAAACTTAATCTATTCATGTTTCCTTTAGGCCAAAAGGAAGAATGACAAAAGAATTTGCTAGCTATTCAACATTTCCTTAGCCATCAGCTACTATATGCAATCTGGGGGATGCAACACATCATGAAATGGTGCCTCCAAAACAAGTTAGATTTGTGTTCTTGTGACTTAATATAGTCCTTCTCTTAGTCCAAAAAGAAGTGAATTTAAAAAACAAAACAAAAAATTAAATGTAGCCTCAGCTACATCAGAGATGAATCGATGTTTAAGGTATGGCTCAGGTTCCTGTTGCCGAGGTTAAATGAGAATGTCCTTCATACAGTTCCGGAGCAGGGAAAGCCTGACCCCCAAATGTTAATGGTCTAGCAAATGCCAGACAACTCACCAGGAAACTCATCTGGCTCTTCAGGCCAACCCAGAATTTACAGTTCCAGCTCCCAAGCTTTTGTACTGTCACCATAACATTGGCCATAATTCTTCATAATAGGATTGCGTTATCTTTGCTTATGTCTACGAAATAACTAATTGGCCTACGGGAGGAGTTAGGCTGTTTGAAGTTACAGTTTAATTTCCTTTGCAATTACAAGTTGATTGCTAGTATAAACTACCTTGCATGCATTTTGTGTCTTGTGCCAGCCATTTCCTAACGTGGATAATCTTAAATTAAAAGAGTGCCATCAGTTGAAAGGCATTGCTACATTGGAATTTCACAGTTCATATCAATTATCAACCAAATAGACATGAGGAAAAAAAAAAGGAAAAAAAGGGAATAAAAAGCTTGAATACTTTTGCATAAATGGTTAGGTATTTTCTAATGCAATTTTACCAAAGAACTTCAAGAAATCTTCATTTCAGGGGATTATTTTTTGTAATTTTTAATAGTAAAATACAATGGTTGAAAAATATGCACATCTTTTTGCTTTCAAAATCAAAAGTCTTTGATAAATTAGAAGTCCCCTTTTAATTCTCTTCATTTACCTAAAAGAAAGAATGAATTTCTAATGAAAATTACATCCCCTTGATGAATGTTTGTAGCTTAGAATCTAACTTATTTTCTCCAAACCCTAAGGATCCCATACACGTCTAAGAGCTACACAAGCAAGGGAACAGTACACACATAAAACTGTAAAACTTTATTGTCAGGGCAAGTGTTTTGTAAGGCAGGTAGGTAGGCAAGAAATTTTTCACTCAGTTAAACTGAGAAGAATGGCAGAATGAATAAAATTCTCAAATCTTTTATACCCTTTGTTTATTTTATTAGATGTATCTGAGCTAGTTACTCTCATTACGGTTGGCCAAAACAAAAACACAGGTAAAGTTCAGCTGATCTATCTTACTTTAAGATGAACCCTAGAAATGTCACTTTTTTGTAGGACTGGAGTGTTGGATGCCTAACCTGATAGCTGCATGGAGTACCTTTGCAGCTAGTCCTGGAGAAACTTTTCCATGCCTGACTACTGCTAATCCTATGAGGGTATATAAGGTCTTAAGATTCCCCATAGCAAGTGATATTCTAACCTGGAAGAGGAACCATAGAGAGTTAAATGGAAAATGCATAGACATAGATAGGAAAAAATCAGATTTACAAAAAACTAATCAGGGATGGTTGTAACCAGATGCAATCCCACAACCCTCCCACACAAAATATCCTTACATTGCCCATGTTTCTATACATTTTCATGTAGTACACTTCTCCATCCTGTCTAAGATGTTTCCAAGTAAAACTGAGCCAACAGATAAGTTATTCAAATGTTTGTGCATATTTTTTGAAAGAGAAGAATCAGTGTTACATACAACCCAAGCACATCCAGAAATGATGGTGCAAAGCTTATTAGTGATTACTTGTCTGTGTGATAATTTAAGTCCATTTACTAGTTACTAATTGTGGAGAGGTGCAATCCAGAAACACTTCATTGCAAGCATTCCTTATACTAACTTTCAAATTGTCAAATTTCAGTGTCCTTCCTGCCAATCAAGTATGAAACCATCAACATTCTACTGAGAGAGAAACAAGAGTGGGTGGATCAGGTCTCCATAACTTGATCTGAATGTTCAACCAGGCAGAAATAAGTCACTTGGACCTCAGCAAAGAGCATCTTGCTAAAAAATAGGATGAAAAGAAAATGAAAATATATGTGAATTCTCAGGGTTCTTTGTGATACTTTTCAAAACAAGGCATCATACACGTAGATGAGTCTGTTGGGAAGCCACAACATATCCTGTTCTTATATTATTATCTCAGATCTTCCTTACAGTGCTGTAATAAGGCATTGCCCAGGATACGTAACAAGAAGGAGTGGGGAGCACTGAAAAAAAACCTATATTTTTCCATTACATAAACAAATAGCTTGTTTTTCTTATATCAGAAGTTCAGAGTTTTTGCAGCACCATCTAGCGTGACCAAAGAGGTTTTACTGAACTTTGCAGTAACTCTCATCCTTCCCTCTTGTGTTTCTTTTAAAACACAGTGATCTCCTTACAGGCTATTGGCCAAAAATCTTTAAGGCACGCAATATTCCTTCTCACATTCCTTTCTCTACCTCATGAAATCCCACAGCTTCACTAGCTGCCAAGCCTTCATCAAGCCTTGATACTAATGAATTACCTCCTAATGAACCTCTAGTGAAAAATGGCTAGTGAACAATGCCTCTGATCTGCACCTTGCTTTGAGAGAATGCATGCTGCTAGCACAACACAGATACATGTTTTATGGAGTATGAAAGATGTTCTCAGATGTGGGCATGCACGTCACTGTTGCCTCCAGGAAGTGTTACAGATGTGACAGAAAACTGTCAGATAACACCTATACACTCAGATCCGTGCTAGGCACATGCAAGGCTCTGTACATGAAACAGGCCGAAAGACATTGCTGGCAAACAAAACTATCTGATTCCTAGTCTGGTAAGATGATGCTCATTTTCTCCCTGTCTTTTAAAAGTTTCCCTCTGCCTAAACAGGATTTAAACCACTTTGCTTTCTACATCTATTCACCTCTGTCTAAAAGATCCTGAAGTAGTGAGGCTGCACATACTCAGTGAAAGACATGGAGGCTCTGGAGAGTGTTCAGAGAACACAGCAAAGCTGTGAAGGGTCTGGAGCACAAGTCTGATGGGGAGTGGCTGAGGGAACTGGGATTGTTCAGTCAGGAGAAGAGGAGGCTCAGGGGAGACCTTACTTCTCTCTACAACTGCCTGAAAGGAGGCTGTGGCGAGGTGGGGTCAGATTCTGCTTCCAGGTAACAGTGATAGGATGAGAGGGAACAGCCTCAAGTTGTGCTAGGGGAGGTTCAGGTTGGATATTTGGAAGCCTTTCTTCTCAGAAAGAGTGGTGAGGCATTGGCACAGGCTGCCACAGAGGTAGTGGAGTCACTGTCTCTGGAGGTGTTCAAGAAGGGTGCAGATGTTGCACTCAGGGACATGGTTAGTGGTCATGGCAAGGGCTTGATGATTATTGGACTGGATGATCTTAGTGGTCTTTTCCAACCTTAATGATTGCATGATTCTACAATTCTATGATTCTAAGTATTTTTCTCCTAACAGACACAATGTGTGGATTCAAATGATTTCAAAAAGGATTTCTTATATACCACTGTTTAAAATAAAGCTTTTGATCAATAATTAAACTAATCTTCCTTTCAGAAACTTCCTTCTGAATACTTTCATGTCACCAAGAGTTGCACAGCACTGATGCAAAAAAATGATAAAGCAACTCACCTATTTCTAACTGCATATAAGCAAAAATATAATAGCTTTATACTAGTGACTTATATGATTGTTAGAAAAGATGATCCCATTGTAAGAAGACAGAAACAAAATTACATAACTCACTACATGAAAACTGTGCTATCTTCTTATCTATTCCTGATACTAAAATAGTCATAAAGCTGCAGTCTTTCTTTTGTTATTTGAACCAAGAGGAGTTTGTCCTCCACTTTTAGATGGCACTGCTCTTGTATTTTCCTTGCTAAACTGCTGCAAGCTGGAGTGCAAATCATTGCTGGTTTAAATAATTTTTAATTACCCTTTCTTTTCCTTTTCCTTATTTTATGGAATTTCAGATAACTGTTTTGCGTATTACAGTTCACTTCATGAAGTGCAAGGAGAGGAAAAGAGTCAAAGACACAGCTCAGAGGAGATGAAGTATGCATTGTCGTTCCTATAGCTATTCATATAACACAGGTAGACCTAGAGAGTCTTGTCTCTCATCTCCTGAGGGAAGAATCCAAAACAGCACAGCCACAACTCTGAAAAAGGCCTGCCAGAAATACCTGTTTTAAAGACCATATTATAGAACCAGAGAATCAGAGAATTATCAAGGTTGGAAAAGACCTCTTAGATCATTTAGTCCAACTATCCACCAACTATTACCCACTAAATCATATCCCTAAGTACTACATCTACCCTTTCCTTAAACATCTCCAGAGATATTGACTCCACCACCGCCCTAACCAGCCTATGCCTATGCCTTACCCCTCTTTCTGAGAATAAATATTCTTCCTAATATCCAATGTGAATATGTGTACTCACAAAACTGAAATTTAACTATGGCAAAATTCTCAGAGTCCTTTGACATGAATTTGACATTTCATCTCTGGGAAAATCATCCGCCAATAGGCAAATAATATTCTTTTTACTCTAGAAAATAATGCCTTATTTTCTTATGATGCTGTGTACTTGGCTCTAAGCATCTTATATTCATTATTATCATTAGATCACCTTTTCTGAAAACCTGATTTTTGGGAGTGATGCTACAGTCTAAAGTATATTGATAAATATGTGTTAAAATGCATCAGCGATTTTGTATTTTGATCAGTATTTATATTAATTGCTGCCACCCACTGGGCTCATCTGTATGCTTTGGCACACCATAGTATAATTTAATACATCATTGTTTGTCTAAATGACTTCATCCTCTCCATTTGAAAGGGTGCCATTTATTTTCCTCCGTCAGCAACCACTAAAATTGGATGTTTCCGACTACAAGCTGTGGTTGATTTAAAACAAATTGACAAAAACCTTTCTGTCATATTTGTAGTGTGGGAACAGCCTCGTGGAAGGAAATGTACACATAAGTTTCGAGCTAACTCTATGTGAGATTACCTTATTTGCCATCTGGACTTAGCTGCAAAGTCCAAGGCAAATAATTTGTTCTATATAAATGATAAATACTCTATTAGAACTATGCTACTCATGCTACATAGAGAGAATTCTTTCCTGCAAAATGATGATATTTCTGACCCTCATTTCATTTCCACTGGGGTACTTATGTACTTGAAGTTATGCACATGACAGAAGATTAAGCCTTGCAACCAGTTTGCAAGTTGTCTTGTTTACCACTGGTCCCAGTAGACGTCACAAGTTGTCATCACACCTCAGAACTTGGCCTGTACAACACTAAAGTGAATAAATTGGATCTTCAAACTGGGCTGCTATATTAACAACTTCTACAATCTATGTAAGTGTTATGAATAATGAAATAAGACACTGGTGATGACAACACAGTACTGAAGAACTGTTAAGTGCTGCATTATGATTTCATTTTAATGCTGTTTCTGGCTGAGAGAGCTTGCGTGCCTATGTATGAGAAGGAAGAGGGAGTGAAAGGGAGCTGCTTAGTATTCTTCTTGTTGGCCTATATTTTTAATCTAGCTACTTGTTTAATTTAGAGCATGCTATGTCCAGGAGGACTGGCCATTTGGAGGGCTTACATTACCCTTAATTTCTGTGATCTCAGAGGTCTTGTTGGATGGGACTGTAGCACAACTAGATGCCAAGTCTGAAGAAAAAAGGGGGAAAAAATATTCATTTCTTGTCCACACAGACTTGTAATCCTTCAAACCAAGGCTGTCTACCACTGTAATTGATGCAGGTAAGGGGGCAAAACACAGCAGAGGGCAGAGATAAGAACAGAGTCTTGGCTCAAAACCAGGATAGACTATATGTAGAACTAAATTATCTTCCTGCTTTGCCCTAAGGTAAGAAAAAGGTTGAGGAAGAAATGTGCTTTCAGGTCTAGTTCCTGCAGAGGTTCAGGTTGTGCATCAACCCTCCAAGCAGTGCTTCTGTGCCAAAATTACTGTTCCTTTTGCTGACCTTAGTGGAAGTGCTGCAATGTGCTCTGCAGGAAAAAACAAAAACAAAACAACAACAACAACAACAACAAAAAACAGGTGCAAGAATTTGGCCTCAGTGCTTTATAGAATAATAAATAAAATAAATCTACTGCAACAAATCTAGAGTATCTGGAAGTTGAAGTGGAAGAATATATTACATCCTTATACAATATTGCTGGTGCTCAAGCACAGCATGGGCATAGATGCAGGGGAAAAGATTTATTCCAGCAATGACAATGGAACCACTTCTGTAACCAAAGACACAGGGAATGAAATCACCTTTATTGCTCATCAATGTTAAAAAAAAAAGGAAAAAATTTTCTTTCCGCCTTTTAAGACATTCACCTTTGATGCTATAGCAAATGACCAATAAATCACATAGCACATAGTACATGCAATTTCCTCCCACATTTTTAATAATTCTTCATTCCCTGCATGAACCTCGGGTGGAGGGAAAACAAAAACTCTCTAGAGCTTATCATTTGGAAGTGTTACAATATTGATTTCCCACAGAAGGTCACAGATCCAGCTTGCAATTTTTTCATCTATTCCCCAAACAAGATATAAGACCAAAGCAGCACATTCTAGGAAGATCAGACCAGATTTTAAAAATGATCAAAAAATGGGAAAACTGAAGCAAAGCAGTAGGGTTTCTTAAATTCCTAAAACACAGGAAGATATGAAGAAGATATAATACGAAATTGTTGAGAACCTCAGACTTACTTTATTATCATAAAAACGGATCCTCTACTCAGCTTACTTCCAGACTGTTGGACCAAACACTGATGTGTATGGATCTGACAATTAATTTTTTCTTATTTTACAATAGTTGAATTTCGTCAAAAAACTCTGAGTTAATAGTGGAACTCTTTCTTCCCAGAAACAATGTGAAAATTCACAATTATACACACTGTGAGAAAACAGGAAAGAATTTGTTAGTACCTGGAGTAAAAAGATAAGGATACTGGTAACACAGCTCTCCACATTTACAACTATTTCTCATTCAGTAAAGGGAAATAAAGTTCAATTATTTTAGCCCTTTTGGTCTTCCACCTCTGAACAAGGCAAAAATATCTCGGACAGATACAGACATCTTGACTTACCTGTTGACACTTGAGTTGGACTGTGTAAGCTGTCAGAAGGCTGTTCTTCCCAAAGGGTTAATAAGGTCATCTTCTGTTCTGATAATAAAATCTCTATTTCTGTTTTTTTTCACAGCTCCATTCAATCCTCCCAATGTGGCAGACAGCACAGTCAAGTTTGATGCCTATGGAGATGGGATAGGTCGTTACAATGTGTTTAATTTCCAATACACTGGAGACAGATACTCCTACGTGAAGGTTGGTCACTGGGCAGAAACCCTGTCACTTGAGGTAGACTCCATCCACTGGTCGAAGAGCTCTATCCCTGTCTCCCAGTGCAGTGACCCCTGTGCTCCCAATGAGATGAAGAATATGCAACCAGGAGATGTCTGCTGTTGGATTTGTATTCCCTGTGAAACATACGAGTACCTGGCTGATGAATTTACTTGTGCAGACTGTGGGCCAGGAAAATGGCCTACGGCTGACCTGACTGGCTGCTATGACCTACCAGAAGACTACATCAAGTGGGAAGATGCTTGGGCAATAGGTCCTGTTACCATTGCATGCATGGGCTTTATTTGTACTTTTTTGGTCATTGCAGTGTTTATCAAGCACAACAATACTCCCCTAGTTAAAGCCTCTGGCCGTGAACTATGCTACATATTGCTCTTTGGGGTCTTCCTGTCTTACAGCATGACATTCTTCTTCATAGCCAAGCCTTCTCCAGCTATCTGCACCTTGCGTCGTTTGGGGCTAGGAAGTTCCTTTGCTGTCTGCTATTCTGCCCTCCTGACAAAAACAAACTGCATAGCTAGAATATTTGATGGCGTAAAGAACGGTGCTCAAAGGCCTAAGTTCATCAGCCCCAGCTCTCAGGTCTTCATATGCCTGAGTCTCATTTTGGTACAGATTGTGATGGTGTCCGTGTGGCTCATCTTGGAGGCCCCTGGCACCAGGAGGTACACTCTTCCTGAGAAGAGAGAGACTGTCATATTGAAATGCAATGTTAAAGATTCCAGTATGTTAATCTCCTTAACATATGATGTAATCCTCGTAGTCTTATGTACTGTGTATGCCTTCAAAACAAGGAAATGCCCAGAGAACTTCAACGAGGCCAAGTTTATCGGTTTCACAATGTACACAACGTGCATCATTTGGCTGGCCTTTCTCCCCATATTTTATGTGACATCCAGTGACTACAGAGTAAGTCTTTGGATATATATTTCCATAAATCATGTGCATCAATTTAAAGAACCCTGTCATCATTCACTAAAAGCTTCTCTCACTTCCTTTGTCACCTGGATCCCTCACAAACTGTTTCAATGTTAACGTCCAACTAAGCTTATTAGCTTATTTTAGTTCATTTCTAAGAAAGATGTTCTCAATTTGAACTGTGAAGGTATAGCTGAAGGTGTAAGGGATTAGTACTGTCAACCTCACTGTGATAGGGGCAAAGCACACAGATTAAGTACTAGAAGCATAGAATTATAGAATTGTTTGAGTCAGAAGACACCATTGAACATCACATAGTCCAACTCTTCTGCAATGAACAGGGACACCTACAGCTAGATTATGTTGCTCAGAGCCCTGTTTGTTTCCAGGGTCAGACCATCTACAGACAATCTACATCCATGGGCAACCTGCTCCAATGCCTTATCTCCCTCACTGTAAAAGACTTTCTCCTTATATCTCTTCTAAATCTCCCCTCTTTTGTTTTGAAATAGTTTCTCCTTGTCCTATCATAACAGATCCTGACAAAGAGTCTGTCCCCTTCTTTCTTACAGCCCTCCTTTAGATACTGAAAGGCCGCTCTCAGGTCTCCTTGCAGCCTTCTCTTCTCCGGGCTGCACAACCCCAGCTCTCTCAGCCCATCCTTGTAGAAGAGGCGTGCAATCACTTGAATCAAGCCCTCCTCTGGACGTGCTCCAACAGGTCCACATCTCTCCTATACTGATGACTCCCCATCTGGATGCAGCACTCCAGGTGAGGTTGCACCAGTACAGAGTAGAGGAGCAGGATCACCCCCTCACCCTGCTGGCCACATTTCTTCTGATGCAGCCCAGGATACAGTTGGCTTTCTGGGTTGCAACGGCACACTGCTGGCTCATGTCCAGCTTGCCATCCACCAGTCTCACCAAGTCCTTTTCAGCAGAGCTGTGCTCCATCCTTACATTCCCCAGTTTGTACTGATAGTGGACGCTGCCACAACCCAAGTGCAAGACCTTGCACTTGGATTTGTTGAGCCTTGTGATGTTCACCTGGGCTCACTGCTCAAACCTGTCTAGGTCCCCGTGGATGTCACCCCATCCCTTGGGCGTGTTGACCATACCACACAGTCTGGTGTCATCTGCAAACTTAATGAGGGTGCACCCAACCCCGCTATCAGTGTCATTGATGAAGATGTTAAAGAACATCAATCCTAGTACTGACTCCAAAGGGACATCACTCATAAATGATCTCCATCCAGACATTTATGTATTGATGATTTCTCTCTGGATACAATCTTGCAACCAGTTACTCACATATCCACCCATCCATATCCATCCAGTCCACCCACCAAATCATACTGTCCCAATTTAGAGATAAAAATAATATGGGGTACTGTGTTAAAGACCTTACTGAAGTCCAGACAGATGATATTAGTGGCTCTTCCCCTATCTATTAATGCAGTTTTGCCATCAAAGAAGGCCACTAGGTTGTTCTGGTGGGACCTGCCTTTGCTGAAGCCATGCTGCTTATTTTGTATCCCCTCTGCCTCTTCCACATGCTTTAGCATAGCTTCCAGGAGTTTCTGCTCCATGATCTTCCCCAGGACAGAGGTGTATTCACACTAGTACATCAGTATATGAAGCTATAGTCTTAACAACAACAACAAAATAGTAGATCATGAGCATGATCATGAGCATGCATGAGTCACAGAGTTATTTGGTAGAGGTAGGCCTTAAATTAAAAACTGAAGCAATTAGTCTCCTTTTTTTTTTTTTTTCTTTCCAACAGATGTTATGTTTTAATATAGAACAATTTATTCTCTCTCCATTTTGTAGAAGATAAGTATATCACTGAGCAGAAAATACTGGTCAACATTAGTAAATAACCTTAAAAATAGTAAATTGATTTAATTGTCACACAATTTTGAAAAGATTCAGATTAAATAAAATTGTATTTCTAGACCAAAGAAAATTATATCAGAAAAAGACTGGTCTACTCAACTGGAAATCTCACAGTTATTATGATGTGAGAAGTGATTGCTGGAGTTGGCCCTTACAGTAAATTGTACTGAATTAGTTCAACTTTCTGCCCAGAAGAAAGATAGGAGACTTAGGGTGGTATTATCAGCAGTACTATGCTTAAGATTTAGCATGGAAAATTGGACATCTAATAATAACACTTAACATGCTTCTAGTGTGACCATCCTGGACCAGTTCTCTCAGCATAGAAAAGGTACTGAAAACCTTGAGAAAACAAGAATAGATAACAAACGACACAATAAGACATGGAGAGTGACAGTAAAAGAGCTAAATATATTTAGTCTAGACAAGTGCAAACCCAAGGAGACGTGATCACAGACTACAAATAATTTCAAGGCAACAAAAAGAAAAGAATTATTCAGTCTCAGGGGAAGTTAGAATGGCGAGTAATGGCTCGAAGCTAATGAAGGAAAAGCTTAAGGCAGGCACTGGGGAAAAGCTCCTGACACTCAAAGTAATCAGGAAGCCATACACAAAGGAGAGTAATACTGGTTCATACTGTCACACCACAGGGCAGCACAGGCACTAATGGCCAAGAGGGACATGATTGCTCAAGTAACATTTTAAGCCTCATCTCTTGAGGGCGATTTTCAGAGCAACTGCGAGCATTTAATTTGAATAAAAAGTTCCATATAAGCCAATCTGAGTCCTATTCAGTGGACAGAAAAAGATTTTGACACTTTTTTGACACTTTCATAACGTTAGCAGGTTTTTGAAAATCCCATCATATATGTCTACAATTTTGGTGTTCTTTTGAAAAGCCTATATTTAGTTTCCATGCAGTGTCACATGAAAACCTGTGACATCAATTTGTGCCATCCTCATGTATTCCAACACTGGTGGCATCACTAATGACCTATCTTAGAAACATAAAGTAGCATTAAAAAAAAAATGTGTTGATCAGCTTGAGATTTTATTATTAGGAACTAATTTCTAGGATTCTCCCTCCTGAAAGAAAAAAAAAAGGAAGGAAGGAAGGAAGGAAGGAAGGAAGGAAGGAAGGAAAGAAGGAAGGAAGGAAGGAAGGAAGGAAGGAAGGAAGGAAGGAAGGAAGGAA